>NW_028277093.1:1639545-1967454 GCF_059951505.1 Python bivittatus | reverse complement strand
GCCTCCACCTTCAACTGAAGATAGATAGTGGGCAAGTCCTTTCTTGCTCAATCAGCATTTGGGAAAGATTAGAGCCAGAACACTTTGCAACACAAAAACTGTTTGACAAGTAGGTGTAACTCTGACATTCCTCCTAATTGCTTAGACATAGAACTCCCATAACCTGAACACTGTCCAGGAAAAAAGGATTTTGAAGGGGAAGGAGCATCAGCAGGATGGTTTGGAGCAAGTGCTGTCTCAATGACATGGAGACCAGGCCCAGGAGACACCAAAAATTTAACTTTCTCCAAGAAATTACAAAATGTATTTCTCACAGAAAAATTCACACCTGCCATGGTGGAATATTTTGTGATCTGAACCTGTTTGCACGTCTCATCCTTTGGGTTCTCCAAGAGAGGGCCGTATCGATGGCCCTTGCCACAGCCTGTACAAGACTGGAAATGCGGTAGCTGTCCATGGACAGAGTGGTGTCAACAAACTCTTCGGTCAAGGCCTCCAGAATCCTCTCCTTCTTGCACCTTCTCCGCCATTTTACTGACAAATCGTGTTTTGAAAGCAAGCATTTAAAGGCTCCCAGTCCAAACTCGTTCATAGCATCGTAAAATGCTTCAAAATTCTCATTTTTAACCTTTTTCTCCTGATGAACTAAGAAAGAAAAAAAGCCATGGATTTGCTTGTTGGAGAATATGTCATAAGAGAAATTCAAAGTGAGGTCCCACAAAGCTGTTGTGATCCAGATTTTCCCCACAATGGGTATACTATATATACTGACGCTGACCTGTAAAGTTTTTATAATCGAGGTAAAGAAACGTATCTCCCCGTAATAAATGAAGACGGTGACGTTATTCCACATGATTAGTATTTCAAAAGGCAATAATGGGATTTCCATCTTCAGTCCTTGGATCCTCAGTGAAAAGGCAGCACAAATCTCATTCCTGGTTAGGACTGGGGTCAAAGTCCTTATGAACCTTTCTCCGTTATCTGTGTCTGGAGCAACAAGGCCAACCCAATTCCACCTGAAATGCAGGAGCAATTTGACAATCACTTGGTACAAATGTTCTTCTTTGGGGACCATCCGATAGATGAACGGGAAGTGAGTTTTATCACTCAGAGCTTCAGAAACAAAACCATAGCTGACCTAAGAAGGAGCAGAAAAGGGATTTTCTGGGGAAATGAGGCTGCACATGAGAGAGACAGGAAGGTGTAGCATGGGGAGGTTCAGGTACTGGCAGCCTAGGAGCACCAGAGGTAATGGATTCACCCAGCTCAAATCAAGCACGCCAACCATATGGTCTATGGCTTCATGGTACCTGTGATCTAGGCCATTTTGAAAGCATTTATTCTTTCCCTATTTCACATTCAAAAGGCAAAGATGGAAGAAGTAACTGGATAGGCCCGAAGATTGCCAGTGGAATGCTGTTCTCTAGCACTAGACTTGGAAGAAGGAGCAGAAGTTCAGAATTTTCTTTTTTACATGCAGAGAAATATTGGGGTGAGGGTGGGGGTGGGGGGGGGGGAAGAAGAGAGAAGATAGAGAGCCACTGATGGAGAAATCAGCTCCTTCTATCTGGCTTTTCATATTTATCATAATCCTTCAGAATTACTTGCAAGCAAGGAGCTAAAAAAATCTGTACCAAATAAAAGTGTTGCCTCCCAGGAGTATCCTGGGAGTGTCCTCTGTTAAGAATAAAAATACAGTTAGTGATGCCCAATGGTGAGAACATATCCTAAAGAGTACTTATTGATTCATTTATTTTAAAAGATCTGTATGGCCACCCATCTTAAAACAACTCTGGGTGGCTCACAACAATGACACGATAAAAACCATAAAAAACCAAAAACTGTGTGCCTCAATCAACTTCCCAGGGTGCCCCAACAACTCTCTGCAGGCTCCCCCATTCTACCCCAGTGCCTGGGTAAAGAGCCAGGTTTTAATGGCCTTCCAAAAGGCTAAGGGAGGGGGGAGGGGGCTGCTAGATTGCTGGGGGAGCTGCTGGCCCTTTGCAAGCCTTTCATGACATCTCACAACGCCAGGCATGCTTCATCAGCAGCAGGAAGAAGACAGCAAAGGTCAGCTGGGGGCGGCGAAGGGTATCAGGGTTAGGCGGCAGTGGTGGAGTTCAGGCTGGCCAAAAGTGTAGAGATGGGGGGGTGGGTAGGTGGGTAGGGGGACCTGAAGCACATGCTGCAGTTATAAAGGCTGGCAGGCTGCCAAGCGCCCACATTTTGATCACATGACTACAGGGGCACTGCAACAGCCATAACTTTGAGGACCAGTTGTAACTACCATTTGTTCAACACCATCATAGCTTTGAACGGTCACTGAACAAATGGTTGTTAATGTTAATGTTAACAAATGGTTGCGGACTACCTGTAGATGGCAATATTTTAGGGAAGGGACCTGAAGCATGCCCACCCTATCTGATTTAGTGGGGCAGGCAGATCCCCTCAGGAAGGCAGTCCTGCAAATAGCCTGGTCCTGGGCCATGTAGGGCTTTAAAGGTCATGATCAGCACCTTGAATTACTCCTGGAAGGAAACTGGGAGCCAGTGCAGCTAGCACAACAGGTTTGTAATGTGGGCAAACCTAGAGGTGCCCATAACTGAACGTGTCATTGAATTCTTGACCAGTTGTAGCTTCTGGGTAGCCCCATGTAGAGCATATTGCAATTATTCAAAAGGGAAGTGACCAAGGCCTCCAGTCCAAGAAAGGATGTAATTGGCAAACAAGATGAATCTCTGCAAATGCCCCCCTAGCCACAGCTACCACCTGCTCTTTGGGCAGGAGCTGTGAATCCAGGAGGACCCTGAAATTGCACACCAGCTCAGTTTGGGGAAGTGCAACCCTGTCCAGAGTCAAAGATGACATAACACCAGACCCTGAAAACCCAAACCCACTCCATCTTGCCAGGGCTGAGTCAAAGTTGGTTCCTCCTGATCCTGACCCTCGTACCCTCCAGGCCCTCAGTCAGCACCACAACCTCATCACCTTTCCAGGTAGGTGTGGAGATCTATAACTGGGCATCATCAGCGTACTGATGATACCACATCCCATGCCAGCAAATGACCTCACCCAGTGATTTCATTAAATGTTAAAAGGAGAGGAGGGAGACCCAAGCTGGGAGTAACCCCATATTGCAGGAACCTAGAGTTGGACCTCTTCCCACCAACACCAACTGAAACCAGATGTGGAGAAAGGAGGAATACTACCACAAAACAGTGCCTCCCACTCCCACTCCCACTCCCTGAAGCCGGCTCAGAAGGATACCATGGTTGATGATATTAAAAGTCACTGAAAGTTCCAGGAGGGCCAGGACAGTTGTACCAACCCCATCCTGAGCTCTTCAGAGGTCATCCACAAGTGCGATCAATGCCATCTTGGTACAGTACACAGGACTGAATTCAGACTGAAAAAGGTCCAGATAATCTGCTTCATCCAGGGTCCTCTGAAGCTGAGCACCCACCACCCTCTGGATGAAATTTGTCTAACATGGTTGGGTCTAACAATGGCCTCTTGAGATGGGGGTACACCACTGCCTCCTTCAAAGCACATGGTACCACCCTCTCCCACAAAGTGACATTAACCTCCCACAAAAAGGCATTAACCACTGCTTGAACTCAACCACATGCTACCTCCCAGGAGGTCTTAACCAATAAGGAGGGGCATGTGTCCAGAACACAGGTTGCCGAACCCACAGCAATGAGGACTCTGTCCACTTTCTTAGGATCAATCATCTCAAACTCCTCCCAGATAACAGGGCTCAGACATGTCTCAGTCACTTCCAAAGGATCTGCAAAGCCAGAGTCCTACACAGAGCAAAGCCGAGCTACTTTGTCTGACAGATACCTAGAACATTTTTCATGGCGAACCTGCAAGGGCTCCCTCTGGCCCACCTTGGCCAAGAGGGACCTGGTAGCACAAAACGGAGGGTTATCCGAGGATGCGATATGGTCAAGCAGAGGCTGTGCTGCAGTTTTGGAGATCCTTTCATTCACATTCCTGCACTTAGAAGGGACCACATAAAGACTCTTCATTAGGACAACTTCAATAAACCAAACTCAACCTAGGTGCATGTTGGGTTTTCCAAAGGCAGAGAATAGATAAAGAGAGTAAAGAAGATGGCTTTGATGGAGACATGCAAGGTCTGTTACCAAAACCTCAAGGGATGAAACATATCTTGAGTGCACAACAGACAGAACTTAGGTGGAACAAGCTCAAACAGATACCTCCTTAATTAATTCAGGAGTGTAAGAAGGGGGAGGAGGTACAGCACAATAAAGCTTGCAGAATTCTGTTATTATAGTTAATCTCAATAAAAGTAGTTTTTGACTTCTTGTGTGGAGTTGATTGATGGAGCTTACCTGATGGAGCTGACATCATAGGTAACACCCACTCCTTTCCTCTCCCTTGCCGGTTCCAGTGCTGTCCTTCTTTATGCAGAAGGGGGCTTTTTCCATTCACCCCTTGACTTCCTTAGAACAAACTAAGACACACACACACACACTAATTCCAGTCTACCTTGATTCATACCTGTGGGATTTTGTAGATGCTCGACATGATGGAAATCTGACTGGAAGCATCAGATTCCACCCCTTCAATCACTGCCACCAGGTTGCTCCTCCTTCCACAGCTGTAGTTGGGAACACTTGCTTCCCCGGTTGAGAGCAGGTCTGCCATGGCATCATAGGTCATCCTTGCATCATAATAGGTATCATAGAAATTGTAGCCCAGAGTGACATTGGATAGGAGCCTGGGGTTTTGGTTGATCTCCTCAGTGGCAAAGAGGAAGGACAGAAGAAACCAGAAGATAAATGGTCCTGCCCTGAAGCAAAACACAGGTCACCTGGTCAGTTTCCCTTCATTGCAAGCCAACTCATGATATCTGCAACAATATGGACACTCTTTTAATTACAAATCTATCCAAAAGCTGATCTTTAGATTACTATAAAGCTTTCTCCCAGGTACTTAGTATAGAATTAGAGACAGAAATCTTCTCAAGAAGAGGGACACAACTCACTAGCAACCCAAGACACCAAGGCAGATCCTTCGTAGCAACACAACACATGAGCTCTTGGCTTTATTTAGAAGGAGCACAAGTGCTTGTTCTTTCAGGTCAAAAAATCTCTCTAGAACTGTAAAACCACATCCTCCAGAATCCAGCTTGTTAGGCAGTGGAAAGTGGAAAATGGAATCGTCCTTGATAGACCGGGTGGTTGAGTATCTGTGAAAGAAATACCAGCAGAGGAACTTTCAGGACATACCAAACAAGACTAGTGACAGGAGCCTTATAGAAGACTGCTGGGTGGAACTTAATTGATGTTGCAAAAACAAGCCCACCAATGTTGAGATCTCCTGACTGATAATAATTGTACATTGCATTCCGATCCTTGATGAAATTGAGGGGACATGTTCTCCCACCTGTTGCACTGGGCAGCAGAAGGAGCAGCAGCAGAAGAAGCAGCAGCAGCAGCAGCTCCTGGGTCTTGATTACATCCACCAGAATCCCTTTTCTCATTGTAACACTTGATGGCATTTGAGAAAGCAGGCTCTGTCTCTCAGCAGAAGAGAAGGTGTCCACAACAGCTTGACAGCAAAGTGGGGAGCCACTAATGAAGTGGGAGGCTGTCTCTGCCTGCTCCGAATCTCTGCCTGAATTCTCAGTGGCCTGAAGAATTTATTTGGGCATCTGCCTTTCCAGGCAAGACTTGGCAAGAGATTATAGCACATGGCTTTCCACATTTGGGAATTCAGGGAGGATCCTTGGGCAAAATCCCTTGAGGTTTGGAGGAATGAAAGGGCCATGATTTTGTTTATTACAGGGGAAGGAAGCATCTGCTGCCTTGTGGCTCCAGAAGCAGGTGGAGGACTGGTGACAGTATGTCTTTGAAAACTCACAAAATACAGTCAAATGTGCATCTGTGTAAGATTGTAATGACCTTGAATGACATCCAAGACTGCCTTCAGCTGCTTCTCCTTAGGCAACTGTGGGACAAGGATGCTGTCAGAATCTACGCAAGCAACTATTGAAAGGCTATTAGAAAGTCATTAGAAAATTTACAGTGTAGACAAATAGCTGCTGATTAGCTAGTAGGTTCAAATGTTAGTCTAGACAAGAACCATAACTTGTATACCCACTTGCTTGTTCCTGCCATAACAGTCAAGAGGGAGGATGGACAATAAACAACAGAGGCCAGGTGCACTCTTATCTCACTGAGAGGCGCCAGCAAGGTCGGATGTCGTGGGACCAAAGAAGAGGCGTGAAGGAATCAAGCAGGAAAATTAGAATAGAGGGGGGTTAAAAGGAGAGCTCTGGCTGGGGAGGGTCAGACTCAGCAATCTATGGAATGCTGTATGCTGCTTCTCAATAAAGAAATCTTTGCTGGAAACAAACAGGCTCCAGAGGATTTACTGGACTTGGGAACTGAGCGTGCAGACTCTGACAGATGCTGATACCATGGTCCAAGGGTTAGGGCATGTGCCCACTTTCAGCTTGCATCCCAGAAGATCAGGGAAGCAAGGCGTTTCTCTTCCTGTAGGAGAGTCTAGCAAGACATTCAACAGTCTTAGACTTTTGGAGAACCTCATGAAAGTTCTTCCCCTTCACAGGCTCCAAACCTCCAGGCCCAAGGAGGCCACAGGAGGACAGCAGAGAATCTCTTCTTTGATTTCCTCTCTGCAGAGTTGCCTTGAGCATGAGTTTTTCCTTGTCTTGGTCCCAACTAAAGCAGGATGGGCATGCTCTGGGTCCTGTCAGCCAAGGAATATCGACTGGCGGGAACCAGTTTTTCTTTCTTTTCTCTTTCCTCTTTCCTATGTAGCCCTTTTTGTGAAATAGATTTCTTTCTCAAACTCAGTAGTAATATAGTAATATAGTTATATCGCTATTTACTTTAAACACAATACTACGTTGTTGTTGTTGTTGTTGTTCAGTCGTTAAGTTGTGTCCAACTCTTTGTGACCCCATGAACCATATCATGCCAGGCCTTCCTGTCCTTCACTGCCTCCCTGAGTTTGCTCAGTTTCATGCTCATTGCTGCAGTGATGCTATCTAACCATCTCATCCTCTGCCGTCCCCTTCTCCTTTTGCCTTCAATCTTTCCCAGCATCAGGGTCTTTTCCAGAGTCCTCTCTTCGCATTAGGTGGCCAAAGTATCTGAGCTTGAGCTTCAGTATCAATCCTTCCAATGAGCAGTCAGGGTTGATTTCCTTTAAGATTGACTGGTTTGACCTCCTAGCAGTCCAAGGGACTCTGAAGAGACTTCCCCAGCACCACAGTTCAAAGGCATCAATTCTTTGGCACTCAGCATTCCTTATGGTCCAGCTCTCACAGCCATACATTACTACTGGAAAAACCATAGCTTTGATTATGCAGACCTTTGTCAGCAAGGTGATGTCTCCACTTTTTAATATGCTGTTTAGGTTTGCCATAGCTTTCCTTCCAAGAAGCAAGCGTCTTTTAATTTCATGGCTGCAGTCTCCATCTGAGGTGATCTTGGAGCCCAAATAAATGAAGTCTGTTACTGCTTCCATTTCTACCCCTTCTAATTGCCAGGAATTAATGGGTCCAGATGCCATGATCTTAGTTTTTTTAATGTTGAGTTTCAAGCCAGCTTTTGCACTCTCCTCTTTCACTCTTCAAATTGCCAACGTTCACTGGATCATGGAGAAAGCACAAGAGTTCCAGAAAAACATCAAGAGGCTCTTTAGTTCTTCACTTTCTGCCATTAGGGTGGTATCGTCTGCATATCTGAGGTTTTTGGTTTTTTTTTTAATAAAATTTTTTATTCTTTACAACAAACACAAAACATACATAAACAAACAAAAACATACAAAGGCATAAAAAAAAAACTTCTTCCATTTTATACCGTGTGTCAACCAGTTACCAAATCGTTGGTGCCCCTTTCATAATCTTCACTCATTTATATAAATTCTCATATCATCTATTCAAAATATACTTGTATACTTATCAATTATCAATTATTAATCATTCATAGCTAGTCTATAAAATCATTTATTACAAGAAATTTTAGCTTTCAATAGGATTAGTAATACATTTTTATCCATCGATTATATATGTATATATATATATAGTAATTAATATCAAATTTCTATTATAAAATTTCCTAATCCATTACATTACTATATTTTCTCATCCAATCATTAATAAAACAAATCCCATGTCATATAAAATTGCTTATCTTCTTACTCTAATTTCAAATATCAATTTAACTCATCTCTGCACATTCCATAGTTTTCAATAACTTCCTCCTGCATAGGTACTTTTTCATTCTTCTAATTCTTAAAAGTTACAGTTCTAACCACTCTCAAAACATACTTAATTCTTCACTACATGTTTCAACAAAAATATCTCTAGTTTAAAATCTATATGTTACTATGTCCAACCATGTATGAATTTTAATCTAATATCTTAAAACATTTACAATCAAATACAATTCTTTACTATATATCTCAGTTTTATACCTTATTCAAACACTTGCATAGTTTTAAGTTCACCCTTTTCATTCAATATCCCAAAATATCTGGCTGTTTATTCCTTTTTCTATATTATTGGATAAGAGAAAGCAATAATAAATGTCCTTTCAAGCATTCTGCTTTTTGAAGCTTCTGTCAGTTCCATCATTGTTGTATTCCCCTCGTTTTTTCTTTAGGTATCTAGAGTAGTTTCTTTCAATATTGTTTTACTTCTTCTTTTTAAGTATTCTCTTAGTATGATTTTCCATTATAATCTTGTATAATCTTTTTCTCACCCTCAGTACCAAGAACAAGTCTGTCCCTCTTCATTTATCAATTGATTAACCCTTTTTGATTCTCAGTTTATAAGCCTCAGAATAGTTCTGTTTACTGTTTCTGATTTCTTGTGCTATTTCTTCCTTTTCCATTGATCCCGTTTTATGTTTAATTAAGTCCATTTTAGCTTTGATATCTTTTTTTTTTTTCTTGCAGGAATTTCTGCAGCTCTTCTTCCAGTTTTTTATAGTCATCCTCGATAGTTTAAAAATCTTTTTCTGCATTGTTTCTCGTATAGTCTATTATCTTGTATAAACCTTCATTAAGTCAAAGGATTCTTTATCTCTGTTCTTGCCAAGAGAAAGAAAAAAAAAGAGCAAAAGAAAAAAAAAAAGAAGAGGAGGGGAAAGGCTAGGTCTCTTTGAAAATCCAACTGGGGGGGGGGGAATAGAGAGCAAAGCAAAGCTTCTACCAGAAAGAAGAGCTACTGCCACTAAACAAGGCTCTTGTGACTAACTCAAACTTTCCATCTTAAATATTTTCAAAGTCGCTTTCAACTCCGCTTTCTTGTTTATAGTTATTCGGATGGCACCTGTATAAACATGCACATCCCACTATCTTTTTAGAAAGCCCAAGGTCCTTGAGCATACGTCACAATGAAAAAAAAGACACTATATCGAGCCTCTAGATGGCAGTGCAACTTTTTTCATTTACTTTCTCTTAACTCCACTTTCCCCATTTCCAAAACAAAAAATATAGGTTTCTTATAACAATAAAAAAATCTTAATCAAAAAAGAAGCTTGAGATAAAAGATTATTGAGTATTGAAAAGAAAAAGCCAGTCCAGTTAAAAATATATTTTTTTAAAAGAAAAACATCATGCCAATTCCACTAAAAAGGGAAAGTTAAAAAACAAAGATTTCCCCCTTTTTTTTTATAAGGCTCAATCTCCCCGCTTAATCCACTTTTCTTCACTTTTAAAAATCTCTTTAAGTTACTTAAGGTGTTCTCTAAGAATAGTTGAGTAGTAAAGGTCCATCTCACCCGGTTGACACCCCTCTCTTTCTTCTTCCTTTGGAGCTGTCCCGGCTTTCGCAGTCATTAAATGGCTGCCTCTCCTCCGCCGGCTTCAAGAGCTTCTCCTGGGATCAATCTGGGACTTGCGGTGTCCCTGAGATCCGCAGGACACGCCCTTTGCGATCACCATCTCTACGGGACGGCTTAGGTCCATCGGGACCATCCGGGGGGGGGAGATATCGGCTGCGATCGCCCGCCGTATCGCCGCGACACCAGCTCCGCCCTCCCCATATCTGAGGTTTTTGATGTTTCTCCCTGCAATCTTAATCCCAGCTTGTGATTCTTCCAGCCTGGCATTTCTCATGATGTACTCTGCATATAAGTTAAATAAGCAAGGTGACAGTATACAGGCTTGTGATACTCCTTTCCCTATTTTGAACCAATCGGTTGTTCCGTGACTGGTTCTAATTGTTGCTTCTTGGCCCGCATACGGATTTCTCAGGAGACAGGTGAGGTGGTCTGGTACCCCCATCTCTTTAAGAATTTGCCACAGTTTGTTGTGATCCACACAATCGAAGGCTTTTGCATAGTCAATGAAGCAGAAGTAGATGTTTTTCTGGAACTCTCGTGCTTTCTCCATGATCCAGTGAACGTTGGCAATTTGATCTCTAGTTCCTCTGCCTCTTCAAAACCCAGCTTGTACATCCGGTAGTTCTCGGTTCACGTACTGCTGAAGCCTAGCTTGTAGGATTTTGAGCATAACCTTGCTAGCATGTGAAATGAGTGCAATTGTGCGGTAGTTTGAGCACTTTTTGGCATTGCCCTTCTTTGGAACTGGAACATAAACTGACCTTGTCCAATCCCATGGCCACTGTTGCGTTTTCCAAACTTGCTGGCCCATTGAATGCAGCACTTCAACGGCATCATCTTTTGGATTCGCACTGAGATCATTCTTGTCAGGTTAAGGTCAAGAAACTCCACGAGACAGGCTGTGCTAATCATGTTCCATTTGAGTAGAAGCAGCAGCAAATGGCTCTCATTGATCTCAGGGCCATTGTTCTATATGGATTTTCCATGATAGTGTTGTAGTAAACTGGATACCCAAATACTTAAATGACCTCACTTGTTCGATCTCCTTACCATCTAGTGTCCATCTATGTTTCTTTGGTGTATGATGGCAGCTGTGTGCCAGATTAAAGGGACAGTCTCTCACCTGGAGGTGTCCTTGGGTAGATTTCCAGGGGGCCATGCAGGGATCTTTTGGCCCATGCCAGGCTCCACAGGGCCCTCCAGAAGGCCTCCTGATTCCATTTGCAGTTGGGAGAATTTCTCTTGCATCTGCTGTTCAGCTACCTAAAATAAGGCCCAGGCAGTGAATCTAATTCATCATTGAACCATTTCTCCACAATGAGAAAACAAGGATCACAAAGGTGACATGAGAGTGTTGACGGAGATTCTCTGCAGAGCAGGAGGCATCAAAACGTAAATCAACTTGAGGGACATCACCTGCATTCCTGCTTTTGCCGAAAAGGACTCATGGTGTCACCAACTTTGGCAGAGGGGGGAACACATCTGCTTACACAGATTCATAAAGGTTCACAAGGCAGGGCTTTACCTGCAGAATGGGTAGATGTCCACCTTGTGTGATGATGCCATAATATCCTGAAATAACGTCTTGGGTCTGGAAGTGATCAAAGGTCAAGGAAAGTTCACAAAGACCACTAAGCCATGTGTGACTTGTCTGAGATCTTCGAAACCTGTTTTTCCAATCCTGCAGCTGCTTCTGGAGCTGAAGATAATTGATGCTTCTCTACCTCGTAATTGGGAATAACCTGCCCCTTTCTCTCCTCCAAATCTCAAGGGATTCTGCCCACCCATCATCCCAGAATCCCTCAACAGGGAGGGCAGCCTGCTGCAGCGTCTTCTTGAATCTTGCCTGGAAAGACAGATGACCAGATAAATGCTTCCTCTTGAGCTATCAAGTTCAGATAAGCGTTTGGAGAGAAGAGGGAGAGGCGCACCCGTGTGAGATGCAGAATTAACTCCCTGTCATCCCTGTGAAGCTGCGCTTGGACTCTGTCTCTTTTGGAGATGCCTCTGTTCCCTGAAATGCCACCGAGGGCTGCCACGAGGACTAAGCTGCTCCTGCTGCTGCTGCTTCTGCTGCCCAGCGGAGCCGGTGGGAGGAAATGCCCCCTTGATTTCAATGAGGATCGGGATGGGGTGTACAATTATTACTGCCCAGGAGATCTCTACCTGGGTGGGATTGTGCCTTTAAGAACAGGATGGGTTTTGCGAGCACATTTCAACAAGCCTAACTTTAACCAAACTGTATTGTAAGTAAATCTCTGGGGTGGATTTTGTACCACTTTGCATAGAACCTGCTTCCGTTTCCTTCTCCACCATCAACAATCCTCAGGGAATGTATTCTTGAAGGCTTTCATGGCTGGAATACGATGGCTGATGTGGGTCTTCCGAGCTGTGTGGGATGTTCTGGTAGTTTTGGTTCCTAACGTTTCGCCAGCATCTGTGACCAGCATCTTCAGAGGACAGTAGCACAGACAGGACGCAAAGAGAACCACTCCTGTCCTCTGAAGATGCCCGTCACAGATGCTGGCGAAACGTTAGGAGCCAAAACTTCCAGAACACGGCCACACAGCCCAGAAGAACCACATCAGCAAACCTCAGGGACGTTTTGTGATCTCTTTTGCCTGTTTTCCTCCTGGAAAGAAACATGTGAAACCATATTATTATTATGACTAGTAGTAGCAGCAGTAGTAGTAATGGTAGAGTTAGAAAGGGTCACAGTGGTTATCTCATCCAACACAGCTTAGCTAAAACACTGGATCAATGTTAAAGGCATGTTGTTACTTTGTGGTTTTCTTCTTAATGCAGGAAAGGCTATAATTCGTACTGGCTCCTTCTGTCCTTTCTTTTTGCCATTCATGAGATCAACCAGAATCCCTGGGTTTTGCCCAATCTCACCCTGGGTTATGACATCTACGAGAACTATTTTCATACAAGAACAACCGCTGATGCCCTGGCAGACTTGCTCTCCATCGGACAAGCAAATGTTCCAAACTACAGATGTGGAAGAGAGAAGAGGTTGCTGGCTGTGATTGAAGGGGCTGAATCCGACATTTCTGAGCAGATTTCCACCATGTCAAGCCTCTACAAAATGCCACAGGTATGAATTGGGGTGGGGAGAAAAGCCAAGCCTGGATCTCTCCTCTGCAGGAAGATGCCATGACCATCCAGATGTCCTCACCAGGAAGCTGTCCTGGCCACCAAGACATCAAGTTGAAGGACACGTTTCTGTCAGACAGGGCAATGAAGCTCACCTTATCCCCGGCCTTTGATTACCTTTCAAAACCAAAGGATGCTCATTTCTGAATTTTCCTTCCTTGGACACTTCTAGGGAAGTGATCTCTACAATCCCTTAGAGTCTTAGAAGCACAGAATGGAAAGTCTGGGGATCTTCTTCCCAACCCCTGCCAATACAGGAATCCCCTGGAACAGCGTCCTCAACAGATGGCCACCCAGCCCATGTCAAAATGCCTCCAGCTCTTCCCGAGACAGTCCCTTCCATTCTTTGGCTGCTCTGATGAGATAACTCTTCCATAGATTGTAAGAATGGAGTGGAATGGAGCGTGAGGCCATCTGCTCCACTTCCTGCCCTTTGCAGAAACCACTACTCCAGCATCTTGAAAAGACTCTGTTTAAACACCTATACAGTTGCCAATAGTTTTTTAAAAATATTATCTTCTTCCATCATAAGATGAAACCCTCCACATTTTTGCCTGAAAAATTGTCCACTTTTTGCTTTCTGTTACTAGGTCAGCTATGGTTTCGTGTCGGAAACTCTGAATGACAAAAGTCGGTTCCCATTCCTCTACCGGATGGTCCCCAAAGAAGATTACTTGTATTGGGGAATTGCCAAATTGCTCCTCCATTTTGGATGGAACTGGGTCAGTCTCCTTGCACCAGACACTGACAACGGAGAAAGATTCCTGCAGACTTTGAACCCCATATTAACCAGGAGCACCATTTGCATTGCCTTCTCAGTGAGCATTCCAATGTCATATATCATGTCCCCACAGAGTGCACCATTTAACTTGTGGAACCGTGTCAGTGTTTTTATTTACTATGGGGAATGTCGCTACTTCTACAGCTTAATAAGCCTATTGCAAGAATATGTTGAAAGGCATGTCAAGCCTCTGCTGGCAAAAGTTTGGGTCACCACAGCAATGTGGGACCTCACCCTGAATTTATCCTACGAAATCCTGTCTCCCCGGCATCAACATGGTTTCTTCTCTTTTTTAATCCCGACTGGAAAAAGACCAAAATATGTTTATGAAACATTTTTTCTTCCTATGCAAAGGTTTGGCAGTAAGGCATTCAATTGTTTGTATTCCAGACACCTCTTCTCTGTGAAAGGAAAGATGAGGTGCCGGGAGAAGGAAGGCCTGGAGACCCTGCCAGAAGAGATGATGGAAAAAACCCTGTCTCTGGACGGCTACGGTATTTACAACCTTGCCTGGGCAGTTGCTCGGGCTTCACATGCTGCCTACTTGTCCCGGTCCAAGAGGAAAGCAATGAAGGAAAGGGGTCACAGGCTGGTGCTTCAGACGTGGCAGGTATTTGGTTTCCTTCAGAAATCCTGAAGATGAGCCTTTGGGCTGGGAGGATATTTTAGATGGAGTGGTGAGGTTAGGCTTTCAATGTTCCTCCACCACATTGTGAAGTTTCTGGGCAGGCAATCTCCCACTCTACCCCCTTCTGGAGACTCCTGATCTGGAATTATATGGCATGGTGTCAACTCTACTTGTAGAACATCCTTTGGTTTTCTCTTTTCTCATGTTGTTCTTTTCTCTGCCATTGTAGCTTCATCCTTTCCTGAGAGATGCCCACTTCTACAATACTTGCATGGATGGAGTGTTTCTGGATGAGAAAGGGGACCTGGCTGCCAAATTCGATAGCATGAATTGGATGCCCTTTCCCAATCAGTCTTTTGGGGCTGTGAAGTTTGGGAGGATAGATAGACCATGGGGGTCGAAAGATCTGGAATTCATCTTAGACCAGGAGGCCACAAATTGGTCCCAGCGGTTTAATCAGGTGAGCTGAGGCTGTTTATCTTAAGGTCTCCAACCTTTATCTCATTTTTCCAACCAGTTGTGGAGGGGATGGAAAATGGGTGGGACTGGGATGAAGCTTCTCTGGGGGTCACAGTCTTTCCCAGTGACATTGTTGGGCTCCGTGGATCAGAGAATGTGGTTCATTGGATCACAGAATGGGACTCCATGGTCAAGACTACCATGGATTAGCCAGGTTTAACTGCCAGTTGGACCTTCTTCCATATGTCTGTTCTTACTTTGAAAACCACCTCACTTCTTGTCCATCAAGATGTCTTCTGGGAGAAAGTTCCACAGATTAACGATGCTCCTGCTGAAGATGCCACTCCTTTGTTTCTTCCTGAATCTCCTTCCTGCCTCCCCACTGGTTCACCTAGGATGGCCGAGCTCCCATCCCTACATCAGGCATTGTGTTTACATCTTCATCCTGTCCCACCCAATGCTGCCTCTTCCTTGATTATTTGATCCTTGAGTTGGAAAGGATTGGATCCTCTACTCCAATCCCTTCCTCAGTGCAAGATCCACTCAAGCATCTATGACAGATACTCCTTTTTCTTTTCCTTTTTTCAGCCTCCTTTTGAGAACTTCCAGCAAAGGAACAAAATGGTTCACTTGCCTTCTTCTGAGCTAGGAATTCCCATTTTTGTACCTGTCCATCAATGTTTAAGTCTTCATGCTTGTCCTCTTGTGAGAAGATGACAAGATGAAAAAAGTGCCAACACTTTTCACAAAGCAGGACACACACACACACACACACACACACTGCAGGCATAAACTCTCCTTTGACATAAAGAGAGACAGGCCAGGGAAACACAGGCCCATGGAATAGATGAGTGTCTCATGACAGTGACAAAAGCGGTTCATCCATGATTGATGCTCCTTCTCTTTTCGGTCAGTCCCTTCCTCGCTCCAGGTGTACCGAAAGCTGTCATCCTGGCCAAGCCAAGGTGGTCCCGGAAGGAAGGCCTCTTTGCTGCCACGGGTGTGTCTTGTGTGCAGAAGGCACCATCTCCACTCAGGAAGGTAGGGGACAGCAGGGGAGGGACAGACCTTTACGATGAGCAGAAGAGTCACTGAAGCATTTTCGTTTAGGCATTTTCAGAAAGAGGCTTGCCAAGCTTGGGCAAAGGGTCTATAGAGAGGAAGGTAGATGACCTTGATGGAGGTATGCAGGAACCGTTACCAAGACAAAAGGGGTAAAGCATTTATGAAGTCCACAACGTTCAGATAATGTTTAGGAGTCAGACAGACACCTCACGTGGAGATGATTTCCTGGTCTGGTCTACCTTGTGGAGTCACAGGGCATCAGCGGGGATGGGCAAGGCCAGAAAGCCCCATGGGATCAGTCAACAGAGGAAAGCTGCCAGATCTGAATGGCAAACATCTGGATCATCACAAGACGGACACCAAGAGTTTTTTGCTGCCATCACGTAGTTGTCTACATTTAGGTATCCCAGATCTGGCAGTTTCCAAAATAAGATAAATACTAATTTATAAACAATAATTTATCAATAAGCAACTTTTGGGAGAAAAGCTGGGTGAGTCACCACTGCCCTTCCAGCTGTCTCTGCAGAAGCTTGTCTGTTGAACATCGGCCCAGCCTAACACCCCTCGAGATCTTCAGGGGTGAGCACAGGCATCTGGCATGAATCACCATGATGTCAAAATAATCAAACATGCATTGTGACATGACAACACAAATCATAGCCTTTTGTAGCTGTGTTGCAATATGGCAGAAAAGGGCATAAGTGGTTTGTATTGCAATGTCATGTTGTGGACTCTCATGGCTATGAAAATTGGGAGCAGAGACTCAAAAAGGAGAGGATCTGCTCTTTTTCTTTTTCTTTCCCTTTTCTTTCTATTTTTCTTTCTCTTTTTCTTGCAAGCTTTATTAACTGGAGCTTGGCATTATGAGATGACTTGAGAGACAGGGGGACTGCCTTCCAGGGGGAAGGGGGAATGGACTGTGATGTGAGAGTAAATGCTGAGGCAAGAGCTGGCACAGGAATGCACTCAAGGACTGTGTAGCCTGGTCTTTGCAGGGAAAGAAGGCCAGCTAGGTGCTTACAATCAATTGTAAAAAAAACAAACAAACTTTAGCATCCCTGGCACCAGGAGCTCTACAACATTCAGGGGTTCTTAAACAGCCCAGTTTGACAGGCTGCCAGAAGGGCATGACACATACCTCAGACACTGCTGATCAGAAGTCCTTGCACCATCCCAGGATTTCACTGTAACTTTGCCAACTGAATCCCGTCAGGGGGACATATCCCAGTAGGGAAACCTGATTCAGCTAGGGCATGAAATATCTTCCCTGTGTGACCCAGTTCTCCTGAAAGAGACCCCAGTAGCACACTAGCCACATCATTGAGAAAGGAGCGTGGATTGAGACAATGGAGTTCTGATTGACCAGAACCTGGAGTCATATAAATTTGGCTATTAACCTACCTGGTGACATAGCTCCTAGGAGGCTCTTCCCCTCCTTGGGACATTTCTCTCAAATCCAGCCAGCCTGTTTCTGCTCCTGACTTCACTCAACCCATCATTTTGTTGATCTTGCCTGTTCTCCTTCCTCATCCCTACTAGGGAGTTTTCAGCAAAACCTTCTCTTTTGACAGACCTGGATTTTGAGGCACAATACCCTACCCATAACTGATTATATGCATCTTCAAAAGGAGTGCTTCATTATGGCCTGGTCAAATTAATATTAGAAGTCTTGACTGTTTTCTCTCCAGATGCAGAGCAGTGCACAAGGTGTCCAGAAGATCACCATCCAAATTTGGACCAAACCAAATGCATCCCCAAGGAGATAACCTTCCTGTCTTACAAAGAAGACTTGGGGATGATCCTGGCTTCCTTGGCCCTCTTCTTGTCTCTGGTGACAGCCTTTGTGTTAGCAATCTTCATCAAATTCTTGGAAACTCCCATCATCAAGGCCAACAACCGGGGCCTCTCCTACATCCTCCTGGTCTCTCTCCTGCTTTCCTTCTTGACTTCCCTTCTCTTTATTGGTCGTCCAAGGCCAGCTACCTGCCTTCTCAGGCAAACGTCCTTCGGTGTCATCTTCTCCATTGCTGTCTCTTCCCTCTTAGCCAAAACGATCACGGTGGTGCTGGCCTTCCTGGCCACGAAACCTGGAAACACCACGAGGAGATGGCTGGGAAAGACTCTGGCCCACTCTCTTGTCCTTTCTTGCTCTGGTCTCCAAGCTTTCATCTGTACCATCTGGCTGGGAGTTTCTCCCCCATTTCCTGAGTCTGACATGCACTCCCAGCCAGGAAAGATTGTCTTGCAGTGCAATGAAGGCTCTCTGACCATGTTTTATGGGGCCCTTGGCTACATGGGCTTCCTGGCTGCCATCTGCTTCATGGTGGCTTTCCTGGCCAGGAACCTGCCTGGGGCCTTCAACGAAGCCAAGCTGATCACCTTCAGCATGCTAGTCTTCTGCAGTGTCTGGGTCTCCTTTGTGCCCACCTACCTGAGCACCAAGGGAAAATACATGGTGGCTGTGCAGGTCTTCTCCATCTTGGCCTCCAGTGCTGGGCTGCTGGGCTGCATCTTCTTCCCCAAATGCTATATTATTCTGCTACGACCTGACCTGAATACAAAGGAGCAGCTAACGGCAAAAAGTAAAGATGGCTTGAAAGTGAATGCAAAATAATCCTACAGTTGTTATAACCCTCTCAGGTGCCACCACATCACAGCTTGATTAGATATTCCAGGCAATTCAGTGGATCTGTTTGAAGTGCCCCATGCCTTCCACCACTGGGGAAAGGGCATAGGACCAAATGTGCCTAGATCCCTTGGGGAAATACACCATTGTGAGAGGTCTATTTCCTTTTTTTTTTTGATCAAAACTTTTATTAAGATATATAAAAAGTACAATTAAAATACAAATCAGAAAGTATAGAAGAGAGAGAAGATAGAACTAATAGAAAAAGACAAAAACTAAGAAAGTGAGATCAAGTAGAAAGATGAAAGTGACTTCCGACTATCTCCAATACAGATATAAGTACCAATTTTTTAAAAAATTAATCCCTTACCACTATTTAATCCTAATTCACATTATTTCTATCAACACAAACCATCTAATCATGAAATCCCACAATCAAAGCTTCATTTTTTCCCAACCCAAGCACGTAATCTAGGAAGGGTTGCCATGAGGAGCGAGAGCTCTATTTCCTGACCCTCCGCCCAAAGAATGATCTGATAATTTACCTTGAAGACAACATGGAAATGTTAAAAAGAATTTCAAACATTAAAACACTCTGGCAAACTTCATTCATTGGGAAATGATTCCTGTTGATTGGTTTCCTCAGAGAATGTTCGAAAATTTGGATATTCAATATTTAGTTTAGTAGTTAAGGATGTAAAATGTGATCCTAAAGGATCCTCCTTAAATACAGAAGTTGACATCACTCTCCTCACATAGAAGAAGAGAGACTGGCTCTACTTCTTGGAGATCCTGACCAAGAACGATGGATTTCAGGCCGAAGAAGGTGGATTCCAGTTGAATGGGAGGAAACAAATTCCTAAGAGAGAGCAGCTGGGCAGCGGCACCAATGACTCTGAGATGTGGGTGAGGGAGATTATTGGTTTTGATTGGGGATGGTACACTGCTGGAAGAGCTGAAGGACCAGGTTGGGGACAGATTGTCAGGGAGAAAATATATCTTTGTGGTTCTTAACGATAGACACCGAGGATGGCACAGAATCAATCGATCAGTGGACCCTACTTGGTCATGTTTCAAAACTGGTCACACCCTGCCTCCTGGGGGTCAGTTATTCTGTTCTTATAACTACAGACATACTATTATATTATGTAGGCTGTACTGCTAGTCTACTATGCTACTTATCCTTATATTATACCACTACTATCCTACTATTATATCCATTACTTCTAATATCCCTCTCCTACTCTACTCTATCCTTTCCACTTACTCTGTCTCATGCAACAATCTCTTTTTCTGCATCTCCACGTAGTTCTAATTTTCCCTTCCTCTGTGTCTCTTAGTTCACTTTTCTGTCCCCCTGAGCTTGGCTGATCCTTTCCCTCCCCTCCCCTCCCCTCCCCTGGAGTCTGGGTCCTTCTCTGGCTTTGGATACTGCCCTGCCTTGTTGTACGGTACTCAACTCTCTGCCATCCCGTGACCGGTCTAGATTGAGTTCCTGAGCCTTCTTTTGACGTCCTCAGCCTCCTTGAGGTTCCTCAGACTGGAACGGCCTTGTCGGTTCCATTTGAATGGGTCCCTGTTACATTAGGGAGTATCTTGTCAAGAAAGAATTAGCCCATCATATGAGTCCATATAGAGGAGGCCTGCGTGGTGTCCTGTCCCTACCTGAAGTGAGGGACATGTCCCAGAATACAATTCTTTCCATTGGTGGCAGCCCCAAGATGCCCCCGGGAGATACTTGATCCCCTCACCTCCAGGGTTAAGCAGAACACCCCACCACATTCTTTCAGAAAAGGTCTTTGCTGGTGATGCCTGGCTGATGATTTTAAGGAACTACCTTGTCTATGTTATGGTGTACACTATGGAGATGTCGGCCATCACCCCATGTCACATGATGGGGCAGTAGAAAATTCTTTTCAATTAAATAAAATCAAGCAACATATCTCAGTCCTGTCCATTGTTTTAATGTCAGGGCATTTCAGATTCAGGGGTAAAAGGAATCTATGAATATTCATTAGGGATGTGCAAATCAGTGAAATCTACCTTGAAACGGTAATTAGTTCTCAGTTTTATTGCTCTTTGATTCATATTTCTGATTTAATTTGGAATATTGAGCCAATTCGACCTTGCCATTCTAATCACATGATCCAATCTTCATTTATTTAATTCAGGTATTTATTAATCAAATTTATATGGCCACTCATCTCCCACAAAGTGAATCTCAATTTAATTGATCAGATTTAGAGAAGAACATGTGTGCACGTGGACAGAATCATCTGAATTGACCACATCAATTCAGAGCCATCCTATTCAATTTGGAAGTCTGATTCAAGTGCTCAATCAAATATGAAATGAATCTTTGGAATGAATATTTGCACATGCCTGGTCTTTTTATATCCTAGGTGAGGTCCGAGGCACAGTACACTGCATTTATGTTGCATTAGAGCAGGACAGGTAAAACAAAGCAAATAGGATTTAGTCAAGTTGCACTGACTTACACACAACTTTGAGGTTGGTTGTAAGACCTAAAATACAAAATCTAAAATGTTCAAAATGTTCCCATTTAAAATTTCATGAGATTTTGATTAATTTATTAGTAATATTTATTTTTAAACATTAACATTTATTTAATTTACTTAACAATAAACCACAATTATGACACCCAGGATGAGCTACCGTCCTTGGTGCTAATTTTACACCCCTTCCCTGTTCCTTTCCCCTGCCACAGACCTTCTATCAGCACTTGACTTTGTCCATCTATTTCCCAGCTTCCTGTCCATGACTGAAAACTTTAGTCCACATAGCAATTTTATTTATTGCTCTGTAAGCTTCTTTTATTTGTTGTTAGCATTTATTGCTTTACAGCTAGTTTTATTAGTATGTTTCAGTTAACAAAGACCTTAAGTATTAATAAATCATTTTTTCCCCTCACAAAAGTATGGAAAACTGAAGGGCTAATTGCCTTTTCCACAAATAAGCCTGGCATTGAAAATGGCCCTTTGAGGTAGACCAGACTTGAACACCAATATCATGAACACTAAAACTACTTTTATTATAGGGTTACAGTAACAGAATCCTGCAACTGTGAATGTGTCTCCCCCCTCCCTGCCTTTAACCTAAAAAGAACTAGGGAGGGTCAGCTCTGAGATGTTTCTCCAATTACATTCTTGCTTTGGACTCAGATTTCTCTTATCAGACCGTTCTCCAGGCTGCGGATCTTCCTCCGATCTCTCAAGGTTATTCTCACAACCCATGACAGAAACATCCACCTGCTTTTCATGAGTCATGTTTGGAAATAGTCACAACTGTCTCAACCTCAGTGAGCTCTCTTATAGTGATGCTCCTTTGTATTCAGCTCCTCTGGAATTGCGTGAAAAATCTGCCCTGTCTTGGCTGCCCAAGATATTGTCCGTGTGGCACAGACTTTGCTTAGTTTTGGCAGAGCAAACCTTGCAAGTCTTCAGTCCACAAAGCTGGAGTGGGAACTTTGCTATGGTCCCCTTGCACTCTCACTGGGGAAAAAAGGGAGCAGCTACAATGGATTGTGGAGGGTGAAGCAGTCATTCCTTTAAGCACTACAGTATATAGAGCAAATCTACTTCCCCACCACCCACAAGTACAATAATGCATACCTAGCAGACATTAAATGGCTAAATTAACACATGTCCAGCAGTAAGTCCACTGCAATTATTTAGCCTTCACTTTCAAGCCATCTCCAGTTTTTGCCGTTAGCTGCTCCTTTGTATTTAGATCTGGCCTCAGAATGATAATGTAGCACTTGGGGATGAAGATGCAGCCCAGGAGGCCAGCACTGGAGGCCAAGATGGAGAAGACCTGCACAGCCACCATGAACTTCCCTTTGGTGCTCAGGTAGGTGGGCACAAAGGAGACCCAGACGCTGCAGAAGACCAGCATGCTGAAGGTGATCAGCTTGGCTTCATTGAAGGCCCCAGGCAGGTTCCTGGCCAGGAAAGCCACCATGAAGCAGACGGCAGCCAGGAAGCCCATGTAGCCGAGGGCCCCATAAAACATGGGGACAGAGCCTTCGTTGCATTGCAGGATGATCTCTCTGAGCTGGGACTGCATGTCAGACTCAGGAAATGGAGGAGCAGTTCCAAGCCAGAATGTGCAGATGACAACTTCGATACCAGAACAAGAAAGAATAATGGAGTTGGCCAAGCTCCTCCCTAGCCATCTCCTCGCCTTGCTCCTGGGCTTTGTCTCCAAGAAGGCCAGCACCACTGTGACTATTTTGGCCAAGACAGAAGAGACAGCAACTGAGAAGATGATGTTAAAGACAGTTTGTTGGAGGAGGCAAGTGGTAGTCCTTGGCTGACCAATGAAAAGGAAGGAGGACAAGAAGGAAAAGAGGAGGGACACGAGGAGGACAAAGGAGAGATCTTGATTGTTGGCTTTGACTAAAGGAATTTCCAGGAATTTAATGAAGATGACTAACACAAAGGCTGCGATTAAGCCAAAGAAGAGGGCAAGGGAAATCAGGATGATCCCCAGATGTTCTTTGTAGGACAGGAAGGTATGGAACTTGGGGACACATTGACATTGGGCCTCATTTGGATGCTGATCATCAGCACATTTGGTGCAATGATCTGCATCTGAAAAGAAAACAGATGAGCATAGCATGATTAATACCATCCTTCTGGAATAAATTGTGTATTTTGCTCTACACATTTTCCATCTCTGGGTGAGTTCTGGTGCACAAAACCCAGACAGGTCATTGACTGACATATGCTCCTTGATTGAGAAAATGCAGAGTACAAGGAACCTTGATCAAATTATTGTAATGAACACACTTTTGTCACTAGCAAAGCAATGGTACATGAAGAAAACCCAGAAGTTGACTTAAGGGAGAGAAGGGCTAGAAAGTGCTGGCTAGTGTCCTCAGCTTCATTTGGTCCCAGTGATGTTATAAATCCCAAATCCTACAAATGGTGTCTGCAAACTTTGGTTGGGTACTTTTGATTGTGTCATTTGAGGATTGGGCTATAGATACTAGTTACTAATTTGTTTTGGAGCCCAATCCAATGGTCTGGGAGCAGGAGGCTTTAAGCTCCTCTTTCAGAGCTCACTCCAGTAAGAGAGGTCGTACTGTTCTTACCTGTCAACTGAAGCATGCTGCATGTGGACTACAAAGGGACTTTCTCTAGTGTAGGACCTCCATCCCCTATGCAGTCACCCTGTCTATCTGCTTCATGAGCCTCTCCCTGACATTGGGTTCAAACACTGTGTTTCAATCAGTTTAAAGGGACCTAAGGAAATATTTCCTGATGTTGAGACCATATTGACTTTGTTTTGTTAACCTTCTGGTGAAATTTTCATTTTGATCATTGTAAATGGATTTCCTCTTGCCAAATTTTTCAGTGCAACAATGGGATTGAATACTTGAATTGTAAATGTCTTAGGCCACACATTTCACATGTTCATTAGTCAAGACAGTGAATGTTGTCTCAGAATACATCTCAGTGATTCTTGGCCCAGTTCACAAAGTCCTGCTCCTTGTTCAGGACACACCTACCTTCCTGAGTAGAGATGGTCCCTTCTGCGCACAAGGAGCAGCCGTAGCAGCAAAGCGGCTTCCCCTCCAATACCATCTTGGCCTCTCCAGGATGGCATCTCCCAGTACATCTGGAATGACGAAATGTCTAACAACAAGAACCAAAAAAACAAGAAAGGCTTTGCCACCACCTGCTAGATGCTGTCCATGAAAATCCCCCCCTTATTGGGGAAAGATTCAGCAGGACAGGGAACCACTTTTCTTCTGGGTTTTTTTTGTAGGATGCTTTTTGCAATCCCGGACACCACAGAAAGAGAATTCTGCCATCCCCAGCTGGAATTTCAATCAAGGATTGAGAATATATATTTTGCTCTCTCTTGCCTCCCCTTTAAATCCAATGAATGCTTGTGGCTCTTCAACCCATCATTAACTATCATCTTTGTATAACAGAATAGCTCTTATTGCTTATCTATTTAATATGTAACCCACATTTCCTCCAGAATCTCAGGATGGTGAACGTGGCCTTCCCTCCCCAGCTTTCCCCACGACAACACTATGAAGCTGATTAAGTTGAGCATTAGTGATGGACCCACAGTAATTCATTGAGTTTCCACAACTGAGAGTGGTCTTGCACTCAAATCTCCTTAAACTTTACCCTATCACACTGGAACTTGATAGAACTTCCAAACAATTTACTCTTAAGGTTGTGCTGGGGATGGGGCTCTGATTTCAATACCCAGTCTTGCAGGCTCTTGCAGGGTAATCCAGCAAGATCCCCTTGACATTATAGAGGAGAGCTTGATAAAAACATCAACTCAGAGTGTGGCTGCTTTGTGAGGAAAAATAATAATAAATTCTATCCTGGAGTTCATTAGGAATGCCAAAGGGAAGGAGACTTCCAAAATACGTCTATTTTTGCTTTACTGATTACGCACAGGCTTTTGAGCGTGCAGACCATGCTGAACTGGGAATGGCCCTTAAAATATGGGTATACTGAAGAAATGTTGTGATGGCTTCAAAGCAACAGTTGGAATGGAATAAGGAGCAACTAGCTAGGAGGAGCAACTAGTTCAGAATTGGGAAAGGAGGATTCCCCTTCTTTACTTAGCTTTTCTGCAGAATAGGTCAGGAGAAATGTTGGGTTAGAAGAAACAGACATTGGAATTAAACTTGCCAGGAAAAAAAATCAGCCACAGCTACATGGATGATTTCACTTGGACGCCTGGACTTCAGGAAAACTTCAGAACTTTCTTCTTAAAGGTGGAAGAAGAGAGTGTAAACCACGTGGTCTGCTCAGTATTTAAAATGCCAAGAATTAATCTGTAGGCAAGGCCAATCCAGTGGAAATAAACAGAGAAGAAACTGAAGAAGCAGATTTGATGGTTGTTGGCTTAAAAATTGCTAGGGATGGTGACTGTAGCCATGAAATAAAGAGCTATCTGCTACTCGAGAGAAAAAACTATGACAACTCTAGACATTTCTATACATATATGAAAGAATTTGGGGTGGGTTTCTGAGTTTCTAGTTTTCTTTAGTGACTTTTTGTTGTTTTTGTCATTGGATTGTCATTTTTCCCCTATTTCTTAGATATTTTTCTTTCTAGGTAGTTCAGTATAGAGTTCTTCTTTCTTTTCTCTTTCCTCTTCCCTATGTAGCCCTAGCTGTGAAACAGATTTCTTTCTCAAACTATATATAACAGAAGTATTATAGTAATATAGTAACATTGCTATTTCCTTTAAATATAATACTACGTACTAATACTTATTTAAAAAAAAAATGGTCCTTCTAGTCTTTTTGAATGTTAACAAATTAAAACAATGATTAGAATTTCATCCAAGTGAGATGAATGAATTATACCTACCTGATTAAAATGCCTGGACCACCCATCCTGGTCCAGGGTGAAATCCATCTCTGAGGAACCCCAACGTTGGTCTATCTGCCCAAACTTCACAGCATGGCTGGACTCATTGGGGAATGTCTCCCACTTCACAATATCAAATTCAGCCCTCAGCTCCCCTTTCTCATCCAAGTACACTCCTTCCAGAGAGGAATTGTAGAAATGGGTGTTTCCCAGGAAACAATGAAGCTACAAAGAAGAAAAACCAACAATGTCCAGAAAACAGGAAACTAGGTCTAATATTTCCACCCTGGTCTGACTGTAACATCTTAGGTCTCATGGAAAGGATAATAACTTTTAATTGGTTTTTCCAATAGTTTTTATTTTTAGTTGTTTATTTGTAACCGTTTATGATGTTTTTTTTTAATTGTGTGAGCTGTCCAGAGACAGGTATGTGAGATGGGCATCTATGTAAATTGAATAAATCAAATAATAAGAGTGAGATGGATGGTGACTAAATTTGAAATAGAAATAAATCATCATCATCATCATCATCATCATCATCCCCCAGTAAGGCACTACCTTGGCGTGGTTGTGGGGCCTGTGTACTCTGAGGAGGATGAGAGCTATGCCAGAGGTCCAGGCATACTGGAAAGATCTCATCAGAGGAGCCAGGCGAAGTGTGTCTCTCCCATAAACAACATGGTGAGACGTAATTTACAGAAACTAATACTGTATCAGCTGCCGCCTGGGTCAACAAGGACTGTGCTAGGTGTACTAGTTGCTGGACATCTGGTGACAAGTGGGCTACAGGACTCAGACTGTTGGCCGGGCAACCAGGGCCAGCAGCTGCACAACTACTGGAAGAAAAGTTGATTAGCCCTCGCAAATATACAAAGACTGAAAAGAAAGAAATAATGATCTGCTGTTACAAATCAAGTCCAATGAGAAGAGGATATCGGAAGAGAATGCACCACTTCTGGAAAGAACATCCAGAATCAGAAATGACAGAAGAGAGGCTAGCAGGTCAATGTTGATTTATAACACAAAATGAAGTGTTTACAGAACTGGAATTGGAAGAACTGCAAAGGTTTACCCAGGGCAAAGAAATGGAAGCCTTGCTAGAATTAGCTCAGACAGTAGAGCCTTCTCCTCAGAAAGAACAAAGCCCTCTCACTGAAAAACAAGAGGAATTGAAACAAAGAATAACCGAGCATCTAGAACAGCACAAAGACAACAGAATAAGGTTGCCTGCACTGAAGCTTGTTACAAAGAAACAGCTAGCACAAGTTTGAAAAGATGCCAGTACTGTAATATCAAATATAAGCACCAGCTCACTGCAAGAAACAAACCAACTAATGTACCGCATGGCTGCAGTTATAACTGCATGTCTTGGATGCAAAATCAACAAACAAGGAAGAAAGCCAAACAAGGCACCACCCAAATGGAAGCTCGGGTTGGAAACTAAAATCCACATGCTAAGATCAGATGCAAGCAAGCTAGAACAGAGGAAAGAAAAGAAGCTGAAGAACAAAAAGACCAAAGGATACCTGATCCAGAAATATCACCTAGAAACAAGGAAGATCAAGGAAGTGCTGGAAATAATAAAGCAGCAAATAACAGCCGTAGCCAGGAAGATCAGCAGATACGAAGCCCAACTTGCACACTACAGGCAGAATCTCCAATTTCGGTCAAATCAGAAACATTTCTACCAAACCATCAATGGAGAGACTCCAATGAAGCAGTCAACACCTGACAAAGAAGAAACAGTGCAGTTCTGGGCACAGCTATGGGACAACCCAATCAGTCAGGGTGTCAGAGTCTGCACCCTCAATCCCAAAGTTCAGTAAATCCTCTGGAGACCAAGAGTTCCATCAGAGATTTCTTTATTCAGGAGAAGCATACAGCATCATAGTTTGTTAAGTCTAAATCTACAAAGCAAGGCCTTGTCCTTTTAAGCCCAAATTCCCCCCCTTCTAGGTTTCCTTTCCCGCTTGCAAATCTTTGCACCTTGCCCCAGTTCTCCTCCTCTCCTCCTCTCGCTGGCAGTTTCCGGGGCGCCTGCGCAATGCCGCCGGTTTTGCGCTCAAACTCCGGATCCACCGATTTCCACTCAGCTTCTACTTCTGCAGCGTGCTCAATCCATCCATCTAGGGTGTTTGGGCTTCCTCGGGCGAAGGCTAATTTCCACAAGTCGCGCCGCATGCCTTGCTGGAAGCAGGTGATCTTAAACTGCTCCGGCCAATCCGGCAGTTTCCCCGCAATGTTGCGAAATTCCAGGCCGTACTCGCCGACACTGCGATTTCCCTGCCGCACTTTATTCAGCGCTGAGCGGGCCTTGGCGACTGTTCCCGGATCTTCAAATCTCCGCCGCAGAGCAGTTAGGAATCGGCCAAGGTGGCGTAGTTCAGGTGCTTGCGCTGCCCGAAGTTGAATCAGCCACTCTCCCGCTTTCCCAGTGAGCGCTCTGCAAATGTAGATCACGCGCTCTCGGTCAGAGGCGAATAGATGGCCCGTTTGCTCCATGCACATGGTGACCTGGGCCATAAAGCTCGGCACTTTGTTCGGTTCACCACTAAACTTCTCGGTTAGCCCCCACCATTTTAGGAGGACATCTAGGTTGGTCTGGGCCGGGAAGACTCGTCGCTGGACCCCCGGGGCGGCTGTGGGTGCCGCGGCTGGGGCAGCCAGGAGTCCCTGCACCGCCGGAGCCACTGGGGTTGCCATCGCTGGGGTGGTGGGGGGCCAGTAGCGATTCTTCCGCCCCTTCTACTCCGCATTCCCCCTCCCTTTCGGGACCCCTGAACAAACCTGAGTACCGGATTAGGTCACTCATCCCCATCAATTCTCTCCTCATCATGCTGTTCTCGGATTGTAGTATCTGCACGCACTCCTCCAGGGCTCCCACTCGGGTGGATTCGATTCTCCCCGTAGTCAGTGCCCAGCGTTGTTCAGGTGCCATATCCAGGAACGACATTCCCCCAGCCAACTCCTCCATGCTCCATAACTTGGTCACATGCCGGTTGGGTTTCCGAGGTGGTGGAAACTGAGCGTAGGTGGTTGTTGGGGTTCCTACTTCTTCCTCCACCACCACCCCTTCTGCTCCAAGTAGGGGGCCTTCTTCTTCCATCTCCGCAGCCACGGGAAGTTTTTCAAGAGGGTTTTCCACGGTGGATACTTCCCCAGGTAAATCCCCCGTCGAAAAGGGGTGGGACTCAACAAAATGTCAGAGTCTGCACCCTCAATCCCAAAGTTCAGTAAATCCTCTGGAGACCAAGAGTTCCATCAGAGATTTCTTTATTCAGGAGAAGCATACAGCATCATAGTTTGTTGAGTCTAAATCTACAAAGCAAGGCCTTGTCCTTTTAAGCCCAAATTCCCCCCCTTCTAGGTTTCCTTTCCCGCTTACAAATCTTCGCGCCTTGCCCCAGTTCTCACACCTCCTGGCCTTGGCTGTCTGTTTCAAGATAGAGATAACGGCACCTGGCCTCCTCTCCCCCCTTTTTATGGCAGGTCAAGCAACCGGTTTAAAATAACATTCCAACTATTCTACTATTGATCTATGCTTAGCAATAAAAGTCAAAGTAATAAAAACAATTGAAGGTTCTGGTTTGGGTAGATCCTGACAGAGGGTTCAGGCCTGGTTATGGGATAGAAACAGCATTGGTCTCACTTTTGGATGATCTCTGGCAAGAGCAGGATGGGGGTAGTGCATCCATCCTTGCTCTTCTTGACCTCTCAGTGGCTTTCGATACCACCATGGTATCCTTTTGGGTCGGCTGCAGGAGTTGGGGCTGGGTGGTACAGTGCTGTGCTGGTTCAGCTCCTTTCTCAAAGGCCAAACCCAATCGGTGTTGATAGGGAGCGAGAGGTCCAACCCACGGCCCCTACTCTGTGGGGTGCCTCAGGGTTCAGTGCTTTCACCGCCCTTATTTAACATCTACATGAAACCATTGCGTGAGATCATCTGGCACCATGAGATGAGGTATCATCAGTATGCTGATGATACCCAATTATACATCTCCATCCCGGGTGACCTAAGTGATGCTGTGACTACCCTCTTGCGGTGCCTGGAGGCTGTAGGGCCCTGGATGGGGGCCAACAATCTTCAACTGAACCCTGATAAGATGGAATGGCTGTGGGTATGGGGAGACTCAAGATCCAGGAGTTTATCATCTTTGGTTCTTGATGGGGTCGCACTACCCCAGACAGACCCGGTGCATAATCTGGGGTTCTCCTGGACTCACGACTCCTGCTCGAAGAGCAGGTGGCAGTCGTGGCTAGAAGGGCCTTTGCGCAACTTTGCGTTGTGCCGCAGTTATGCCCCTTCCTTGATCAGGAGGCCCTCCGCATGGTCACTCATGCCCTGGTCATCTCCTGGTTGGATTACTGTAATGCGCTCTACATGGGGCTACCCTTGAAGAGTATCCGGTAGCTACAGCTGGTGCAGAATGCGGTGGCGCGGACAGTTCTGAATGCCCCTAGGAGGGCACATATAACACCGCTGTTACGCAAGCTGCATTGGTTGCCAGTCTGCTTCCAGGCCCAGTTCAAGGTGTTGGTCATCACCTTTAAAGCCCTTCATGGCACAGGACCAGGTTATCTGAGGAGCCAAATTGCCCGTTACTTCAGCCCACCCCACTCGGTCCAGCAGAAGGGGCATGTTGCAGCCCCCACCCATCAAGGAATTTTGACTGGTGGGATCTAGGCAGAGGGCCTTTTCTGTTGTGGCCCCCACCCTAAGGAACGTTCTGCCTCCAGAGGTCCGGTGTGCCCCCTCCCTCATGGCCTTCAGAAAGGGGGTAAAATCCTGGCTCTGCCAGAAGGCCTGGGGGCCAGATGGGGGCTCGCACCAGCAGAGATGGCTTGTGGGGTGGTTGACCTTGCCCCCACCCCCGGTCATCTTGAATGTTTTTAGCATTTATGTACAGGGTTTGTTGTTTAGATTTGATTTTTAATGGATTATTTACTTTAACTATTTCTGAGAGATTTTTGATTGTTGATGGGGTTTCTGATTTTAACTCAGCCACCCAGAGTCACACGCTTGGGGGAGATGGGCAGCATACAAATTTAATAATAAACAAACAAAGAAACCCAAAGAAATACAACAAGAATGTGGCTTGGATAAAGGAGGTAGATAAAAATAAAAAGAAGCTGAAATGAAAGAACTTGTAAGAACAGCAGAAATGGTGGAGAAAAGGGCAAGGAAGATCAAGAATTCATCAGATGAACTGCATGGTTTTTGGCTGAAACATCTGACTGCTCTGCACCCACTCATTGCCAAGCAGTTGAACAAGATACTGCAAGGAGGTGAAATTGAAGATTGCTTAACATCTGGCAAAACCTACCTGATATTGAAAGATCCAGCAAAGAGGCAGCACCAGGCAACTACAGGCCAGTTACCTGCTTAACCACAAGACCTGGCAACGGCTAAGAGCAGGAAAGTTGAAGAAAGAGGCAGAGGGGCTAATTCTGGCTGCACAAGGCCTCGCCATACAAAGCCAGAATTGAGAAGGCAGCAAATGCCGCCTCTGCAAAGAAGCTGAAGAGACAGTGGACCACCTCGTTAGCTGCTGCAAGAAGATCGCACAGCCTGTTGACAAACAACAGCATGACAAATAGCAACAATGGCACATTGGGATCTCTGCAAGAAATACCACTTGCCTGCAAGCAAGAACTGGTGGGATCACAAAAGAGACAAAGTCATAGAAAATGAAGAAGACAAAGTGCTCTGGGACTTCAGAATTCAGACAGACAAGCATCTGCGGCACAACACCCAGACTTAACAATTGTTGAGAAGAAAGACAAGAAGTCTGGATAGTGGACCTTGCAATACCTGGAGATAGTAGAAGAGAAGAGAAAGAACGGGAGAAAATCACGAAATACAAAGACCTGCAAATAGAAGTAGAACGACTATGGCAAAAGAAAGCGAAGGTAGTACCAATAGTCATAGGTGCCCCGGGTGCAATCCCAAAACATCTGGAGCACCACTTGAACACCATCGGCATTGACAAAATCGCCATCAGTCAATTGCAAAAGGCAGCCTTACTTGGAACAGCTAATATCCTGTGAGGATACCTTTAACACCATTAAACAACTTCTGCCTATCCCAGGTCCTTGGGAAGGACTCGATAGGCGGATAAAAATGCCAAATCCAGTCTAAACATCCGGTTGACTGTGAAACCAACAAGAACAACAATACAGGCAGTTGTCACTTACTGACCACTCATTCAGTGACTGTTTGAAGTTATGACAGTGCCGAAAAAATAACTTTACAACCATTTACGACCTTCGCAATGTCCCTCAGTCACATGCTCACCATTAGAGTCAGTATGCATTGTCCTGTGCCTGACCTGTCATTCTTCCTCCCCCCCCCTCCCCCAGCCCTTGCAGATCAGATGGATTGGAGAGGAAGGGATTACAAGACAGTAAGCTGTTTCCTCTTCTACACATCCAAACCAACGTGATCGTGCCGCCTGTGGGAAAGGGCCAGGTAAAGGAGAGATTGCCTACAGAAATTGCTTGCTTTTTTCCTTCCTTCCCCCTTGCAGAGTGGAGAGAGTGGAAAAGAAGAGATTTCAAGAAGGCAAGCTGTTTGTGTAGTGCGCTCACAGTTCCCAGCCCAGGGCTGCCAGCACAATCGCATTGCTTTCGATGGGTACAAGACAGTAAGCAGGCACTCAAGCATTCCGAAGGGCTGAGGAGGGTTAGGAGGCAAACAAAAGCCGAAGGTGTGAAACTGACCAGCGTTGTCTCTTTCCAGCCAGAAAGCACAATCTCAGTCACGTGATTTCCCACTTAGTGACTGTTTCCCTTAGGGGCAGAGTTGCCAGTCCCAATTAGGGTCTTTCAGCGAGGACTACCTGTAATGTAACAAAGATGGAGACTGCACTCCTTCCCCCCCTCTCTGATGTGACCCAGAACCCGCTCTTTGCCTACTCCGACCAGACCCACACTCACCATCTCTGCCTGTGGAGAAAGTCCCCTGTAAACCTATCTGGCCAAGAGAGGAGGAGCCTCGCTCACCCACATCTAGCACAGTCCAATGGCAGCACTAAGAAAGAAAGCACAACACAGCAGCCAGGTGAGAAACCGCAACATTCCAACCTCAATCAAGGACACGCCCCTGATTATCTCGAGGTTCCATCTCCCCAACAACGGAGGTCCACACTCTGTGGCTGCTTCTGAAAGCGTGGCGTTCTCCCTAACAATGAGAATGGCCCATATACATCCACAAGGACCTGTGTAGCTTCCCAGATCCTGCTTTCCCATTGTTCCAGGGTCCTCTTTCATGCAAAACAGGGGCCCAACTATCACTGAATAAACAGTTGGTGTTTTCTTCTCAGTGCTGTGCTCTTTCCTTCTGACCTTTCCTATGATATTAGGAGCTTCCCTTCTGCCTTCAGCTGGAGACAAATAGTGGGTAAGTCCCTTCCTTCTCATTCAGCACTTTGGGGAAGGTTAGAGCCGTGACACAAAAGCAGTTTGGCAAGTACGACTGTGACATTCCTCCTAATTGCTGAGACACAGAACTCCCCATAACCTGAATACTATCCCAGAGGAAAAGATTTTGGAGTGGAAGGAGCATCAGCAGGATGGCTTGGAGCAAGTGCTGTCTCAATGACATGGACACCAGGCCCAGGAGACACCAAAAACTGAACTTCCTCCAAGAAATTACAAAATGGATTTCTTTGATATCTCAGGAGCTTAACCTACCACAACATCTCAGCTGCTCTCCACCCTTGGATGGCACCTCAAGAAAGCAGGATGATTTCTCAGGAAAAATCCGTACCTGCCATGCTGGGATATTTTGTGCTCTGAGCCTGTCTGCACATCTAGGTCTCATCCTTTGGGTTCTCCAAGAGAGGGCTGTATCGATGGCCCTTGCCACAGCCTGCACAAGACTGGAAATGCGGTGGCTGTCCATGGACAGAGTGGTGTCAATAAACTCTTCAGTCAGGGCCTCCAGAATCCTCTCCTTCTTGCATCTTCTCCGCCATTTTACTGACAAAGCATGTTTTGAAAGCAAGCACTTAAAGGCTCCTAGTCCAAACTTGTTCATAGCACCGTAAAATGCTTCAGAATTCTCATTTTTAACCTTTTTCTCCTGATGAATTAAGAAAGAAAAAAAGCCATGGATTTGCTTGTTGGAGAACATGTCATAAGACAAATTCAAAGTGAGGTCCCACAAAGCTGTTGTGATCCAGATTTTCCCCACAATGGGTATACTGAATATATTGACCATGATCTGTAAAATTTTTATGACACCATAAAAGAAATGTATCTCCCCATAATAAATGAAGACAGTGACATTGTTCCACATGAATAATATTTCAAGGGGCAATAATGGGATTGCCACCTTCAGTCCTTGGATCCTCAATGAGAAGGCGACACAAATTGCATTCCTGGTTAGGATTGGGGTCAAAGTCCTCGTGAACCTTTCTCCATTTTCAGTGTCTGGAGAAACGAGGCTGACCCAATTCCACCCAAAGTGCACGAGTAATTTGGCAATCACTTGGTAGAGATGTTCTTCTTTGGGGACCACCCAATAGACAAACGGGAAGTGAGTTTTATCACTCAGAGCTTCAGAAACAAAACCGTAGCTGACCTAAGAAGGAGCAGAAAAAGGATTTCCTGGGGAGAGATGATGCAGGTGAGAGAGACAGGAAGGTCCAGCGTGGGAAGATCGGATATTGGCAGCTTGGGAGATGGAGAGAAGGAGATGCGAATGGAATGGAGGGAAAGGTGTGGGTTCCCAAAAGAGAAAGAGAGAGAAGGAGAGAAGAGGGAGAGCAACAGAAGGGCTGATTCACAAAGACCAAACCGAGCACACCAAGCACATGTTTAGAACTTCAGTTTGAACCCATTTATTCTTCCACAATTTAACATCTTTTTTGTAGAAAGAAGAAAAAAATGGAAGAATTGGATAGATTGGAAGATTGCCAAAGGAATGATGTTCCAGAGCACAACATGTGGAAGAAGGAACTGAAGTTACAAAACAGCTATGCTAAAAAACAAAGATATATGTTCAAGCATACGCTGGACACCCATCCTTTGGAGATCCTTTCATTCTCATTCCGGCACTTAGCAGGGACACCAAGAAGATCCTTCACTGAGACAACTTCAAGAAACCAAACTCAGCCTAGGAGCACACTGGGCTTCCCAGGGGTCCACAAGACAGAGAATATAGGAACTCCTCCCCAGCGCTGTCCTTCTTTATGTAGAAGGGGAAACTAGCCATTCCCATGCACCCCTTGGCTTCTCTAGGCCAATCTGAGCACACCCCAGTTCCAGCCTACCTTGATTCATACCTGTGGGATTTTGTAGATGCTCGACATGATGGAAATCTGACTGGAAGCATCAGTTTCTGCCCCTTCAATCACTGCCACCAGGCTGCTCCTCCTTCCACAGCTGTAGTTGGGAACACTTGCTTCCCCGGGTGAGAGCAGGTCTGCCATGGCATCATAGGTCATCCTTGCATCATAATAGGTATCATAGAAATTGTAGCCCAGAGTGACATTGGATAGGAGCCTGGGGTTTTGGTTGATCTCCTCAGTGGCAAAGAGGAAGGACAGGAGAAACCAGAAGACAAATGGCCCCGCCCTGAAGTAAAGCACAGGGGTCATCTGGTAATTTCCATTGCAAGCCAACTTATGACATCTGTAACATCACTGACACTCTTTCAACGCACAGTCCTATACACATCTGCAGCGTATTTATTCTGCAAATTACAGTGAGCCATCTTGGCTCTACGGGCAAGAAGAGGGAGGCAACTCACCAGCATTGCAGGACCCCAAGACAGACCCTTCTTGGCAACAAAGCATGTGTGGCCTTGGCTTAATTTAGGAGCAGAAGGGCTTGTTCTTTGAGGTAAAAAACTTCATGGAACCCTAAAACCAAAACCTTCAGAGCCCAGCTTGGTAGGCCCTGAAAAGTGGAAAACGGAATAGTCCTTGATGGACTGGGTGGTTCATGTCTATGAAAAAAGAACCAGTCAGTCATTCTCTCTCAGCCCAACCCACCGCACAGGGTTGTTGTTGTGGGGAAAATAGGAGGAGGGTGTATATAAGTTTGCTGCCTTATCTAAATCTAAAAAAATCTAATCTAATCTAATCTAATCTAATCTAATCTAATCTAATCTAAAAAAAAACCTTTCAGGGCATACCCAACAAGACTAGTGATGGGAGGCTTATAGAAGACTGCTGGGTGGAACTTAATTGGTGTTGCAGAAACAATCCCACCAATGTTTAGATCTCCTGACTGATAATAATTGTGCATCGCATTCCGGTCCTTGATGAAATTGAGGGGACATCTTCTCCCACCAGTTGCAGTGGGCGGCAGCAGAAGCAGCAGCAGCAGCAGCAGCAGCAGCAGAAGATGCTCCTGGGTCTTGATTACACCCACCAGAATCCCTTTTCTCATTGTAACACTTGATGGCATTTGAGAAAGCAGGCTCTGTCTCTCAGCAGAAGAGAAGGTGTCCACGACAGCTTGGCAGCAAAGTGGGGAGCCAATAGATCAAGTGGGAGGCTATCTCTGCCTGCTCCGAATCTCCTCCTGAATTCTCAGTGGCCTAAGATGAAGAATTTATCTGGGCATCTGCCTTCCCAGGCAAGGTTTGGCAAGACACTACAGCACATGGCTTTCCACGTTTGGGAACTCCGGGAGGATCTTTGGCCAAAATCCCTTGAGCTTTGGAGGAATGAGAGGGCCATGAATTAGTTTAATTACAAGGGAAGGAAGCATCTGCTACCCTGTGGCTCCAGAAGCAGGTGGAGGACTGGTGACAACATGTTTTTGAAAACTCACAAAATACAGAAGTCAAATGTGCATCTGTGTAAGATTGTAATGACCTTGAATGACATCCAAGATTGTCTTCAGCTGCTTCTCCTTAGGCAACTGTGGGACAAGGATGCTGATACCATGGTCCAAGAGTTAGGGCATATGCCCACTTTCAGCTTGCATCCCAGAAGATCAGGGAAGCAGGGTGTTTCTCTTCCTCTAGGAGAATCTAGGAAGACATTCAACAGTCTTAGACTTTTGGAGAACCTCATGAAAGTTCTTACAATCTTCTTTTGAATGATTTTCCACTTCCCAGGCTCCAAACCTCCAGGCCCAAGGAGGCCACAGGAGGATAGCAGGGAATCTCTTCTTTGATTTTCTCTCGGCAGAGTTGCCGTGAGCATTCCTTTTTCCTTGTCTTGCTTCCAAATGAGTCAGGATGGGCATGCTCCAGGTCCTGTCAGCCAAGGAATGTGGCTAGTGGGAATTAGGAAGTGTGCCTTTTCTGCTGTAGCCCCTGCCCTCTGGAACATTCTCTCTCCAGAGATTAGGATGGTGCCTAGGGAACCCGAAGATTTCGGAGGATGGCCACCACACTTCAGTAGAGAAGAGGGTGACCCGTTGAAGAGATGGGGGTTGCGGAAAGAATACAATGGGGACCCGGGAGAGTTGGCTAGTTTCCTGAATCAAGTCAGGATTTGCATGGGGACTTGTGGCCGGCTGTTCCAAAATGATGAGTGGCAGGTCCTGTACTTCTCACAATACCTAGTGGGCCGCGTAGCCAAGTGGGTGGTCGACCTGCAGGAGGCAGAAGCGCCCGAGTTAGAGGACTTCCAAGGATTCATCAGAGCACTGAGAAATCGGTTCGAGGACCCTTGTGCCCGTGCCCAGGCAGAGGATGCTATCGTGGATCTCAAGCAAGGCTCCCGCTCGGTGACTGAATACACTCTGGAGTTCCAGCGGCTAGCGGCTAAACTTCATGACTGGCCCAAGGCATTTCTAGTTAAGCGATTCCAAAAAGGGCTGGACCCAAAGCCCTGCGAAATGGCTGTAGTGCGAGGCTGCCCGACCACACTAGCGGATGGATCGCTCATGTCTTGGTACTAGAGTCACAACTGTCTACTCTCCGGGGAACTGGTGCAGCAGCAGCACTGAAGGTGGCAAGTTCTCCCCGTCCACCAGCAATGAAGCAGACCATAAGAGTCGTAAGAGCGGGGACGAGCTCTCGGGCTGTGGGGAAGGTGTGTTTCCACTGTTTCCAGACCCTGGAAACAGATTGCAATGGATTTCATTGCGATCTCCCAGAGGGTAGAAAAAGAACAAAAGTGATTTGGACAGTTACGGATGTGTTTTCCAAACAGACGCACTTTATAGCTTGCAAAGCCATCCCCTCAGCATCTGAATTAGCAGCCTGTTCATCCAACACATCTATCGACTTCATGGATGTCCCGAAAGGGTGGCCAGTGACCGCAGAATACAGTTCACTTTGAAATTCTGGAGGGCGTTCTTGAGGCTGATTGGGACTAAGCAGGGTCTGAGTTCGAGTTTTCATCCACAGACGGACGGGGCGAGTGAACGACGGGATGCTGGACTGGAGCAATATTTGAGGTGTTTTGTAAATTGCCAACAGGACAATTGGGTGGACTTGCTACCTTATGCAGAGGTGGCATATAATAACGCTGTTCATGACAGTACAGGATTTTCGCCTTTCAAAATTGCTACAGGGCAAGACTTTGTGCCAATCCCGGAACTGCCTCATGAAGAAACAGGAGTCACCTCAGTGGATGAATGGGTTAAATAGATGTGAGGCCTGTGGCCAGTCACGCAAAAAGCTCTGGTTAAAGCGAGAGAAAGTTATTAAAAGTATGCAAACAGAAAGAGGGTCCCTGAAGAGAAATGGAAGGTGGGAGAAAAGGTCTGGTTATCAACAAAGAATTAAAATCTTCACAGGCATCCAAGAAATTAGGCTGTAAATATTTAGGGCCATTTGAGATTGAGAAAGTAATTAACCCTGTGTGGGTTCGTCTTAAATTACCAAAAAACCAAAGTAAGATCAATCCTGTATTTCACAGTGATTTATTGAAGCCATATAAAGAATCTGCTAAATGGCATCCCACACCACCCACGCCAGAACCTTAAATGATTCAAGGCAAACAACACTTTGAGATAAAAGACTTTCCCTTGCTTGAGTCCCTTGCTTGAGATGGGCAGCCTTAGAAAGTGAATAAATAAATAAATAAACTTCCATGGAAATTTCTACTAATTTTAGACTGGCCAACTCTCTTCTGTTTCGTTCTCCTTCTCAGCTTCAAAGGTCAAAGATGTGACTCCCAAAGATCCCATGTGATAGTCGTATTCCTTTGAGGCACTGGCGGTTCTGGGGATTAGCCCCTGTAAGAACCGCTGTACTCAGTCCTCAATGAATGCAACTCTCATCGAAACTGATGGATGTTCAGAGACAAGTAGATGTATTGAGAAAACAGTAGTATACAGTTCTAAGGCAAAACGAAATAGCTGGAACTAAATTCCACACGTGCTAAACCCCAATTTAAAGTCCTCTCATTGCCCTCTCCCCTCTGATCATCAAATCCTTCCTGAGCAGGTTGTCGGGACTCTTAGATTTCTTCCATTCCTGTGCCCTTAATTGTTCCTGAGCATTTGGAAATGGTTCATCAGCTCCTAGCAGTCCTCGCTCTGACCTCCCCCCCCCCATTCTGCTGGAATGGTAGAACCACAGCAAACAAAGCAGTTGTACGAAGTAATGGTCACAAGGATTCTGACATGCCACCCCTCCGGAAAGAGGAGCAGCTTCAGTCTTCGTGGCACAAATCTGGAAAGAGACTAGAGAAAGAGGATAAAACTTATACACAATTCCACCACGCTTGTTATTTAGGTTTGTCAGGGTATTTGCTATAAAAGTCTTTGATCAACTGGGGCACTGACATCACTCTCAGCCACCAACTTGCTCTGTGCCCCCAGGAAGTGTTTGAGGAATTGCAATCTCCCTCTACGTATCCTGGCATCCAGAATTTCCTGCACTTCAAAGTGCTGCTGGCCGTTAACTATTGTGGGGTCTGGTTGCCCTTGCATGGGGTGCCATCTGGGCGATTTCTTAAATGGTTTTAAGAGGCGACAGTGGAAAACTGGATGAATCCTCCTGAGGGACTTAGGTAATTTGAGTCAGAACATAACAGGGTTAATAGCTCTGTCAGAAAGGGACCAAAAAACTTGGATCCTAACTTTTTTGAGGGCTGCAATATTTTAAGATAGTTAGTGGACAAGTACACCTGGTCCCCCAACTTCTACGGTTTCTCCAGGGAGCATTTGCGATCGGCATACTACTTATAATTATCCTGGGCATCTTACAGTGCTGATTTAACTATTGGCCATAGGTCTGTTATCTGTGTGACCCACTCATCTATCAAAGATATGTGGGTGGTTTCTTGAGGAAGCCTGGGGAAAGCAACAAAGTCCTGACCGATAGCTACTTTGAACGGGCTAGGTCTGGTGCTCTGATGCACCGCGTTATTATATGCAGCTTCAGCGAATGGGAGCAACTGTGCCCATTTGTCTTGCTGGTAGTTTAGGAAGCATCTTAAATATTGCTCCAACATGGAGTTCAGTTGTTCAGAGGCTCCATCTGTCTGGGGGTGGTTATTTGAACTCAGGGCTTGGCTCGACCCAATTAGCTTTAAGAACGCCCTCCAGAACTTTGAGGCAAACTGTACTCCACGATCGCTAATTATTTTGGTTGGGGTTCCATGCAGTCTATAAATGTGTTGTATGAATAATTCAGCTAGTTTGTATACTGTGGGGATGGAGACACATGCTACAAAATGGTCTTGTTTTGAAAACAAGTCTGTTACCACCCAAATCACTGTCTTTTTCTTGCTCTTGGGTAGGTCTACAATGAAATCCCCCCTTCATAGATCACTGCCTTGTCGTGGCGAAGGGGCTTGCGTAACTCAGTGAAGCCATGAGCTATACTGTGCAGGGCCACCCAAGACGGACAGGTCATGAGAGAGTTCTGACAAAATGTGGTCCACTGGAGAAGGAAATGGCAACCCACTCCAGTATCCTTGCCAAGAAAACCCCATGGACAATGTTAAAAAGCTAAAAGATATGATGCCGGAAGATGAGCCCCTCAGGTCGGAAGGTGTCCAATATGCTACTGGGGAAGAGTGGAGGGCAATTCCAAGTAGCTCCAGAAAGAGTGAAGCGGCTGGGCCAAAGCCGAAAGGACGTTCAGCTGTGGATGTATCTGGAAGCAAAAAGAAGGTCCGATGCTGTAAAGAACAATATTGTATAGGTACCTGGAATGTAAGATCTATGAACCAAGGCAAGCTGGATGTGGTCAAACATGAGATGACAAGATTGAACATCGACATCTTGGGAATCAGTGAACTGAAATGGACGGGAATGGGTGAATTTAATTCGGGTGACCATTATATCTACTACTGTGGGCAAGAAACCCTTAGAAAAAATGGAGTTGCACTCATAGTGAATAAGAGAGTGGGAAAGGCAGTAATGGGGTACAACCTCAAAAACGACAGAATGATCTCAGTGCGTATCCAAGGCAAACCATTCAATATCACAGTCATCCAAGTCTATGCCCCAACCACTGATGCTGAAGAAGCTGAAGTTGACTGGTTGTATGAAGACCTACAACACCTTCTAGAACTAGCACCAAAAAAAGATGTCCTTTTCATCATAGGGGATTGGAATGCTAAAGTAGGAAGTCAAGGAGTAATCGGAATAACAGGCAAGTTTGGCCTTGGAGTACAAAATGAAGCAGGGCAAAGGCTAATAGAGTTCTGTCAAGAGAACAAGCTAGTCATAGCAAACACTCTTTTCCAACAACACAAGAGACGACTCTACACATGGACATCACCAGATGGTCAATACCGAAACCAGATTGATTACATACTTTGCAGCCAAAGATGGAGAAGCTCTATACAGACAGCAAAAACAAGACCAGGAGCTGACTGTGGCTCAGATCATGAGCTTCTTACTGCAAAATTTAGGCTTAAATTGAAGAATGTAGGGAAAACCACTAGACCACTCAGGTATGACTTAGATCATATTCCTTGTGAGTACACAGTGAAGGTGATGAATAGATTTAGAGGATTAGATTTGGTAGACGGAGTGCCTGAAGAACTATGGACGGAGGTCCGTAACATTGTACAGGAGGCAGCAACTAAAACCATCCCAAAGAAAAAGAAATGCAAGAAAGCAAAATGGCTGTCTGATGAGGCTTTACAAATAGCTGTGGAAAGAAGGAATGCGAAAAGCAAGGGTGAAAGGGAAAGATATAAGCAACTGAATGCAGATTTCCAGAGAATAGCAAGAAGAGATAAGAAAGCCTTCTTAAATTAACAATGCAAAGAAATTGAGGAAAACAATAGAATGGGGAAGACTAGAGATCTCTTCAAGAAAATTGGAGATATGAAAGGAACGTTTAGTGCAAAGATGGGCATGATAAAGGACAAAAAAGGCAGGGACCTAACAGAAGCAGACGAGATTAAGAAGAGGTGGCAAGAATTCACAGAAGAACTATACAAGAAAGATCCTAATGTCCCTGATGTCCACGCTGGTGCGATCACTGACCTTGAGCCAGACATCCTAGAGAGTGAAGTCAAGTGGGCCTTAGGAGGCATTGCTAACAACAAAGCTAGTGGAGATGACAGTATTCCAGCTGAGTTATTTAAAATACTAAAAGACAATGGTGTTAAAGTGCTGCACTCAATATGCCAGCAAGTTTGGAAAACGCAACAGTGGCCACGGGATTGGAAAAGGTCAGTTTATGTTCCAATTCCAAAGAAGGGCAATGCCAAAGAATGCATAAACTATTGCACAATTGCACTCATTTCACATGCTAGCAAGGTTATGCTCAAAATCCTACAAGCTAGGCTTCAGCAATACATGAACCTAGAACTACGTGTACAAGCTAGGTTTCGAAGAGGCAGAGGAACTAGAGATCAAATCGCCAACATTCACTGGATCATGGAAAAAGCATGAGAGTTCCAGAAAAATATCTACTTCTGCTTCATTGACTATGCAAAAGCCTTTGATTGTGTGGATCACAACAAACTGTGGCAAATTCTTAAAGAGATGGGAGTACCAGACCACCTTACCTGTCTCCTGAGAAATCTGTATGCGGGCCAAGAAGCAACAGTTAGAACCGGTCATGGAACAACCGATTGGTTCAAAATAGGGAAAGGTGTACGACAAGGCTGTATACTGTCACCCTGCTTATTTAACCTATATGCAGAGTACATCATGAGAAATGCCAGGTTGGAAGAATCACAAGCCGGAATTAAGATTGCAGGGAGAATCATCAACAACCTCAGATATGCAGACGATACCACCCTAATGGCAGAAAGTGAAGAAGAACTAAAGAAAGAGGAGAGTGTGAAAGCTGGCTTGAAACTCAACATTAAAAAAACTAAGATCATGGCATCTGGACCCATCAATTCCTGGCAAATAGAAGGGGTAGAAATGGAAGCAGTAACAGACTTCATTTATTTGGGCTCCAAGATCACCGCAGACGGAGACTGCAGCCATGAAATTAAGAGACGCTTGCTCCTTGGGAGGAAAGCTATGGCAAGCCTAGATAGCATATTAAAAAGCAGAGACGTCACCTTGCCGACAAAGATCCACATAGTCAAAGCTATGGTTTTTCCAGTAGTAATGTATGGCTGTGAGAGCTGGACCATAAAGAAGGCTGAGCGCCAAAGAATTGATGCCTTTGAACTGTGGTGCTGGAGAAGACTTTTTTTTTTTAATAAAATTTTTTATTCTTTACAACAAACACAAAACATACATAAACAAGAACATACAAAGGCATAAAAAAAAACATCTTCCATTTTATACCGTGTGTCAACCAGTTACCAAATCATTGGTGCCCCTTTCATAATCTTCACTGATTTATATAAATTCTCATATCATCTATTCAAAATATACTTGTATACTTATCAATTATCAATTATTAATCATTTGTAGCTAGTCTATAAAATCATTTATTACAAGAAATTTTAGCTTTCATTATAGGATTAGTAATACATTTTTATCCATCTATTATATATGTATATATATATAGTAATTAATATCAAATTTCTATTATAAAATTTCCTAATCCATTACATTACTATATTTTATCCAACCATTAATAAAACAAATCCCGTATCATATAAAATTGCTTATCTTCTTACTCTAATTTCAAATATCAATTTAACTCATCTCTGCACATTCCATAATTTTCAATAACTTCCTCCTGCATAGATACTTTTTCATTCTTCCAATTCTTAAAAGTTACAGTTCTAACCACTATCAAAACATACTTCATTCTTCACTACATGTTTCAACAAGAATATCTCTAGTTTAAAATCTATATGTTACTATGTCCAACCATGTATGAATTTTAGTCTAATATCTTGAAACATTTACAATCAAATACAATTCTTTACTATATATCTCAGTTTTATACCTTATTCAAACGCTTGCATAGTTTTAAGTTCACCCTTTTCATTCAATATCCCAAAATATCTAGCTGTTTATTCCTTTTTCTATATTATTGGATAAGAGAAAGCAATAATAAATGTCCTTTCAAACATTCTGCTTTTTGAAGCTTCTGTCAGTTCCATCATTGTTGTATTCCCCTCGTTTTTTCTTTAGGCAACTGGAGTAGTTTCTTTCAATATTGTTTTACTTCTTCTTCTTAAGTATTCTCTTAGTACAATTTTCCATTATAATCTTGTATAATCTTTTTCTCACCCTCATTACCAAGAACAAGTCTGTCCCTCTTCATTTATCAATTGATTAACCCTTTTTGATTCTCAGTTTATAAGCCTCAAAATAGTTCTGTTTAGTGTTTCTAATTACTTGTGCTATTTCTTCCTTTTCCATTGATCCCATTTTATGTTTAATTAGTCCATTTTAGCTTTGATGTCTTTTTTTTTTTTTTTGCGGGAATTTCTGCAGCTCTTCTTCCAGTTTTTTATAGTCATCCTCGATAGTTTAAAAATCTTTTTCTGCATTATGTTTCTCGTATAGTCTATTATCAAACCCCTTGTATAGACCTTCATTAAGTCAAAGGATTCTTTATCTTTGTTCTTGCCAAGAGAAAGAAAAAAAAGAGAAAAAAAAATTAAAAAAAAGAGGAGGGGAAAGGCTAGGTCTCTTTAAAAGTCCAGCTGCGGGGGGGGGGGAATAGAGAGCAAAGCAAAGCTTCTATCAGAAAGAAGAGCTACTGCCACTAAACAAGGCTCTTGTGACTAACTCAAACTTTCCATCTTGAATATTTTCAAAATCGCTTTCAACTCCGCTTTCTTATTTATAGTTATTCGGATGGCACCTGTATAAACATGCACATCTCACTATCTTTTTAGAAAGCCCAAAGTCCTTGAGTATACGTCACAATGAAAAAAAAAACACATTGTATCAAGCCTCTAGATGGCAGTGCAACTTTCTTTCATTTACTTTCTCTTAACTCCACTTTCCCCATTTCCAAAACAAAAAATATAGGTTTCTTATAACAATAAAAAAAATCTTAATCAAAAAAGAAGCTTGAGATAAAAGATTATTGAGTATTGAAAAGAAAAAGCCAGTCCAGTTAAAAATATATTTTTTTAAAAGAAAAACATCTTGCCAATTCCACTAAAAAGGGAGAGTTAAAACAAAAAAAAAATTCCCCCTTTTTTTTTATAAGGCTCAATCTCCCCGCTTAATCCACTTTTCTTCACTTTTAAAAAATCTTTAAGTTACTTAAGGTGTTCTCTAAGAATAGTTGAATAGTAAAGGTCCATCTCACCCAGTTGACACCCCTCTCCTTCTTGTTCCTTTGGAGCTGTCCCGGCTTTCGCAGTCATTAAATGGCTGCCTCTCCTCCGCCGGCTTCAAGAGCTTCTCCTGGGATCAATCTGGGACTTGCGGTGTCCCTGAGATCCACAGGACGCGCCCTTTACAATCACCGTCTCTACGGGACGGCTTAGGTCCTTCGGGACCATCCGGGGGGGGAGATATCGGCTGCGATCCTGGGAGCCCAGGATCGCCCGCCGTATCGCCGCGACGCCAGCTCCGCCCTCCGGTGCTGGAGAAGACTCTTGAGAGTCCCCTGGACTGCTAGGAGGTCAAACCAGTCAATCTTAAAGGAAATCAACCCTGATTTCTCATTGGAAGGATCGATAATGAAGCTCAAGCTCGGATACTTTGGTCACCTAATGCAAAGAGAGATCTCTTTGGAGAAGACCCTGATGCTGGGAAAGATTGAAGGCAAAAGGAGAAGAGGATGGCAGAGGATGAGATGGTTAGATAGCATCACTGAAACAATGAGCATGAAACCGAGCAAACTCAGGGAGGCAGTGAAGGACAGGAAGGCCTGGCGCAATATGGTTCATGGGGTCACGAAGAGTCGGACACGACTTAACGACTAAACAACAACAACAATGAAATCCATAGTGATTTCACTCCAAGGTCTCTCCGGGTTCACTATGGTTGGTAGGAGTCCCATCAGCTTCCCCTGACCCTCTTTGCCATAGTACAGGTAGGACAACCAGTCACATATTTGGCTACGTCTTTCCTCATAGAGGGCCACCAGAATTGCCAGCGTAAAAGGTACAAAGTTTTCACAAACCCAAAGTGGCCCGCCATCTTGCTATCATGGCCCCTCTCTAACACCAATTTTCTGGCTTCTGTCAGGACATATAACCTCCCATCCCTCCACCACGCTCCATTGTGGTTTTCCAAAGCTTCTTTATTTTTTTGGAACCACTCGGCTTGCAACTCGTGGTTTAGATCGCTCAAAAGGTCCCCACTGGTTTAACCCCTGGGTGTCTATTTTTTGCCTGGGTCACTACCATCAGTCCTGTTTGGGGGTCTGTTGTAACGGCAGCAATCACTGTCTCCCTCTGGCTGACATGCTTTGGCAATCTAGTTAAGGCATCTGCTAAGAAATTCTTTCCCTTGTGAAAATGAATCAACTGAAGAATTGTGCCCACCTCATGAGTTTTGGCGATAGTTTCCTCAGCGACTGTAGTGTCTCCAGATGTTTGTGATTGGTCCAAACCTCAAACGGAGGAGCCGTCCCCTCCAGTAGGTGCCTCCAATTTACCAATGCCCGCTGCACAGCAAACGCTTCCTTCTCCCACACTAACCAGCAGTAGTGGGAGTTTCAGTAAACTTCCGTGAAATGTAAGCACAAGGATGCAACACCCCACCTGCCATTCTCTGAAGTAAAACCACCCCCACCCCCATCTCAGAGGCATCTGCTTGGATTATAAAAAGCTTCTCCGGGTCGGGGTGCTTCAGGATCGTCTTGGCCGTAAAGAGGGTTTTTAGTTGCTCAAAGGCCTGTTGGCACTCCTCAGACCAATTCAACAGCACCCTGGTCTTTGGGCTTTCACTTTATTGTCCTTCCCCTTCATGTTTAACAGACCCATAAAGGGGAGGGCAATCTGGGCAAAATTTGGTATGAACTGGTGGTAGAAATTGGCAAATCCGAAAAAACATTGCAACTGCCTCCGCGTTTTCGGTGCTTCCCATCCAACCACATTCCGCACTTTAGCTGGATCCATTTCCACCCCTCTACTGGATATTCGGTACCCCAAATAATTCGCTCCTTTTGGAACTCACATTTGGAGAGCTTTGCATACAGCTGCACCTTTCACAATTTTTTCATCACCACTCTGACCAATTTTACATGCTCCTCCATCATTTGTGAGTAAATCAGGATGTCGTCCAAATATACCAACACCCCCCATACAAAAACTCATGTAGCACCTCATTTATCAGCTGCATAAACACCCCGGGGGGCCCTGCCAATCCGAAGGGAGTTGGACTGATTCTGCTTCACTGAATACCTGCCCCAGGCCCCTGTACTGCTCAGGGATTAAAGGGTTATCTCCGGTGTCATTAGGTTTCTGAACCTTCATGCTCGCCGCCACCAGTGCTGCCTCTGATGGGTCTCCAGCCCTCTCCGGTGCTTGATATTCCCCATCCTTGAACCTCAAACTCCCCACCTGCCAATTCACTTTGGGATTCCTCTGTTTCAACCACACTAGCCCAAGTATTAGAGTGTGGTTGGCAATCTGGGTTACTAGGAAGTTCAGAGTCTCCCGGTGGGTTCCAATCTTCATCTCAATGGGTTTGGTATAAAATTCCACAGGACCTCCTCCTGCAGTCGACCCGTCCTGTTGCATGAAGATGATAGGGGTTTCCAATGTCTGCACCCTCAGTCCAAGTCCAGTCACAATTACTGGCCTAATCAGGCAACAGGTGCACCTGGAGTCCATTAGTGCAGTTAAATTTGCCTTGCGGTTGGTCCCTAACACCTTCAGTCTTACCCCAACCATCATTGGATCACACTCCCCACTCACCATTTCTTCATGCCCGATTCTCCGCCTGCCCTGGGGCCTGCTTTAAAACAGGCAGCTGGAGTTTCCCACCAGCAGAAGGTCTTCTTCAGATGAGTCACTCTTCATCATCGCCGGGGTCTGGACTGGTTCTTCCCTTCCTGAGGCCGCCCTCCCCTTCCTCTCTCGTTTGGGTCCTCCTGTGGATTTCCCCACTGGCTTGCTCCCCACCGCAGTTCACCAGTCTGACCTCTGAAGGCAGTTTGCTGCACAGTGGCCTTCTGCCCCACACTTAAAGCAAGTGTGTGTCCCTTGTCGCGGCTCTTGGCTGCCCTCCTGCTTCCCAGGTACCTGCCTAGTTCCTGTGCCCAACGGGGGGGAGGGGTGGCATCTGAATGCTCCCACTTCTCCTTTTGACCACCATCCAGTCGGTCTCCACCTTTCCAGTAAGGGTGATCCACTGTCTCAGGGTCTCAGGGCATCCCCTGCCTACTGCATGCTCCAAGATCTCCGGCTGTGGCCCTTGTTGAAAACGTCTGATCTTGACTTCTTCAGGCCAGTTCCATGCTTACCTGGCCAGTCTCTTAAACTCCAACATATACTCGACGACTGGCTGGGCCCCCGTCTAATTCACTCAAGGCTCTTCTTTGCCCGTATAACACTGAAAGTGTCCTCGAACCGCTCCCTCAAAGCCTTCATGAAATTGACAAAATTTTTCACTTCCCCTGCATCGGTTTCCTGCATCTCTACGACCCATTCTGCAGCCTGACCTTCCAGGAACCTTGACACCTCTCCTCGGCGGCACATCCGCAGACGGACGGGGCCACGGAACGTCTCAACGGGGGATTGGAGCAGTACCTATGGTGCTACATGGACTACCAGCAAGATGACTGGGGAGAGCTGCTGCCGTTTGAGGAATTAGCATATAACAATGCAGTCCACAAAAGCACTGGCTTCACCCCATTCAAGGTGGCAACTGGGCAAGACTTCATAGCTATGCCTGAGCTACCCCAGCTGCCATCCCTGATTGGCTCATTGGACGCTTTGTTCACCCAGATAGATGCCACAAGGCAGGCCATCCAAACGGCGCTGCGGGAAGCCAGAGTGGACTATAAAAAATACGCTGACCAAAAGCGACTCCCCGAATGGCAGTGGAAGGTAGGGGATCAAGTATACCTGTCCACAAAAAAACTGAAAACACACCAAGCGTCTAAAAACTCAGCCCGAAGTTCATGGGGCCATTCCCGATTATCGAGATAATAAACCCAGTAACCATCAAACTAAAGCTTCCAAAAGCAGTCAGGAAGATCCATCCAGTCTTCCCCTGCAGCCTACTGAAGCCACACCGACTGTCCAACGAATGGCACAGAGACGAGCCAGCCCTGGCACCGATCATAGTCGACGGGGAAAGACACTTTGAAGTAAAACAAATCCTGGATGCCAGGAAACACAAAGGCCATATCCAGCTGCTAGTGCAATGGAAACATTTCCCAAGAGTGTACAGTGAGTGGGTAAACAAGTCCCACGTCAGTGCGCCCGAACTAGTCAGGGACTTTTACAAGATGCAGCCCAGGAAACCAAGGTAAAGGGAGGGGTTTCTCTTCAGGGGGGCGGTATGTCAGACTCAGCTGGCATGGCACGACGAAAGCACCACTCAACTTCGCCTAGCCAGTTTCACCACGTAGGCGCTAGCAGGGAAAAAGGGGAAGTGAAACCATGAACTAATGACTGGCAGCCAGCAGCACTTAACTCAAACCGCAAGCGGATACTTTGTATCAGCGCCTGTTTCCCTTGAGCGCTGAAGAGAAAGGAATGCGCAGAGACTCTGAAGCGAAGCCATCAGTGAGCGATTGAGAACTCCCAGCTTTGCAAGCAACCAGGGAAACCAACAAAGACAATATCAGCACAACCCATAGACGGCAATCAGAAAGACAAAGCGCCAGGCTGAATCTGCCATTTGGGCGAGGGGGATTACTGCAGGTAATCTGTAACTAAGCAACAGGGTAAAGCACGGGAACGGGGAACTATAGCATCCCATGTAAGCTATGTCAAGCCAATCCTGGCTTTGTCTGTACTTACTTACATTACGCTTGAGTAAACTTTCTTGCTGAACACATGTGTCACAAGAGTTTCTCTGAGACAAACGGGGTAAACCTTGCAACGGGGAGGCGGGCAAGCGACGCAGAACCGGAACTTAAATGGACTTTCGTGGAAGCCGGTGAGAAAGACTCTTGGGTGGCGGCAAATAAGGACTCTTTGCGGGGCATGGGGGCTTGTGGTGGCAGGAGGGCAAGCTGTATGTATCGGAGGGGTGCTGGAGGGGGGTAATGGAGAGAGCCCATGACAATAAAAACACGGGGCACTATGGCTTCGTGAAAACCCTCCATCCAATATGGAAGCAATTCTGGTGGCCGACCCTTCGGAAGGATGTGGAAGTGTACATGGCGGGCTGCCTGGCTTGCGCGATGGCCAAAGGGAGCAAGGGGTAGCCCCGGGACTCTTCCAGCTGGTAGTGATGCCAGACCCCCCCTTGGCAAGAAGGCGCCATGGACTTTATTGTGGAGTTACCTGAGAGCAAGGGGAAGATGGCTATTTGGGTAGTGACGGACTTGTTTTCTAAGCAAGCACACTTTGTAGCATGCCAGCAGGTCCCCACGGCAGAGAGACTGGCGCGGATGTTCGTGCAACATGTGTCTCGATTGCATGGCGCCCCTCAACAAATTGTGAGCGATCGGGGCAGGAACTTCATCGCAAAGTTTTGGTGAGAGTTCCTGAAGCGAGTAGGGACTTAGCAAGCCCTCTCCTCAGGGGTGCATCCGCAGACGGATGGGGCCATGGAACACCTTAACGGGGGCTTGGAACAGTACTTACAGTGCTATGTAGGCTACCAACAAGACGATTGGGCAGAGCTGCTGCCGTTTGCAGAGATAGCTGATAACAACATGGCCCACAAGACCACCAGTTTCACCCCGTTTAAGGTGGCTACTGGTCAAGAATTCGTAGCCATGCCAGAGCTGCCCCAACCAGCATCCCGGATAGACTCATTGGACAATTGGTTCGCCCAAATAGACGCCAGGCAGCAGGCAGTCCAAACGGTGCTGCAGGAAGCCAGAGCGGACTACAAAAAATACGCAGACCGCAAGCAGCTCCCTGAGTGGCAGTGGAAGGTAGGAGACCAAGTGTACCTGTCGACAAAGAATCTCAAGATGCATCAAGCGTCTAAAAAACTCAGCCCGAAGTTCGTGGGGCCATTCCCCATTGCAGATATAATAAACCCTGTGACCGTCAGACTGGAGCTCCCCAAAGCACTTGGGAAGGTCCACCCAGTCTTCCATTGCAGCTTGCTGAACCCGCACCGACCCTCCAATGACTGGCATAGGGACGAGCCAGCCCCGGGACCGATCATGGTCAACGGGGAACAACATTTCGAAGTGAAACAAATCTTGGACGCCAGGAGGCACAGGGGGCAGATCCAACTGTTGGTGCAGTGGAAACACTTCCCGAAAGCCTACAGTGAGTGGGTAAGCAAATCCCACATCAGGGCACCCGAACTGGTAAAGGACTTCTACAAAAGCCACCCCAGAAAACCAATGTGGGGGGGTTCTTCAGGGGGGCAGTATGTCAGATTCAGCCGGCACGGCACAGTGAACACCACTGCTCAGCTGCTCAGTTTCACCTAGTCAATTTCACCGCCCCAGGCACTAGCAGCGGAAAGGGGAAGTTCAAACCGCAAACTGATTGCTGACAGGTGGCGGGGCTTAATTGTATCACCGCCGGCTTCCCTCAAGCACTACAAAGGGAAGCGCAGTGGCTTGGAAGCGCAGCAATCAGTGCGCAATCAAGAATGCCCAGCTTTACGCGCAACAGGAAAACCCAACAAAGGGTTTTCACAAACAATAGATAGCAATCAACAGCACAAAAGAACCGGACAAACTCTGCCATTTGGGCAAGGGGGGATTACTGCAGGTAATCGGTAATGGGGCAACGGGATAAAGCATGGTAACCGGGAACCTATAAAATACCATGTAAGCTATGCCAAGCCAACCCTGGCTTTGTGTGTACCTACCTACGTTACACTCTAGTAAACTTCTTTGCTGAACTTGCATGTCACGAGAGCTTATTTGGAGCTGAACGGGGTAAACCTTACACTCTCTATCGTGTCTAAAATCTTTAAAAAATAAGTCATCCTACAATGGCATATGAGAATTTATCTCATTCAACAGTTCCTGATCTAGCAATAATTGTGAGAATAGTTTTAGACACAAATTCACCCATCTACTACTGTTAAATTATTTGCTGAGGCATTGTTTTGCTAAAAAAGCATTGGACATGAGGACTAGTCTCCTATAATAGAAGATTATTGCTTTCTTTACCTTTATATTAATTGATGGAAGGCCCACTTCTCATCTCAGCGTTGCTGCTGGTATACATGGGGGTAAGGCTAAGATTGATCTCATGAATTTATTCTGGACCACTTCTAAATTCTTCTAGTTTACCGAAACCCCAAATTGGGGCCCCAAATGTCAACTTCCCCTGGAAGATCTCAAGCGCAAACTGTGCTAACCATCCTCCTTTTGAGTAGAAGCAGCAGCAAATGGCTCATTGATCTCAGGGCCGCTGTTCTCCTGATGCTTGGTGGGTTTTCCATGATAGTCTTGCAGTAAATGGGATACCCAGATACTTAAATGACCTCACTTGTTTGATCTCCTTACTGTTGGCCACAAATTGTGGTTTCAGCCCAGCCCTTTAATCCAATAAAAGACTGGACTCAAGAAACTCAGTTACTGATTTATTAATGCACCTTAGTAAGTGAGGACCCCTTCCCAAGAAGAGAGCCCCCAAAATAGAAAGCATAAATCTTTTGTACCTTTTCAAAAACAGCATCATAATCAGAGGTTACATGATTGGTCACATAGCTGAGCATGTGCACTTAATAACTAACATCCCATAATAACATAACACATTTTCCAATCATATGTAGTGATGTCCATGACAGCTGGTGGTTTTCTGTATCTGGGACACTTAGTGGTTTTAGAACATCTTTATTTTGGGCTTTATCTGAATACACATCTACACCTCTGTTCCTGTTCTTCTGCTCACTGACTTCACACCTGATCAATATCTTCCTGTTCCAACTCTTTTGCAGACTTAACCACAGAGCTTGTTGGCATGTTCTGTTGAGGGGGGAATTAGCTCAATAGTCTATGACCCCAGTTTGACTCTAACTCTATCAATTGAACCATTTCTCCACAATGAGACAACAAGGATCACAAAGGTGACATGAGAGTGTTGATGAAGATTCTCTGCAGAACAGGAGGCATCAAAACGTAAATCAACTTGAGGGACATCACCTGCATTCCTGCTTTTGCCGAAAAGTACTCATGATGTCACCAACTTTGGCAGAGGGGAGAACACATCTGCCTACACAGATTCACAAAGTTTCACAAGGCAGGGCTTTACCTGCAGAATGGGTAGAACTCCACCTTGTGTGATGATGCCATAATATCCTGAAATAACGTCTTGGATCTGGAAGTGATCAAAGGTCAAGGAAAGTTCACAAAGACCAATAAGCCGTGTGTGACTTGTCTGAGATCTTCAAAACCTGTTTTCCATCCCTGCAGCTGCTTCTGGAGCTGAAGATAATTGATGCTTCTGTACCTCATAATTGGGAAAAACCTGCCCCTTTCTCTTCTCCAAACCTCAAGGGATTCTGCCCAGCCATCATCCCAGAATCCCTCAACGGGGAGGGCAGCCTGCTGCAGCGTCTCCTTGAATCTTGCCTGGAAAGACAGATGACCAGATAAATGCTTCCTCTTGAGCTATCAAGTTCAGATAAGCGTTTGGAGAGGAGAGGGAGAGGCGCACCCGTGTGAGATGCAGAATTAACTCCCTGCCATCCCTGTGAAGCTGTGATTGGATTCTGTCTCTTCTGGAGATGCCTCTGTTCCCTGAAATGCCACCGAGCGCTGCCACGAGGACTAAGCTGCTCCTGCTGCTCCTGCTGCTGCTGCTGCTTCTGCTGCCAAGCGGAGCCGGTGGGAGGAAATGCCCCCTTGATTTCAACGAGGATCGGGATGGGGTGTACAATTATTACCGCCCAGGAGATCTCTACCTGGGTGGGATTGTGTCTCTAAGAACAGGATGGATTTTGCCAGCACATTTCAACAAGCCTAACTTTAACCAGCCTGTATTGTAAGTGAATCTCTGGGGTGGATTTTGTACCACTTTGCATAGAACCTGCTTCCATTTCCTTCTCCACCATCAACAATCCTCCGGGACGTTTTGTGGTCTCTTTTGCCTGTTTTCCTTCTGGAAAGTCACATATGAAACCATATTATTATTATGACTAGTACAGCAGCAGTAGTAGTAATGGTAGAGTTAGAAAGGGTCACAGTGGTTATCTCATCCAACACAGCTTAGCTAAAACACTAGATCAATCTTAAAGGCGTGTTGTTACTTTGTGGTTTTCTTCTTAATGCAGGAAAGGCTATAATTCGTGCTGGTTCCTTCTGTCCTTTCTTTTTGCCATTCATGAGATCAACCAGAATCCCTGGGTTTTGCCCAATCTCACCCTGGGTTATGACATCTACGAGAACTATTTTCATACAAGAACAACTGCTGATGCCCTGGCAGACTTGCTCTCCACTGGGCAGGCAAATGTTCCAAACTACAGATGTGGAAGAGAGAAGAGGTTGCTGGCTGTGATTGAAAGGGCTGAATCTGACATTTCTGAGCAGATTTCCACCATGTCGAGCCTCTACAAAATGCCACAGGTATGAATTGGGGTGGGGAGAAAAGCCAAGCCTGGATCTGTCCTCTGCAGGAAGATGCTGAGACCATCCAGACGCCCTCACCAGGAAGCTGTCCTGGCCACCAAGACATCAAGGTGAAGGACACATTTCTGTCAGACAGGGCAGTGAAGCTCAGCTTATCCCCGGCCTTTGATTACCCTTCAAAACCAAAGGATGCTCATTTCTGAATTTTCCTTCCTTGGACACTTCTAGGGAAGTGATCTCTACAATCCCTTAGAGTCTTAGAAACACAAAATGGAAAGTTTGGGGATCTTCTTCCCAACCCCTGCCAATACAGGAATCCCCTGGAACAGCATCCTCAACAGATGTCAACCCATGTCAGCCCATGTCAAAATGCCTCCAGCTCTTCCCGAGACAGTCCCTTCCATTCTTTGGCTGCTCTGATGAAATAACTTTTCCATAGATTGTAAGAATGGAGTGGAATGGAGCATGAGGCCATCTGCTCCACCTCCTGCCCTTTGCAGAAACCACTACTCCAGCATCTTGAAAAGACACTGTTTAAATACCTATAAAGCTCCCAATAGGGTTTTTTAAAAATATTATCTTCTTCCATCATAAGATGAAACCCTCCACGTTTTTGCCTGAAAATTTTTCCACTTTCTGTTACTAGGTCAGTTATGGTTTTGTGTCCAACAGTTTGAATGACAAAACTCGGTTCCCATTCCTCTACCGGATGGTCCCCAAAGAAGATTACTTGTATTGGGGAATTGCCAAATTGCTCCTCCATTTTGGATGGAACTGGGTAGGCCTCCTTGCGCCAGACACTGACAACGGAGAAAGATTCCTGCAGATTTTGAACCCCATATTAACCAGGAGCACCATTTGCATTGCCTTCTCAGTGAGCATGCCAACGACATACGAGATGTCCCCACAGAGTGCACCATTTAACTTGTGGAACCGTGTCAACGTTTTATTATGCTATGGGGAATTTCGCTACTTCTACAGCTTAATAAGCGTATTGCAAGCCTTTGTTGAAAGGCACGTCAAGCCTCTGCTGGCAAAAGTTTGGGTCACCACGGCAATGTGGGACCTCACCCTGAATTTATCCTACGAAATCCTGTCTCCCCGGCATCAACATGGTTTCTTCTCTTTTTTAATCCCAACTGAAAAAAGACCAAAATATGTTTATGAAACATTTTTCCTTCCTATGCAAAGGTTTGGCAGTAAGGCATTCAATTGTTTGTATTCCAGACACCTCTTCTCCATGAAAGGAAGGATGAGGTGCCAGGAGAATGAAGGCCTGGAGACCCTGCCGGAAGAGGTGATGGAAAAAACCCTCTCTCTGGATGGCTACAGTATTTACAACCTTGCCTGGGCAGTTGCTCGGGCTTCACATGCTGCCTACTTGTCCCGGTCCAAGAGGAAAGCAATGAAGGAAAGGGGTCACAGGCTGGCGCTTCATACGTGGCAGGTATTTGGTTTCCTTCAGAAATCCTGAAGATGAGCCTTCGGGCTGGGAGGATATTTTAGATGGAGTGGTGAGGTTAGGCTTTCAATGTTCCTCCACCACATTGTGAAGTTTCTGGGCAGGCAATCTCCCACTCTACCACCTTCTGGAGATTCCTGATCTGGAATTAGATGGCACGGTGTCAACTCTATTTATAGAACATCCTTTGGTTTCCTCTTTTCTCATGTTGTTCTTTTCTCTGCCATTGTAGCTTCATCCTTTCCTGAGAGATGCCCATTTCTACAATACTTGCATGGATGGAGTGTTTCTGGATGAGAAAGGGGACCTGGCTGCCAGATTCAATAGCATGAATTGGATGCCCTTTCCCAATCAGTCTTTCGGGGCTGTGAAGTTTGGGAGGATAGATAGACCGTGGGGGTCCAAAGATTTGGAATTCATCTTAGACCAGGAGGCCATAAATTGGTCCCAGCGGTTTAATCAGGTGAGCTGAGGCTGTTTATCTAAAGGCCTCCAACCTTTATCTCATTTTTCCAACCAGTTTTGAAGGGGATGGAAAATGGGTGGGGCTGGGAGGAAGCTTCTCTGGAGGTCACAGTCTTTCCCAATGACATTGTTGGGCTCCGTGGATCAGAGAATGTGGTTCATTGGATCACAGAATGGGACTCCATGGTCAAGACTACCATGGATTAGCCAGGTTTTACTGCTAGTTGGACCTTCTTCCATATGTCTGTTCTTACTTTACAGAGCAAGTTGTGATTGGATGATTGCTGTCTACAGCTTGTGAACAAAATTCCCCCTCCTAGTAGGCTAGTAGTTAAAACAATAAAGCTAGGTTAGGTGAGGCCAAAGGTCAGGAAATACAAAGGAGAATCCTACTGACATTGAATCCTAGAGCTGATATAGAAGCTGAATTCACACTTCACAGCCATTAGATCATTGATTTGATTAAGGTTAGATTATTGGGAAAGCAGTTATTGTGGTTTATACACCAGTAGTCATTATTTGGCCTTTGATTCCATCTTTCCCCCAGATGTTCCTATGGATGGGGTAAACTCAAGCCCCTCTCTCTAGTCCTAGCAAAATGGATTAAACACTGTACCACACTGCTGAAGCAATGAGGATGAAACTGAGCAAACTCAGGGAGGCAGTGAAGGACAAGAAGGGCTGGCGCAATATGGTTCATGGGGACACAAAGAGTCGGACACGACTTAACGACTAAACAACAACCACACTGACAAATCTGCACAATTAACCAGTCATGGTTAATTCAATGACTATTATCAAAGTAGCTTTGATTTCATGTTGTGGGTGAATCCAGCTGTACCCAGAGCTACTGAGAGCTGGGTCATGAATGTCTTTCCCCTTTGAAAACCACCTCACTTCTTGTCCATCATGATGTCTTCTAGAAGGTTCCACAGATTATTAACAATGCTTCCACTGAAGATGCCACTCCTTTGATTCTTCCTGAATCTCCTTCCTGCCTCCCTACTGGTTCTCCTAAGATGGCTGAACTCCCATCCCCACATCAGGCATTCTGTTTACATATTCATCCTGTCCCACCCAATGCTGCCAATTCCTTGATTATTTGATCCTTGAGGTGGAAAGGATTGGATCCTCTACTCTAATCCCTTCCTCAGTGCAGGATCCACTCGAGCATCTATGACAGATGCTCCTTTTTCTTCTTCCTTTTTCCAGCCTCCTTTTGAGAACTTCCAGCAAAGGAACAAGATGGTTCACCTTCCTTCTTCTGAGCTGTCGTTCAGTCGTTAAGTTGTGTCCGACTCTTTGTGACCCCATGAACCATATTGCGCCAGGCCTTCCTGTCCTTCACTGGCTCCCTGAGTTTGCTCAGTTTCATGCTCATTGCTTCAGTGATGCTATCTAACCATCTCATCCTCTGCCGTCCCCTTCTCCTTTTGCCTTCAATCTTTCCCAGCATCAGGGTCTTCTCCAAAGAGTCCTCTCTTCGCATTAGGTGACCAAAGTATCTGAGCTTGAGCTTCATTATCAATCCTTCCAATGAGCAGTCAGGGTTGACTTCCTTTAAGATTGACTGGTTTGACCTCCTAGCAGGCCAGGGGACTCTTAAGAGTCTTCTCCAGCACCACAGTTCAAAGGCATCAATTCTTCGGCACTCAGTCTTCTTTATGGTCCAGCTCTCACAGTCATACATTACTACTGGAAAAACCATAGCTTTGACTATGCGGATCTTTGTCGGCAAGGTGACGTCTCTGCTTTTTAATATGCTATCTAGGTTTGCCATAGCTTTCCTCCCAAGGAGCAAGCGTCTCTTAATTTCCTGGCTGCAGTCTCCGTCTGCGGTGATCTTGGAGCCCAAATAAATGAAGTCTGTTACTGCTTCCATTTCTACCCCTTCTATTTGCCAGGAATTGCTGGATCCAGATGCCATGATCTTAGTTTTTTTAATGTTGAGTTTCAAGCCAGCTTTTGCATTCTCCTCCTTCACCCTCATCAAGAGGCTCTTTAGTTCTTCTTCACTTTCTGCCATTAGGGTGGTATCGTCTGCATATCTGAGATTATTGATGATTCTCCCTGCAGTCTTAATTCCGGCTTGTGATTCTTCCAACCTGGCATTTCTCATGATGTACGCTGCATATAGGTTAAATAAGCAGGGTGACAGTATACAGCCTTGAGCTAGGAATCCCCATTTTTGCAGCTGTCCATCAATGTTTAAATCTCTCATGCTTGTCCTCTTGTGAGAAGATGACAAGATGAAAAAAGTGCCAACACTTTCCACAAAGCAGCAAACACACACACACACACATTCCAGGCATAAACTCTCCTTTGACATAAAGAGAAACAGCCCAGGGAAACACAGACCCATGGAACAGATGAGTGTCTCATGACAGTGAAAAAAGCGGTTCATCCATGATTGATGCTCCTTCTCTTTTCGGTCAGTCCCTTCCTCGCTCCAGGTGTACCAACAGCTGTCATCCTGGCCAAGCCAAGGTGGTCCTGGAAGGAAGGCCTCTTTGCTGCCACGGGTGTGTTGTGTGTACAGAAGGCACCATCTCCACTCAGGAAGGTAGGAGACACCAGGGGAGGGACAGACCTTGAAGCATGAGCAGAAGAGTCAGTGAAGCATTTTCCTTTAGGCATTTTCAGAAACAGGCTTGCCAACCTTGGGCAAAGGGTCTATAGAGAGGAAGGTAGATGACCTTGATGGAGGTATGCAGGAACCGTTACCGAGACAAAACAAGTAAAGCATTTATTAAGTCCACAACATCCAGATAATGTTCAGGAGTGGCTCAGACAGACATCTGACGTGGAGATGATTTCCTGGTCTGGTCTACCTTGTGGAGTCACAGGGCATCAGCGGGGACGGGCAAGGCCAGAAAGCCCCACGGGATCGGTCAACAGAGGAAAGCTGCCAGATCTGAATTGCAAACATCTGGATCATCACAAGACGGACACCAAGAGTTACTTTTAGTATATTTTTTGCTGCCATCACGTAGTTGTCTACATTTACGTATCCCAGATCTGGCAGTTTCCAAAATAAGATAAATACTAATTTATAAACAATAATTTATCAATAAGCAACTTTTGGGAGAAAAGCTGGGTGAGTCACCATTGCCCTTCCAGCTGTCTGTGCAGAGTCCTCTGTGTTGAAGATCAGCCCAGCCTCTCAAGATCTTCAGGGGTGAGCACAGGCATTTGGTACAAATCACCATGATGTCAAAGTAATGGATTCTGCATTATGACATGACAACACAAATCCTAGCCTTTCGTAGCTATGTTGCAATTGTAAGGTTTGCCCCGTTCGACAGAGAAACTCTCGTGACACGTGTGGTTCACAAAGAAGGTTTACTCATGCGTAACGTAGTAGTCACAAGCAAAGCCAGGACTGGCTTGGTACAATTGCATCACTTGTTATATTCCCCCCTTCCCGCGCTTTTTTCCCGCCCTGCGATCACGTTGCAGCTGCGGATTATGGGCCCCCAATAATCCCCCTTGATTGTTCATGATGGCAGGATCGGTCAGGGTCTATTGTCCTTGATTGCCAGTCCCCCTCCGGCTGGGTTGGTTCCTCCCCGTTACGTGCAAGCCCGCGGGTTCTGTGCTGCATTGCGATCTTGTTTCACTGCCTGCGGCCCCGTTCATTGCTGGCTCGCGCCGTTATCAGTTTATAGTTAAAAGCTTCCGCTGCGGTTTTCCGGTTTGGCTGGGCGCAGGTGGCCCGTTAATTAGCGGCGCTTTCAGTTCCTCTTTTCCCCGCTAGCTACCGCCGGTGGATTCCGCGTGGTCTGGCTGCGAGCTTCCCTGAAGCCCCGTGCTTCCCTGAAGCCCCGTGCTGACCGAACCTGACAGCAATATGGCCGAAAAGGGCGTAGGTGGTTTGCATTGCAATGTCATGTTGTGGACTCTCATGGCTATGAGAATTGGGAGTAGAGACTCAAAAAGGAGAGGATCTGCTCTTCTTTTTCTTTTTCTTTTTCTTTTTCTTTTTCTTTTTCTTTTTCTTTTTCTTTTTCTTTTTCTTCTTCTTTTTCTTTTTCTTTTTCTTCTTCTGCTTCTTTTTCTTTTTCTTTTTCTTTTTCTTTCTCTTTCTCTTTCTCTTTCTCTTTCTCTTTCTCTTTCTCTTTCTCTTTCTCTTTCTCTTTCTCTTTCTCTTTCTCTTTCTCTTGCAAGCTTTATTAACTGGAGCTTGGCATTATAAGGTCACTTGGGAGACATGGTGGAAGGGGGAATGGACTGTGACTTGAGAGTAAATGCTGAGGCAAGAGCTGGCACAGGAATGCACTCAGGGACTGTGTAGCCTGGTCTTTGCAGGGAAAGAAGGCCAGCTAGGTGCTTACAATCAATTATAAAAAAAGAAAAAACCTTTAGCATCCCTGGCACCAGGAGCTCTACAACATTCAGGGGTTCTTAAACAGCCCAGTTTGATAGGCTACCAGAAGGGCATGACACATACCTCAGACACTAGTGATCAGAAATCCTTGCACCATCCCAGGATTTCACTGTAACTTTGTCAACTGAATCCCGTCGGGGGGACGTATCCCAGTAGGGAAACTTTATTCAGCTAGGTCATGAAATATCTTCCCTGTGTGACCCAATTCTCCTGAAAGAGACCCCAGTAGCGCACTAGCCACATCTTTGAGAAAGGAGTGTGGATTGAGACAATGAAGTTCTGATTCACCAGAACCTGGAGTCGTATAAATTTGGCTATTAACCTACCTGGTGACATAGCTCCTAGGAGGCTCTTCCCCTCCTTGGGACATTTCTCTCACCTCCAGCCAGCCTGTTTCTGCTCCTGACTTCACTCAACCCATCATTTTGTTGATCTTGCCTGTTCTCCTTCCTCATCCCTACTAGGGAGTTTTCAGCAAAACCTTCTCTTTTGACAGACCTGGATTTTGAGGCACAATACCCTACCCGTAACTGATTATATGCATCTTCAAAAGGAGTGCTTCATTATGGCCTGGTCAAATTAATATTAGAAGTCTTGACTGTTTTCTCTCCAGATGCAGAGCAGTGCACAAGGTGTCCAGAAGATCACCATCCAAATTTGGACCAAACCAAATGCATCCCCAAGGAGATAACCTTCCTGTCTTACAAAGAAGACTTGGGGATGATCCTGGCTTCCTTGGCCCTCTTCTTGTCTCTAGTGACAGCCTTTGTGTTAGCAATCTTCATCAAATTCTTGGAAACTCCCATCATCAAGGCCAACAACCGGGGCCTCTCCTACATCCTCCTGCTCTCTCTCCTGCTTTCCTTCTTGACTTCCCTTCTCTTTATGGGTCGTCCAAGGCCAGCTACCTGCCTTCTCAGGCAAACGTCCTTCGGTGTCATCTTCTCCATTGCTGTCTCTTCCCTCTTAGCCAAAACGATCACGGTGGTGCTGGCCTTCCTGGCCACGAAACCTGGAAACACCACGAGGAGATGGCTGGGAAAGACTCTGGCCCACTCTCTTGTCCTTTCTTGCTCTGGTCTCCAAGCTTTCATCTGTACCATCTGGCTGGGAGTTTCTCCCCCATTTCCTGAGTCTGACATGCACTCCCAGCCAGGAAAGATTGTCTTGCAGTGCAATGAAGGCTCTCTGACCATGTTTTATGGGGCCCTTGGCTACATGGGCTTCCTGGCTGCCATCTGCTTCATGGTGGCTTTCCTGGCCAGGAACCTGCCTGGGGCCTTCAACAAAGCCAAGCTGATCACCTTCAGCATGCTAGTCTTCTGCAGCGTCTGGGTCTCCTTTGTGCCCACCTACCTGAGCACCAAGGGAAAATACATGGTGGCCGTGCAGGTCTTCTCCATCTTGGCCTCCAGTGCTGGGCTGCTGGGCTGCATCTTCTTCCCCAAATGCTATATTATTCTGCTACGACCTGACCTGAATACAAAGGAGCAGCTAACAGCAAAAAGTAAAGATGGCTTGAAAGTGAATGCAAAATAATCCTGTAATTGTTATAACCCTCTCAGGTGCCACCACATCACAGCTTGATTAGATATTCCAGGCAATTCAGTGGATCTGTTTGAAGTGATCCATGCCTTCCACCACTGGGGAAAGTGCATAGGGCCAAATGTGCCTAGATCCTTTGGGGAAAAGGCACCATTGGGAGAGCTCTATTTCCTGACCCTCTGCCCGATGACTGATCTGATAATCTACCTTGAAGACAAGATGGAAATGGTAAAATCTTTTTCAAACATTAAAACACTCTGGCAAACTTCATTCATTGGGAAATGATTCCTGTTGATTGGATTTCTCAAGAACGTTCCAAAATTTGGATATTCAATATTTAGTTTAGTAGTTAAGGATGTAAAATGTGACCCTAAAGATCCTCCTTAAATACAGAAGTTGACATCACTCTCCTCACATAGAAGAAGAGAGACTGGCTCTACTTCTTGGAGATCCTGACCAAGAATGATGGATTTCAAGCCGAAGAAGGTGGATTCCAATTGAATGGGAGGAAACAAATTCCTAAGAGAAGAGCAGCTGAGCAGCGGCACCAATGACTCTGAGATGTGGGTGAGGGACATTATTGGTTTTGACTGGGGATGGTACACTGCTGGAAGAGCTGAAGGACCAGGTTGGGGACAGATTGTCAGGGAGAAAATATATCTTTGTGGTTTTTAAGGGTAGACACCGAGGATGGCACAGAATCAATCGATCAGTGGACCCCCTAATGGTCATGTTTCAAAACTGATCACACCCTGCCTCCTGGGGGTCAGTTGAATATCCGAATCAAAGATATACTATTATATTGTGAGGAAAATATACCGTTGGGTGAAAGAAGCAAGTTTTTAGAGCCCTCAGATGAATGGGATCGCCTTAATCAAATTGAAACAGAAAGGAATGTGCAGCACCCTTGAAGGTGGTATGAACCAATTCCTTATCACAAACATCCCCATAGCAACCAAGGCGTCTGTCTTGAGGGAGGATGCCTTCTTCCCGGCATTGGGCACCTTGAGCTAATTTGTTTCTTCTTCCTTGCAACACTATTGTTTTCCTTGTAGACAGCAGATAACAGAGGGGCAGAAAGTGACTTGAGAAGTATTGCTCATTTAGATATGCCTGAATCATCATACGAATATGTGTGCGTATGCGTTCTTTTTCCTTCCCATTCTTGCAGAACTGTATAAATCTCAGGGCCTCCATTTTGCCTGCAGGGGAGTGTCTCCCACTAACCCTTGGTGGGGTCCCTTTCCAGTATGTACTGTCTAATAAAAACTGCCGTGAAGCCTTGATTTTTTTGCATTTGTGTCCTGCGTTTTGATTCCACCATATGTAGGTTATACTGCTAATCTACTATGCTGCTTATCCTTTTAGTATACGACTACTATCCTACTATTACATCCATTACTACAAATACCCTAGCCTGCTCTACTCTACCCCTTCCACTTACTCTGTCCTGTGCAACAATGAATTAGCCCATCATCTGTCTCTTAGCTCATTTTTCTGTCCCCCTGAGCTTGGCTGATGCTTTCCCTCCCCTCCCTTCCCCTCCCCTGGAGTCTGGGTCCTTCTCTGCCTTTGGATACTGCCCTGCCTTCTTGTACTGTATTCAACTCTCTGCATTCCCGTGACCGGTCTAGATGGAGTTCCTGAGCCTTTTTTTGATGTCCTCAACCTCCGTGAAGTTCCTCAGACAGGAACAGCCTTGACCCTTCTGTTTGGAGGGGATTTTCTCTCCCTTTGGGGGGGGAGCACAGTGGGAGAAATGAGGAAACAACACAACACACACTTCCCAGCTTCCAGGAGCTGCTTACCAGGGGTTGTCGCTCAGCAGAAGACTTGGCTCGGCTGCCGGGTCCTTGGGGCTGTCACTCTGTCGAGTCACCCAGCGCTTCCCTCCTGAGAGCTCCAGAGGGGAAGACTAAGGGATGAAACTTCAAGGATCTCGATACAAATCAGACATGAGGAAGAGCTGTCCATCAGTGGAACAGGTTACTGGATGGAGGGGTTTCTTCCCTTCTTTGGAGGTTTTGAAACAGAGGCTGACCATCTATCAGGGATGGTATAGTCAATTCTGCAGTGTGCAGGGAGTTGGACTTGATTACCTCTTAGGCCATTCTATGAGAAGAGCCTTACCTATGTTGTACAGTGGGCCTCCCTGCTCTCAACATGCACAACCCTCCTTCTCCAGCTTCCCCATGCCCAATGCTTGAAGGCGCTGCTGTTTCACAGGCAGCTGTTACATCCTTCTGCTGGGAAAGGGCTTAAAGGGAGTGGAGGGCAACCGCTCTGGGGTTTGCCAACATTCAGACATTCTCTTCCTGCCACAATGGGCAGGAAAAACAAAGCAGTTGCCAGAACACAGGAAAGGAACTTAGGTGCCCTTTATCCATGTGAGATTAATTCAAGAATGAATTAGCCCATCACATGAGTCCATCAAGAGAAGGCCTGCTTGGTGTCCTGTCCCCAGCTGAAGTGAGGGACATGGGCCAGACGGCAGGTCCTTCCAGTGGTGCAGCCCCAAGATGCCCCCGGGAGATGCTTGGTCCCCTCCCCTCCAGGGTTAAGCAGGACACCTCACAATATTTTCAGAAAAGGTCTTTGCTGGTGATGCCTAGCTGATGATTTTAAGGAACTACCTCGTGCACATTATGGTGTACAGTATGGAGATGTCGTCCATCACCCCATGTCACATGATTGGGGCAGTATAAAATTCTTTTCAATTAAATAAAATCAAACACTGCATCTCAGTCCTGTCCATTGTTTTAATGTCAGGGCATTTCAGATTTGGGGATAAAAGGAATCTATGAGTATTCATTAGGGATGTGCAAATCAGTGAAATCTACCTTGTAGCATTAATTCATTTGCAATTTCATTGCTCTTTGATTCACATTTCTGATTTAATTTGGAATATTGAGCCAATTGGACCTTGCCATTCCAATCAAATGGTCCACTCTTCATTTATTTAATTCAGGTATTTATTAATCAAATTTATATGGCCACCCATCTCCCACAAAGCGACTCTCAATTCAATTGATCAGATTCAGAGAAGAACATGTGTGCACATGGACAGAATCATCTGAACTGACCACATCAATTCAGAGCCATCCTATTCAATTTGGAAAGCTGATTCAAGCATTCAATCAAATATGAACTGAACCTTTGAAATGAATATTTGCACAGGCCTGTTAAGATGTCCTGAATCCAAAAAGACACCTGTGCAAGTTAGAAGTTCATTCTACTTGACAACATTCCTGTTGACAATGTTCCTGTGTGGGAACATGGATGCCAGCTGACCCAGCATATACAATTCAGCCTGAGTTGTGAAAGGCCAGAATTGATCCTGGGCTCTTCTCTCCCAAACATCTCTTGCAAACTCCCATGGGGGTGCAGAAATGTTGGCGGGGCTACCAGTTGCTGTACCTCTCCTGGTTGAGGAAGCATGTCCCAGTTCGTGGGCTTGTTGTACGAGCTTATTCTCATCCACTTCTCCTGTCAACTAGAATAATAATTTAGGTCCTCTGAATCACAGTCATCCAAACTGTTGCATATTTATTTCCAAAACAATCCCAAACAATCTTCAGTTGGGATCCAGGCCAGTTTATAGAACTGAGATGTCACCTTTGTGGATAATCTCTGGAGGGATGGAGATGGGAGTGGGAGTGGGGAGCACTGTTTGGAGAGGTTCTCCTCCTTCCTCTGTGGCCAGATGCAGTCAGTGTGGTAGGAGAGATCTAGTCCTCGGCCCCTTCGGTGTGGGGTGGCTCAGCACTGGGGTCTCTCACTGCTGCTTTTTAATAACAACATGAAACTAGTAGGCGAGGCCATTTGGAGGCACAGGTGGGTTATCACCAGTACACTGAAGATACTAAGTTATATATCTTCGTCCTTGGCCAGTCAGGCAATGCTGTTCTGGTGCTCACTGGCTGTGAGTATCTGGATGGGAACCCTAGCAAGACGGAGTGGCTTTGTGCTTTTGGCTCTCCTGGATCCAGCGTGATTTCATATTTGACTCTTCACAGGGTAGCACAGTCACTCATGCCTTGGCCCCTTCCCAGCTGGATTACTACCATGAACGCCACATGGGGCTGTCCTTGAACACCATCTGGCAATTAGAACTGGTTCAGAATATGGCAGTTCACACAGTTCTGGGCACCCCACAGCTCGCTTGTAAAGAGAGAAGAAACCAACAATGTCCAGAAAACAGGAAACCAAGTCTAATATTTCTATCCTGGTGTAACTACAAAATCTTAGGAGCTTCCCTTCTGCCTCCAACTGGAAATAGATAGTGGCCCACTGCAGTTATTGGGTAAGTCCACTGCAGTTATTGGCCTTCACTCTCAAGCCATCTCCAGTTTTTGCCATTAGCTGCTCCTTTGTATTTAGATCTGGCCTCAGAATGATAATGTAGCACTTCGGGATGAAGATGCAGCCCAGGAGGCCAGCACTGGAGGCCAAGATGGAGAAGACCTGCACGGCCACCATGTACTTGCCCTTGGTGCTCAGGTAGGTGGGCACAAAGGAGACCCAGACGCTGCAGAAGACCAGCATGCTGAAGGTGATCAGCTTGGCTTCGTTGAAGGCCCCAGGGAGATTCCTGGCCAGGAAAGCCACCATGAAGCAGATGGCAGCCAGGAAGCCCATGTAGCTGAGGGCCCCATAAAACATGGGGACAGAGCCTTCGTTGCATTGCAGGATGATCTCTCTGAGCTGGGACTGCATGTCAGACTCAGGAAATGGAGGAGAGGTTCCCAGCCAGAATGTGCAGATGACAACTTCGATACAAGAACAAGAAAGAACAATGGAGTTGGCCAGGCTCTTCCCCAGCCATCTCCTCGCCTTACTCTCTGGCTTTGTCGCCAAGAAGGCCAGCACCACCATGACTGTTTTGGCCAACACAGAAGAGACAGCAATGGAGAATATGATGCTAAAGACAGTTTGTCGGAGGAGGCAAGTGGTAGTCCTTGGCTGACCAATGAAAAGGAAGGAGGACAAGAAAGAAAGGAGGAGGGAGATGAGGAGGACAAAGGAGAGATCTTGATTGTTGGCTTTGACTAAAGGGGTTTCCAGGAATTTCATGAAGATGGCTAACACAAAGGCTGTGGTTAAGCCAAAGAAGAGGGCAAGGGAAGTCAGGATGATCCCCAGATGTTCTTTGTAGGACAGGAAGGTTTGGATCTTGAGGATACATTGATCTTGGGCCTTATTTGGATGCTGATCATCAGGACATTTGGTGCAATGATCTGCATCTGAAAAGAAAACAGATGAGTGTAGCATGATTAATACCACCCTTCTGGAATAAATAGTATATTTTCCTCTACACATTTTCCATCTCTGGTTGAGTTCTGGTGCACAAAACCCAGACAGGGCATTGACTGACAAATGCTCCTTGACTGAGAAAATGCAGAGTACAAGGAACCTTGATCAAATTATTGTAATGAACACACTTTTGTCACTAGCAAAGCAATGGTACATGAAGAAAACCCAGAAGTTGACTTAAGGGAGAGAAGGGCTAGAAAGTGCTGGCTAGTGTCTTCAGCTTGATTTGGTCCCAGTGATGTTATAAATCCCAAATCCTACAAAGGGCGCCTGCAAACTTCGGTTGGTTACTTTTGATTGTGTCATTTGAGGATTGCGCCATAGATACTGGTTATTAATTTGGTTTGGGGCCCAATCCAACAGTCTGGGAGCAGGAGGTTTTAAGCTCCTCTTTCAGGGCTGACTCCAATAAGAGAGGTCCTACTGTTCTTACCTGTCAACTGAAGCATGCTGCATGTGGACCAGAAATGGATTTCTCCAGAATCTTGCTTGTGGACCTCCATCCCCTAAGCAGTCACCCTGTCTATCTGCTTCATGAGCCTCTCCCTGACATTGGGTTCAAACACTGTGTTTCAATCAGTTTAAAGGGACCTAAGGAAGTATTTCCTGATGTTGAGACCATATTGACTTTGTTTTGTTAACCTTCTGATGAAATTTTCATTTTAATCATTGTAAAATGATTTCCTCTTGCCAAATTTTTCAGTGCAACAATGGGATAGAATACTTGAACTGTAAATCTCTTGGAGCACACATTTCACATGTTCGTTAGTCAAGACGGTGAATGTTGTCTCAGAATACATCTCAGTGATTCTTGGCCCAGTTCACAAAGTCCTGCTCCTTGTTCAGGACACACCTACCTTCCTGAGTAGAGATGGTCCCTTCTGCGCACAAGGAGCAGCTGTAGCAGCAAAGCGGCTTCCCCTCCAATACCATCTTGGCCTCTCCAGGATGGCATCTCCCAGTACATCTGGAATGACGAAATGTCTAACAACAAGAACCAAAAAAACAAGAAAGGCATTGCCACCACCTGCTAGATGCTGTCCATGAAAATCCCCCCTTTATTGGGGAAAGATTCAGCAGGACAGGGAGCCAGTTTTCTTCTGGATTTTTGTAGGATGCTTTTTGCAATCCTGGACACCACAGAAGGAGAATTCTGCCATCCCCAGCTGGAATTTCAATGAAGGATTGAGAATATATATTTTTCTCTCTCTTGCCTCCCCTTTAAATCCAATGAATGCTTGTGGCTCTTCAACCCATCATTAACTATCATCTTCGTATAATAGAATAGCTCTTATTGCTTATCTATTTAATATGTAACCCACATTTCCTCCAGAATCCCAGGATGGTGAACGTGGCCTTCCCTCCCCAGCTTTCCCCACGACAACACTATGAAGCTGATTAAGTTGAGCATTAGTGATGGACCCACAGTAATTCATTGAGTTTCCACAACTGAGAGTGGTCTTGCACTCAAATCTCCTTAAACCTTACCCTATCACACTGGAACTTGATAGAACTTCCAAACAATTTACTCTTAAGGTTGTGCTGGGGATGGGGCTCTGATTTCAATACCCAGTCTTGCAGGCTCTTGCAGGGTAATCCAGCAAGATCCCCTTGACATTATAGAGGAGAGCTTGATAAAAACATCAACTCAGAGTGTGGCTGCTTTGTGAGGAAAAATAATAATAAATTCTATCCTGGAGTTCATTAGGAATGCCAAAGGGAAGGAGACTTCCAAAATACGTCTATTTTTGCTTTACTGATTACGCACAGGCTTTTGAGCGTGCAGACCATGCTGAACTGGGAATGGCCCTTAAAATATGGGTATACTGAAGAAATGTTGTGATGGCTTCAAAGCAACAGTTGGAATGGAATAAGGAGCAACTAGCTAGGAGGAGCAACTAGTTCAGAATTGGGAAAGGAGGATTCCCCTTCTTTACTTAGCTTTTCTGCAGAATACGTCAGGAGAAATGTTGGGTTAGAAGAAACAGACATTGGAATTAAACTTGCCAGGAAAAAAAATCAGCCACAGCTACATGGATGATTTCACTTGGACGCCTGGACTTCAGGAAAACTTCAGAACTTTCTTCTTAAAGGTGGAAGAAGAGAGTGTAAACCACGTGGTCTGCTCAGTATTTAAAATGCCAAGAATTAATCTGTAGGCAAGGCCAATCCAGTGGAAATAAACAGAGAAGAAACTGAAGAAGCAGATTTGATGGTTGTTGGCTTAAAAATTGCTAGGGATGGTGACTGTAGCCATGAAATAAAGAGCTATCTGCTACTCGAGAGAAAAAAATATGACAACTCTAGACATTTCTATACATATATGAAAGAATTTGGGGTGGGTTTCTGAGTTTCTAGTTTTCTTTAGTGACTTTTTGTTGTTTTTGTCATTGGATTGTCATTTTTCCCCTATTTCTTAGATATTTTTCTTTCTAGGTAGTTCAGTATAGAGTTCTTCTTTCTTTTCTCTTTCCTCTTCCCTATGTAGCCCTAGCTGTGAAACAGATTTCTTTCTCAAACTATATATAACAGAAGTATTATAGTAATATAGTAACATTGCTATTTCCTTTAAATATAATACTACGTACTAATACTTTTTTTAAAAAAAAATGGTCCTTCTAGTCTTTTTGAATGTTAACAAATTAAAACAATGATTAGAATTTCATCCAAGTGAGATGAATGAATTATACCTACCTGATTAAAATGCCTGGACCACCCATCCTGGTCCAGGGTGAAATCCATCTCTGAGGAACCCCAACGTTGGTCTATCTGCCCAAACTTCACAGCATGGCTGGACTCATTGGGGAATGTCTCCCACTTCACAATATCAAATTCAGCCCTCAGCTCCCCTTTCTCATCCAAGTACACTCCTTCCAGAGAGGAATTGTAGAAATGGGTGTTTCCCAGGAAACAATGAAGCTACAAAGAAGAAAAACCAACAATGTCCAGAAAACAGGAAACTAGGTCTAATATTTCCACCCTGGTCTGACTGTAACATCTTAGGTCTCATGGAAAGGATAATAACTTTTAATTGGTTTTTCCAATAGTTTTTATTTTTAGTTGTTTATTTGTAACCGTTTATGATGTTTTTTTTTAATTGTGTGAGCTGTCCAGAGACAGGTATGTGAGATGGGCATCTATGTAAATTGAATAAATCAAATAATAAGAGTGAGATGGATGGTGACTAAATTTGAAATAGAAATAAATCATCATCATCATCATCATCATCATCATCCCCCAGTAAGGCACTACCTTGGCGTGGTTGTGGGGCCTGTGTACTCTGAGGAGGATGAGAGCTATGCCAGAGGTCCAGGCATACTGGAAAGATCTCATCAGAGGAGCCAGGCGAAGTGTGTCTCTCCCATAAACAACATGGTGAGACGTAATTTACAGAAACTAATACTGTATCAGCTGCCGCCTGGGTCAACAAGGACTGTGCTAGGTGTACTAGTTGCTGGACATCTGGTGACAAGTGGGCTACAGGACTCAGACTGTTGGCCGGGCAACCAGGGCCAGCAGCTGCACAACTACTGGAAGAAAAGTTGATTAGCCCTCGCAAATATACAAAGACTGAAAAGAAAGAAATAATGATCTGCTGTTACAAATCAAGTCCAACGAGAAGAGGATATCGGAAGAGAATGCACCACTTCTGGAAAGAACATCCAGAATCAGAAATGACAGAAGAGAGGCTAGCAGGTCAATGTTGATTTATAACACAAAATGAAGTGTTTACAGAACTGGAATTGGAAGAACTGCAAAGGTTTACCCAGGGCAAAGAAATGGAAGCCTTGCTAGAATTAGCTCAGACAGTAGAGCCTTCTCCTCAGAAAGAACAAAGCCCTCTCACTGAAAAACAAGAGGAATTGAAACAAAGAATAACCGAGCATCTAGAACAGCACAAAGACAACAGAATAAGGTTGCCTGCACTGAAGCTTGTTACAAAGAAACAGCTAGCACAAGTTTGAAAAGATGCCAGTACTGTAATATCAAATATAAGCACCAGCTCACTGCAAGAAACAAACCAACTAATGTACCGCACGGCTGCAGTTATAACTGCATGTCTTGGATGCAAAATCAACAAACAAGGAAGAAAGCCAAACAAGGCACCACCCAAATGGAAGCTCGGGTTAGAAACTAAAATCCACATGCTAAGATCAGATGCAAGCAAGCTAGAACAGAGGAAAGAAAAGAAGCTGAAGAACAAAAAGACCAAAGGATACCTGATCCAGAAATATCACCTAGAAACAAGGAAGATCAAGGAAGTGCTGGAAATAATAAAGCAGCAAATAACAGCCGTAGCCAGGAAGATCAGCAGATACGAAGCCCAACTTGCACACTACAGGCAGAATCTCCAATTTCGGTCAAATCAGAAACATTTCTACCAAACCATCAATGGAGAGACTCCAATGAAGCAGTCAACACCTGACAAAGAAGAAACAGTGCAGTTCTGGGCACAGCTATGGGACAACCCAATCAGTCAGGGTGTCAGAGTCTGCACCCTCAATCCCAAAGTTCAGTAAATCCTCTGGAGACCAAGAGTTCCATCAGAGATTTCTTTATTCAGGAGAAGCATACAGCATCATAGTTTGTTAAGTCTAAATCTACAAAGCAAGGCCTTGTCCTTTTAAGCCCAAATTCCCCCCCTTCTAGGTTTCCTTTCCCGCTTGCAAATCTTTGCACCTTGCCCCAGTTCTCCTCCTCTCCTCCTCTCGCTGGCAGTTTCCGGGGCGCCTGCGCAATGCCGCCGGTTTTGCGCTCAAACTCCGGATCCACCGATTTCCACTCAGCTTCTACTTCTGCAGCGTGCTCAATCCATCCATCTAGGGTGTTTGGGCTTCCTCGGGAGAAGGCTAATTTCCACAAGTCGCGCCGCATGCCTTGCTGGAAGCAGGTGATCTTAAACTGCTCCGGCCAATCCGGCAGTTTCCCCGCAATGTTGCGAAATTCCAGGCCGTACTCGCCGACACTGCGATTTCCCTGCCGCACTTTATTCAGCGCTGAGCGGGCCTTGGCGACTGTTCCCGGATCTTCAAATCTCCGCCGCAGAGCAGTTAGGAATCGGCCAAGGTGGCGTAGTTCAGGTGCTTGCGCTGCCCGAAGTTGAATCAGCCACTCTCCCGCTTTCCCAGTGAGCGCTCTGCAAATGTAGATCACGCGCTCTCGGTCAGAGGCGAATAGATGGCCCGTTTGCTCCATGCACATGGTGACCTGGGCCATAAAGCTCGGCACTTTGTTCGGTTCACCACTAAACTTCTCGGTTAGCCCCCACCATTTTAGGAGGACATCTAGGTTGGTCTGGGCCGGGAAGACTCGTCGCTGGACCCCCGGGGCGGCTGTGGGTGCCGCGGCTGGGGCAGCCAGGAGTCCCTGCACCGCCGGAGCCACTGGGGTTGCCATCGCTGGGGTGGTGGGGGGCCAGTAGCGATTCTTCCGCCCCTTCTACTCCGCATTCCCCCTCCCTTTCGGGACCCCTGAACAAACCTGAGTACCGGATTAGGTCACTCATCCCCATCAATTCTCTCCTCATCATGCTGTTCTCGGATTGTAGTATCTGCACGCACTCCTCCAGGGCTCCCACTCGGGTGGATTCGATTCTCCCCGTAGTCAGTGCCCAGCGTTGTTCAGGTGCCATATCCAGGAACGACATTCCCCCAGCCAACTCCTCCATGCTCCATAACTTGGTCACATGCCGGTTGGGTTTCCGAGGTGGTGGAAACTGAGCGTAGGTGGTTGTTGGGGTTCCTACTTCTTCCTCCACCACCACCCCTTCTGCTCCAAGTAGGGGGCCTTCTTCTTCCATCTCCGCAGCCACGGGAAGTTTTTCAAGAGGGTTTTCCACGGTGGATACTTCCCCAGGTAAATCCCCCGTCGAAAAGGGGTGGGACTCAACAAAATGTCAGAGTCTGCACCCTCAATCCCAAAGTTCAGTAAATCCTCTGGAGACCAAGAGTTCCATCAGAGATTTCTTTATTCAGGAGAAGCATACAGCATCATAGTTTGTTGAGTCTAAATCTACAAAGCAAGGCCTTGTCCTTTTAAGCCCAAATTCCCCCCCTTCTAGGTTTCCTTTCCCGCTTACAAATCTTCGCGCCTTGCCCCAGTTCTCACACCTCCTGGCCTTGGCTGTCTGTTTCAAGATAGAGATAACGGCACCTGGCCTCCTCTCCCCCCTTTTTATGGCAGGTCAAGCAACCGGTTTAAAATAACATTCCAACTATTCTACTATTGATCTATGCTTAGCAATAAAAGTCAAAGTAATAAAAACAATTGAAGGTTCTGGTTTGGGTAGATCCTGACAGAGGGTTCAGGCCTGGTTATGGGATAGAAACAGCATTGGTCTCACTTTTGGATGATCTCTGGCAAGAGCAGGATGGGGGTAGTGCATCCATCCTTGCTCTTCTTGACCTCTCAGTGGCTTTCGATACCACCATGGTATCCTTTTGGGTCGGCTGCAGGAGTTGGGGCTGGGTGGCACAGTGCTGTGCTGGTTCAGCTCCTTTCTCAAAGGCCAAACCCAATCGGTGTTGATAGGGAGCGAGAGGTCCAACCCACGGCCCCTACTCTGTGGGGTGCCTCAGGGTTCAGTGCTTTCACCGCCCTTATTTAACATCTACATGAAACCATTGCGTGAGATCATCTGGCACCATGAGATGAGGTATCATCAGTATGCTGATGATACCCAATTATACATCTCCATCCCGGGTGACCTAAGTGATGCTGTGACTACCCTCTTGCGGTGCCTGGAGGCTGTAGGGCCCTGGATGGGGGCCAACAATCTTCAACTGAACCCTGATAAGATGGAATGGCTGTGGGTATGGGGAGACTCAAGATCCAGGAGTTTATCATCTTTGGTTCTTGATGGGGTCGCACTACCCCAGACAGACCCGGTGCATAATCTGGGGGTCCTCCTGGACTCACGACTCCTGCTCGAAGAGCAGGTGGCAGTCGTGGCTAGAAGGGCCTTTGCGCAACTTTGCGTTGTGCCGCAGTTATGCCCCTTCCTTGATCAGGAGGCCCTCCGCATGGTCACTCATGCCCTGGTCATCTCCTGGTTGGATTACTGTAATGCGCTCTACATGGGGCTACCCTTGAAGAGTATCCGGTAGCTACAGCTGGTGCAGAATGCGGTGGCGCGGACAGTTCTGAATGCCCCTAGGAGGGCACATATAACACCGCTGTTACGCAAGCTGCATTGGTTGCCAGTCTGCTTCCAGGCCCAGTTCAAGGTGTTGGTCATCACCTTTAAAGCCCTTCATGGCACAGGACCAGGTTATCTGAGGAGCCAAATTGCCCGTTACTTCAGCCCACCCCACTCGGTCCAGCAGAAGGGGCATGTTGCAGCCCCCACCCATCAAGGAATTTTGACTGGTGGGATCTAGGCAGAGGGCCTTTTCTGTTGTGGCCCCCACCCTAAGGAACGTTCTGCCTCCAGAGGTCCGGTGTGCCCCCTCCCTCATGGCCTTCAGAAAGGGGGTAAAATCCTGGCTCTGCCAGAAGGCCTGGGGGCCAGATGGGGGCTCGCACCAGCAGAGATGGCTTGTGGGGTGGTTGACCTTGCCCCCACCCCCGGTCATCTTGAATGTTTTTAGCATTTATGTACAGGGTTTGTTGTTTAGATTTGATTTTTAATGGATTATTTACTTTAACTATTTCTGAGAGATTTTTGATTGTTGATGGGGTTTCTGATTTTAACTCAGCCACCCAGAGTCACACGCTTGGGGGAGATGGGCAGCATACAAATTTAATAATAAACAAACAAAGAAACCCAAAGAAATACAACAAGAATGTGGCTTGGATAAAGGAGGTAGATAAAAATAAAAAAGAAGCTGAAATGAAAGAACTTGTAAGAACAGCAGAAATGGTGGAGAAAAGGGCAAGGAAGATCAAGAATTCATCAGATGAACTGCATGGTTTTTGGCTGAAACATCTGACTGCTCTGCACCCACTCATTGCCAAGCAGTTGAACAAGATACTGCAAGGAGGTGAAATTGAAGATTGCTTAACATCTGGCAAAACCTACCTGATATTGAAAGATCCAGCAAAAGAGGCAGCACCAGGCAACTACAGGCCAGTTACCTGCTTAACCACAAGACCTGGCAACGGCTAAGAGCAGGAAAGTTGAAGAAAGAGGCAGAGGGGCTAATTCTGGCTGCACAAGGCCTCGCCATACAAAGCCAGAATTGAGAAGGCAGCAAATGCCGCCTCTGCAAAGAAGCTGAAGAGACAGTGGACCACCTCGTTAGCTGCTGCAAGAAGATCGCACAGCCTGTTGACAAACAACAGCATGACAAATAGCAACAATGGCACATTGGGATCTCTGCAAGAAATACCACTTGCCTGCAAGCAAGAACTGGTGGGATCACAAAAGAGACAAAGTCATAGAAAATGAAGAAGACAAAGTGCTCTGGGACTTCAGAATTCAGACAGACAAGCATCTGCGGCACAACACCCAGACTTAACAATTGTTGAGAAGAAAGACAAGAAGTCTGGATAGTGGACCTTGCAATACCTGGAGATAGTAGAAGAGAAGAGAAAGAACGGGAGAAAATCACGAAATACAAAGACCTGCAAATAGAAGTAGAACGACTATGGCAAAAGAAAGCGAAGGTAGTACCAATAGTCATAGGTGCCCCGGGTGCAATCCCAAAACATCTGGAGCACCACTTGAACACCATCGGCATTGACAAAATCGCCATCAGTCAATTGCAAAAGGCAGCCTTACTTGGAACAGCTAATATCCTGTGAGGATACCTTTAACACCATTAAACAACTTCTGCCTATCCCAGGTCCTTGGGAAGGACTCGATAGGCAGATAAAAATGCCAAATCCAGTCTAAACATCCGGTTGACTGTGAAACCAACAAGAACAACAATACAGGCAGTTGTCACTTACTGACCACTCATTCAGTGACTGTTTGAAGTTATGACAGTGCCGAAAAAATAACTTTACAACCATTTACGACCTTCGCAATGTCCCTCAGTCACATGCTCACCATTAGAGTCAGTATGCATTGTCCTGTGCCTGACCTGTCATTCTTCCTCCCCCCCCCTCCCCCAGCCCTTGCAAATCAGATGGATTGGAGAGGAAGGGATTACAAGACAGTAAGCTGTTTCCTCTTCTACACATCCAAACCAACGTGATCGTGCCGCCTGTGGGAAAGGGCCAGGTAAAGGAGAGATTGCCTACAGAAATTGCTTGCTTTTTCCTTCCTTCCCCCTTGCAGAGTGGAGAGAGTGGAAAAGAAGAGATTTCAAGAAGGCAAGCTGTTTGTGTAGTGCGCTCACAGTTCCCAGCCCAGGGCTGCCAGCACAATCGCATTGCTTTCGATGGGTACAAGACAGTAAGCAGGCACTCAAGCATTCCGAAGGGCTGAGGAGGGTTAGGAGGCAAACAAAAGCCGAAGGTGTGAAACTGACCAGCGTTGTCTCTTTCCAGCCAGAAAGCACAATCTCAGTCACGTGATTTCCCACTTAGTGACTGTTTCCCTTAGGGGCAGAGTTGCCAGTCCCAATTAGGGTCTTTCAGCGAGGACTACCTGTAATGTAACAAAGATGGAGACTGCACTCCTTCCCCCCCTCTCTGATGTGACCCAGAACCCGCTCTTTGCCTACTCCGACCAGACCCACACTCACCATCTCTGCCTGTGGAGAAAGTCCCCTGTAAACCTATCTGGCCAAGAGAGGAGGAGCCTCGCTCACCCACATCTAGCACAGTCCAACGGCAGCACTAAGAAAGAAACCACAACACAGCAGCCAGGTGAGAAACCGCAACATTCCAACCTCAATCAAGGACACGCCCCTGATTATCTCGAGGTTCCATCTCCCCAACAACGGAGGTCCACACTCTGTGGCTGCTTCTGAAAGCATGGCGTTCTCCCTAACAATGAGAATGGCCCATATACATCCACAAGGACCTGTGTAGCTTCCCAGATCCTGCTTTCCCATTGTTCCAGGGTCCTCTTTCATGCAAAACAGGGGCCCAACTATCACTGAATAAACAGTTGGTGTTTTCTTCTCAGTGCTGTGCTCTTTCCTTCTGACCTTTCCTATGATATTAGGAGCTTCCCTTCTGCCTTCAGCTGGAGACAAATAGTGGGTAAGTCCCTTCCTTCTCATTCAGCACTTTGGGGAAGGTTAGAGCCGTGACACAAAAGCAGTTTGGCAAGTACAACTGTGACATTCCTCCTAATTGCTGAGACACAGAACTCCCCATAACCTGAATACTTTCCCAGAGGAAAAGATTTTGGAGTGGAAGGAGCATCAGCAGGATGGCTTGGAGCAGGTGCTGTCTCAATGACATGGACACCAGGCCCAGGAGACACCAAAAACTGAACTTCCTCCAAGAAATTACAAAATGGATTTCTTTGATATCTCAGGAGCTTAACCTACCACAACATCTCAGCTGCTCTCCACCCTTGGACGGCACCTCAAGAAAGCAGGATGATTTCTCAGGAAAAATCCGTACCTGCCATGCTGGGATATTTTGTGCTCTGAGCCTGTCTGCACATCTAGGTCTCATCCTTTGGGTTCTCCAAGAGAGGGCTGTATCGATGGCCCTTGCCACAGCCTGCACAAGACTGGAAATGCGGTGGCTGTCCATGGACAGAGTGGTGTCAATAAACTCTTCAGTCAGGGCCTCCAGAATCCTCTCCTTCTTGCATCTTCTCCGCCATTTTACTGACAAAGCATGTTTTGAAAGCAAGCACTTAAAGGCTCCTAGTCCAAACTTGTTCATAGCACCGTAAAATGCTTCAGAATTCTCATTTTTAACCTTTTTCTCCTGATGAATTAAGAAAGAAAAAAAGCCATGGATTTGCTTGTTGGAGAACATGTCATAAGACAAATTCAAAGTGAGGTCCCACAAAGCTGTTGTGATCCAGATTTTCCCCACAATGGGTATACTGAATATATTGACCATGATCTGTAAGGTTTTTATGACACCATAAAAGAAACGAATCTCCCCATAATAAATGAAGACAGTGACATTGTTCCACATGAATAATATTTCAAAGGGCAATAATGGGATTTCCACCTTCAGTCCTTGGATCCTCAATGAGAAGGCGACACAAATTGCATCCCTGGTTAGGATTGGGGTCAAAGTCCTCGTGAACCTTTCTCCGTTTTCAGTGTCTGGAGAAACGAGGCTGACCCAATTCCACCCAAAGTGCACGAGTAATTTGGCAATCACTTGGTAGAGATGCTCTTCTTTGGGGACCACCCGATAGACAAACGGGAAGTGAGTTTTATCACTCAGAGCTTCAGAAACAAAACCGTAGCTGACCTAAGAGAGAGCAGAAAAAGGATTTTCTGGGGAGAAGATGATGCAGGTGAGAGAGGCAGGAAGGTCCAACATGGGAAGATCGGATATTGGCAGCTGGGCAATGGAGAGAAGGAGATGCGAATGGAATGGAGGGAAAGGTGTGGGTTCCCAAAAGAGAAAGAGAGAGAAGGAGAGAAGAGGGAGAGCAACAGAAGGGCTGATTCACAAAGACCAAACCGAGCACACCAAGCACATGTTTAGAACTTCAGTTTGAACCCATTTATTCTTCCACAATTTAACATCTTTTTTGTAGAAAGAAGAAAAAAATGGAAGAATTGGATAGATTGGAAGATTGCCAAAGGAATGATGTTCCAGAGCACAACATGTGGAAGAAGGAACTGAAGTTACAAAACAGCTATGCTAAAAAACAAAGATATATGTTCAAGCATACGCTGGACACCCATCCTTTGGAGATCCTTTCATTCTCATTCCGGCACTTAGCAGGGACACCAAGAAGATCCTTCACTGAGACAACTTCAAGAAACCAAACTCAGCCTAGGAGCACACTGGGCTTCCCAGGGGTCCACAAGACAGAGAATATAGGAACTCCTCCCCAGCGCTGTCCTTCTTTATGTAGAAGGGGAAACTAGCCATTCCCATGCACCCCTTGGCTTCTCTAGGCCAATCTGAGCACACCCCAGTTCCAGCCTACCTTGATTCATACCTGTGGGATTTTGTAGATGCTCGACATGATGGAAATCTGACTGGAAGCATCAGTTTCTGCCCCTTCAATCACTGCCACCAGGCTGCTCCTCCTTCCACAGCTGTAGTTGGGAACACTTGCTTCCCGGGTGAGAGCAGGTCTGCCATGGCATCATAGGTCATCCTTGCATCATAATAGGTATCATAGAAATTGTAGCCCAGAGTGACATTGGATAGGAGCCTGGGGTTTTGGTTGATCTCCTCAGTGGCAAAGAGGAAGGACAGGAGAAACCAGAAGACAAATGGCCCCGCCCTGAAGTAAAGCACAGGGGTCATCTGGTAATTTCCATTGCAAGCCAACTTATGACATCTGTAACATCACTGACACTCTTTCAACGCACAGTCCTATACACATCTGCAGCGTATTTATTCTGCAAATTACAGTGAGCCATCTTGGCTCTACGGGCAAGAAGAGGGAGGCAACTCACCAGCATTGCAGGACCCCAAGACAGACCCTTCTTGGCAACAAAGCATGTGTGGCCTTGGCTTAATTTAGGAGCAGAAGGGCTTGTTCTCTGAGGTAAAAAACTTCATGGAACCCTAAAACCAAAACCTTCAGAGCCCAGCTTGGTAGGCCCTGAAAAGTGGAAAACGGAATAGTCCTTGATGGACTGGGTGGTTCATGTCTATGAAAAAAGAACCAGTCAGTCATTCTCTCTCAGCCCAACCCACCGCACAGGGTTGTTGTTGTGGGGAAAATAGGAGGAGGGTGTATATAAGTTTGCTGCCTTATCTAAATCTAAAAAAATCTAATCTAATCTAATCTAATCTAATCTAAAAAAAAACCTTTCAGGGCATACCCAACAAGACTAGTGATGGGAGGCTTATAGAAGACTGCTGGGTGGAACTTAATTGGTGTTGCAGAAACAATCCCACCAATGTTTAGATCTCCTGACTGATAATAATTGTGCATCGCATTCCGGTCCTTGATGAAATTGAGGGGACATCTTCTCCCACCAGTTGCAGTGGGCGGCAGCAGAAGCAGCAGCAGCAGCAGCAGCAGAAGATGCTCCTGGGTCTTGATTACACCCACCAGAATCCCTTTTCTCATTGTAACACTTGATGGCATTTGAGAAAGCAGGCTCTGTCTCTCAGCAGAAGAGAAGGTGTCCACGACAGCTTGGCAGCAAAGTGGGGAGCCAATAGATCAAGTGGGAGGCTATCTCTGCCTGCTCCGAATCTCCTCCTGAATTCTCAGTGGCCTAAGATGAAGAATTTATCTGGGCATCTGCCTTCCCAGGCAAGGTTTGGCAAGACACTACAGCACATGGCTTTCCACGTTTGGGAACTCCGGGAGGATCTTTGGCCAAAATCCCTTGAGCTTTGGAGGAATGAGAGGGCCATGAATTAGTTTAATTACAAGGGAAGGAAGCATCTGCTACCTTGTGGCTCCAGAAGCAGGTGGAGGACTGGTGACAACATGTTTTTGAAAACTCACAAAATACAGAAGTCAAATGTGCATCTGTGTAAGATTGTAATGACCTTGAATGACATCCAAGATTGTCTTCAGCTGCTTCTCCTTAGGCAACTGTGGGACAAGGATGCTGATACCATGGTCCAAGAGTTAGGGCATATGTCCACTTTCAGCTTGCATCCCAGAAGATCAGGGAAGCAGGGTGTTTCTCTTCCTCTAGGAGAATCTAGGAAGACATTCAACAGTCTTAGACTTTTGGAGAACCTCATGAAAGTTCTTACAATCTTCTTTTGAATGATTTTCCACTTCCCAGGCTCCAAACCTCCAGGCCCAAGGAGGCCACAGGAGGATAGCAGGGAATCTCTTCTTTGATTTTCTCTCGGCAGAGTTGCCGTGAGCATTCCTTTTTCCTTGTCTTGCTTCCAAATGAGTCAGGATGGGCATGCTCCAGGTCCTGTCAGCCAAGGAATGTGGCTAGTGGGAATTAGGAAGTGTGCCTTTTCTGCTGTAGCCCCTGCCCTCTGGAACATTCTCTCTCCAGAGATTAGGATGGCGCCTAGGGAACCCGAAGATTTCGAAGGATGGCCACCACACTTCAGTAGAGAAGAGGGTGACCCGTTGAAGAGATGGGGGTTGCGGAAAGAATACAATGGGGACCCGGGAGAGTTGGCTAGTTTCCTGAATTAAGTCAGGATTTGCATGGGGACTTGTGGCCGGCTGTTCCAAAATGATGAGTGGCAGGTCCTGTACTTCTCACAATACCTAGTGGGCCACGTAGCCAAGTGGGTGGTCGACCTGCAGGAGGCAGAAGCGCCCGAGTTAGAGGACTTCCAAGGATTCATCAGAGCACTGAGAAATCGGTTCGAGGACCCTTGTGCCCGTGCCCAGGCAGAGGATGCTATCGTGGATCTCAAGCAAGGCTCCCGCTCGGTGACTGAATACACTCTGGAGTTCCAGCGGCTAGCGGCTAAACTTCATGACTGGCCCAAGGCATTTCTAGTTAAGCGATTCCAAAAAGGGCTGGACCCAAAGCCCTGCGAAATGGCTGTAGTGCGAGGCTGCCCGACCACACTAGCGGATGGATCGCTCATGTCTTGGTACTAGAGTCACAACTGTCTACTCTCCGGGGAACTGGTGCAGCAGCAGCACCGAAGGTGGCAAGTTCTCCCCGTCCACCGGCAATGAAGCAGACCATAAGAGTCGTAAGAGCGGGGACGAGCTCTCGGGCTGTGGGGAAGGTGTGTTTCCACTGTTTCCAGACCCTGGAAACAGATTGCAATGGATTTCATTGCGATCTCCCAGAGGGTAGAAAAAGAACAAAAGTGATTTGGACAGTTACGGATGTGTTTTCCAAACAGACGCACTTTATAGCTTGCAAAGCCATCCCCTCAGCATCTGAATTAGCAGCCTGTTCATCCAACACATCTATCGACTTCATGGATGTCCCGAAAGGGTGGCCAGCGACCGCAGAATACAGTTCACTTTGAAATTCTGGAGGGCGTTCTTGAGGCTGATTGGGACTAAGCAGGGTCTGAGTTCGAGTTTTCATCCACAGACGGACGGGGCGAGTGAACGACGGGATGCTGGACTGGAGCAATATTTGAGGTGTTTTGTAAATTGCCAACAGGACAATTGGGTGGACTTGCTACCTTATGCAGAGGTGGCATATAATAACGCTGTTCATGACAGTACAGGATTTTCGCCTTTCAAAATTGCTACAGGGCAAGACTTTGTGCCAATCCCGGAACTGCCTCATGAAGAAACAGGAGTCACCTCAGTGGATGAATGGGTTAAATAGATGTGAGGCCTGTGGCCAGTCACGCAAAAAGCTCTGGTTAAAGCGAGAGAAAGTTATTAAAAGTATGCAAACAGAAAGAGGGTCCCTGAAGAGAAATGGAAGGTGGGAGAAAAGGTCTGGTTATCAACAAAGAATTAAAATCTTCACAGGCATCCAAGAAATTAGGCTGTAAATATTTAGGGCCATTTGAGATTGAGAAAGTAATTAACCCCGTGTGGGTTCGTCTTAAATTACCAAAAAACCGAAGTAAGATCAATCCTGTATTTCACAGTGATTTATTGAAGCCATATAAAGAATCTGCTAAATGGCATCCCACACCACCCACGCCAGAACCTTAAATGATTCAAGGCAAACAACACTTCGAGATAAAAGACTTTCTGGATGTCAGGAGACATAGGGGAGACATACAGTACAGTTTTTAATACAATGGAAACATTTCCCCAAATCATTTGCAGAATGGGTAGCTAAGAAACATGTGAAAACACCCAATTTAATTAAGGAATTCTACAGGAGATATCCAGATAAACCCAAATAAATGTACAATGTAAATACTAACATATCTACAGTGCTGTGCAACCTATCCTAACCATATCCTATTATTTCAGGTCTCCCAAGACACTCATGGAGGAGCCACTTTCTTTGAAAGGGCGGCATGTCAGAACCTTCAGCAATCAATATATTGGCTTAGCAGTTGTTTGCTTCGTTTCTGCCATTCTTTAGAAGGGGGATGGGGAAAGGGAAAGTAGAAGGAATTGGTGTGATATCAAAGGCCAGGAAGATGGACTGTTATCAGTGGATAGGAATGTGCAAGGTCACACCTCAGTGAGAAAGAGAACTGGTGCGTGGAAAGAGGGGGGTGAGAAGTAGGGGGAAAAGTAAAAGGGGAAAAAGACATGGGTTCTAGTTTCAGCAATGCTTTGCTTAGGGTTGCATGTGCTGTGCCAATAAATGAAATCTTTTTTGAACCTGACCTGGGTTGCACAACATTCTTCTTCATTAGGATTTGAACATCACAAACCTGACACAACCCTGTTGACCTTTTGTAAGGCCTTGAAGACCTGGTGATGTGCCCAGGCCTGAGGTCTCGAGTGTGCTAAGAGCCCATTTCCTGGTTATGTTAATATTCATGGATTATAATTTTCTCAGCCACTGTACTTGTTTAATATTTTTTTGTATTGGGTTTCTAACTTGGTTTTAATTGATTTTATGATTGCTCACCGCCCAGAGTCCCTTGCTTGAGATGGGCAGCCTTAGAAAGTGAATAAATAAATAAATAAACTTCCATGGAAATTTCTACTAATTTTAGACTGGCCAACTCTCTTCTGTTTCATTCTCCTTGTCAGCTTCAAAGGTCAAAGATGCGACTCCCAAAGATCCCATGTGATAGTCGTATTCCTTCGAGGCACTGGCAGTTCTGGGGATTAGCCCCTGTAAGAACCGCTGTACTCAGTCCTCAATGAATGCAACTCTCATCGAAACTGATGGATGTTCAGAGACAAGTAGATGTATTGAGAAAACAGTAGTATACAGTTCTAAGGCAAAACGAAATAGCTGGAACTAAATTCCACACGTGCTAAACCCCAATTTAAAGTTTTCTCATTACCCCCTCCCCCCTGATCGTCAAATCCTTCCTGAGCAGGTTATCGGGACTCTTAGATTTCTTCCATTGCTGTGCCCTTAATTGTTCCTGAGCATTTGGAAATGGTTCATCAGCACCTAGCAGTCCTCGCTCTGACCTCCCCCCCAATCTGCTGGAATGGCAGAACCGCAGCAAACGAAGCAGTCGTGCGAAGTAGTGATCATGAGGATTCTGACATGCCACCCCTCCAGAAACAGGAGCAGCTTCAGTCTTCATGGCACAAATCTGGAAAGAGACTAGAGAAAGAGGATAAAACATAAACACAATTCCACCACGCTTGTTATTTAGGTTTGTCAGGGTATTTGCTATAAAGGTCTCTGATCAACCGGGGCACTTGGACATCACTCTCCGCCACCAACTTGCTCTGTGCCCCCAGGAAGTGTTTCCATCGCATGAGGAATTGCAATCTCCCCCTATGTATCCTGGCATCCAGAATTTCCTGCACTTCAAAGTGCTGCTGGCTGTTAACTATTATGGGGTCTAGTTACCCTTGCATGGGGTGCCATCTGGGTGATTCCTTAAATGGTTTTAAGAGGCTACAATGGGAAACTGGATGAATCCTCCTGAGGGACTTAGGTAATTTGAGTCAGAACGTAACAGGGTTAATAACTCTATCAGAAAGGGACCAATAAAATTGGGTCCTAACTTTTTTGAGGGCTGCAATATTTTAAGATAGTTAGTGGACAAGTACACCTGGTCCCCCAACTTCTACGGTTTCTCCAGGGAGTGTTTGCGATCGGCATACTACTTGTAATTATTCTGGGCATCTTGCAGTGCTGATTTAACTATTGGCCATAGGTCTGTTAACTGTGTGACCCACTCATCTATCGAAGCTATGTGGGGGATTTCTTGAGGAAGCTCGGGGAAAGCAAAAAAGTCCTGCCCCATAGCTACTTTGAACGGGCTAGGTCTGGTGCTCTGATGCACCGCAATATTATATGCAACTTCAGCGAATGGGAGCAACTGTGCCCACTTGTCTTGCTGGTAGTTTATGAAACATCTTAAATATTGCTCCAACACAAAGTTCAGTTGTTCAGAGGCTCCATCCGTCTGGGGTGGTTACTCCAACTCAAGGGTTGGCTTGATCCAATTAGCTTTAAGAACGCCCTCCAGAACTTTGAGGCAAACTGTACTCCACGATCGCTAATTATTTGGGTTGGGGTTCCGTGCAGTCTATAAATGTGTTGTATGAATAATTCAGCTAATTTGTTCACTGTGGGGATGTAGGCACATGCTACAAAATGCTCCTGTTTTGAAAACAAGTCTGTTAACACCCAAATCATTGTCTTTTTTTACACTTTTTTTACTTTTTTTTTACTCTTGGGTAGGTCCCAGAAAAGGACAGGTGCTGCCAATGGTGATTTAGCAGGCTGTATAGAGCCCCTCTTTAAATTGGTATTAATGAAGACTCTCAGTGCTCCCAACTCCTTGGTGGTCATTGACTACATCTTAGGCTTAGGAAATTTCACCCAGGTTCGATTTTGATCGCATAGTCTGTTGCCCGATGAGGGGGGAGTTGGACTGATTCTCCTTTGCTGAATACCTGCCCCAGGCCCCTGTGCTGCTCAGGGATTAAAGTCTTATCTCCAGTGTCATTAGGCTTCTCAACCTTCATGCTCACTGCCACCAGTGCCACCTCTGGTGGGTCTCCAGCCCTCTCCAGTGCTCGATATTCCCCATCTTTGAACCTCAAACTCCCACCTTCCAATTCACTTTGGGATTCCTCTGTTTCAACCACACTAGCCCAAGTATTCGAGCGTGGTTGGCCATCTGGGTTACTAGGAAGTTCAGAGTCTCCTGGTGCATAAAGATGATAGGGGTTTCCAATGTCTGCACCCACAGTCCAAGTCCATTCACAATTACTGGCCTAATCAGGCAACAGGTGCACCCGGAGTCCATTAGTGCAGTTAAATCTGCCTTGCGGTTGGTCCCTAACACCTTCAGTCTTACCCCAACCATCATGGGATCGCATTGCCTACTCACCATTTCTTCATGCCCAATTCCCTGCCTGCCCTAGGCCGTGCTTTAAAACAGGCAGCTGGAGTTTCCTGCCAGCAGAAGGTCTTTTGCAGATGAGTCACTCTCCATCCTCGCCAGGGTCTGGACTCGTTCTTCCCTTCCTGAGGCCTCCTTCCCCTTTCTCTCTCGTTTGGGTCCTCCTGTGGATTTCCCCACTGGCTTGCTCCCCACCGCAGTTCGCCGGTCCAACCTCTGAAGGCATTTCGCTGCATAGTGGCCTTCTGCCCCACCCTTAAAGCAAGTGCACGTCCCTTGTCGCGGCTCTTGGCCGCCCTCCTTCTGCTTCCTGGGTACCCACCTAGTTGCTGTGCCCGACGAGGTGGGGGGTGGCATCCAAACACTCCCACTTCTCCTTTTGACCACCATCCAGTCGGTCTCCAGATTTCTGGCAAAGGTGATCCACTGTCTCAGGGTCTCAGGGCATCCCCTGGCTAGCGTGTGCTCTAAGATCTCCAGCTGCAGCCCTTGTTGAAAACATCTGATCTTGACTTCTTCAGGCCAGTTCCATGCTTACCTGGCCAGTCTCTAAAACTCCAACACGTACTTGGTGACTGGCTAGGTCCCCTGTCTAATTCGCTCGTATTGCTCGTATATCAGTGGAAGTGTCATCGAACCACTCCCTCAAAGCCTTCATGAAATTGACAAAATTTTTCACTTCCCCTGCATCGGTTTCATGCATCTCTAGGATCCATTCTGCAGCCTGACCTTCCAGGAACCTTGACACCTCTCCTCGGAGGCACATTCACAGACGGACGGGGCCACGGAATGTCTTAACGGGGGATTGGAGCAGTACCTACGGTGCTACGTGGACTACCAGCAAGATGACTGGGTAGAGCTGCTGCCGTTTGCAGAGGTAGCATATAACAATGCAGTCCACAAAAGCACCGGCTTCACCCCGTTCAAGGTGGCAACTGGGCAAGACTTCGTAGCTATGCCCGAGCTATCCCAGCCGCCATCCCTGATTGGCTCATTGGACGCTTTGTTCACCCAGATAGACGCCACGAGGCAGGCCATCCAAACGGCGCTGCAGGAAGCCAGAGCAGAGTATAAAAAATATGCCAACCGAAAGCGACTCCCTGAATGGCAGTGGAAGGTAGGGGACCAGGTATACCTGCCACAAAAAACCTGAAACCGCACCAAGCGTCTAAAAAACTCAGCCCAAAGTTCATGGGGCCATTCCCAATTATCGAGATAATAAACCCGCTAACTGTCAAAGTAAAGCTTCCAAAAGCACTCGGGAAGATCCATCTGGTCTTCCATTACAGCCTACTGAAGCCACACCGACTGTCCAATGAATGGCACAGAGACGAGCCAGCCCTGGCACCGATCATGGTCAATGGGGAAAGACACTTTGAAGTAAAACAAATCCTGGACGCCAGGAAACACAAGGGCCATATCCAGCTACTAGTGCAATGGAAACATTTCCCAAGAGCGTACAGTGAGTGGGTAAACAAGTCCCATGTCAGCGCGCCCGAACTAGTCAAGGACTTTTACAAGATGCAGCCCGGGAAACCAAGGTAAAGGGAGGGGTTTCTCTTCAGGGGGGCAGTATGTCAGACTCAGCCGGCACGGCGAAAGCACCGCTCAACTTCGCCTAGCCAATTTCACCGCCTAGGCGCTAGCCGGGAAAAAGGGGAAGTGAAACCGTGAACTAATGACTGGCAGCCAGCAGCGTTTAACTCAAACTGCAAGCGGATACTTTATATCAGCGCCTGTTTCCCTCGAGCGCTGGAGACAAAGGAATGCGCAGAGACTCTGAAACGAAGCCATCAGCGAGCGATTGAGAACTCCCAGTTTTGCAAGCAACCAGGGAAACCAACAAAGACAATATCAGCACAACCCATAGACGGCAATCAGAAAGACAAAGCACCAGGCTGAATCTGCCATTTGGGCGAGGGGGGATTACTGCGGGTAATCTATAACTAAGCAACAGGGTAAAGCACGGGAACGGGGAACTATAGAATTCCATGTAAGCTATGTCAAGCCAATCCTGGCTTTGTCTGTACTTACTTACGTTACGCTTGAGTAAACTTCCTTGCTGAACACACATGTCACAAGAGTTTCTCTGAGACAAACGGGGTAAACCTTACAATGGGGAGGCGGGCAAGCGACGCAGAGCCGGAAGTTAAACGGACTTTCGTGGAAGCCGATGAGAAAGACTCTTGGGTGGCGGCAAATAAGGACTCTTTGCGGGGCATGGGGGCTTGTGGTGGCACGAGGGCAAGCTGTATGTACTGGAGGAGTGCCAGAGGGGGGTAATGGAGAGAGCCCATGACAATTTAAACACGGGGCACTATGGCTTCATGAAAACCTTCCATCTAATACGGAGGCAATTCTGGTGGCCAACCCTTCAGAAGGACATGGAAGCATGCACGGTGGGCTGCCCAACTTGTGCGATGGCCAAAGGGAGCAAGGGGAAGCCCCGGGGACTTCTCCAGCCGGTAGCGATGCCAGACGCCCCTTGGCAAGAAATCGCCATGGACCTTATTGTGGAGTTACCTGAGAGCAAGGGGAAGATGGCTCTTTGGGTAGTGACGGACTTGTTTTCTAAGCAAGCACACTTTGTAGCATGCCAGCAGGTCCCCACGGTGGAGAGACTGGCATGGATGTTCGTGCAACACATGTATCAATTGCACGGCACCCCCCGACAAATCGTGAGCAATCGGGGTGGGAACTTCGTCGCAAAGTTTTGGCGAGAGTTCCTGAAGCGAGTGGGGACTCAGCAAGCCCTCTCCTCAGGGGCGCATATACAGACGGATGGGGCCACGGAACGCCTTAACGGGGGCTTGGAACAGTACTTACAGTGCTATGTAGACTACCAACAAGACAACTGGGCAGAGCTGCTGCCATTTACAGAGGTAATTGATAACAACACGGTCCACAAGAGCATCGGTTTCACCCCATTTAAGGTGGCTACCGGTCAAGAATTCGGAGCCATGCCAGAGCTGCCCCAACTGGCGTCCCGGATAAACTCATTTGACAATTGGTTCACCCAAATAGACGCCATGCGGCGGGCAGTCCAAACGGTGCTGCAGGAAGCCAGAGTGGACTACAAAAAATATGTAGACCGCGAGTGGCTCCTTAAGTGGCAGTGGAAGGTAGGAGACCAAGTGTACCTGTCCACAAAGAATCTCATCTAAAAAACTTAGCCCGAAGTTCGTGGGGCCGTTCCCCATTGCAGAAATAATAAACCCTGTGACCGTCAGACTGGAGCTCCCCAAAGCACTTGGGAAGGTCCACCCGGTCTTCCATTGCAGCTAGCTGAAGCCGCACTGACCCTCCAACGACTTGCATAGGGACGAGCCAGCCCCGGCGTCGATCATGGTCAATGGGGAACAACATTTCAAAGTGAAACAAATCTTGGACGCCAGGAGGCACAGGGGGCAGATCCAACTGATGGTGCAGTGGAAACACTTCCCGAAAGCCTAAAGAGAGTGGGTAAGCAAATCCCACGTCAGGGCACCCGAACTGGTAAAGGACTTCTACAAATGACACACTGGAAAACCAATGTGGTGGGGGGGTTCTTCAGGGGCGGTATGGATTCAGCCAGCATGGCACAGCGAACGCCGCTGCTCAGCTACTCAGTTTCACCTAGTCAATTTCACTGCCCCAGGCACTAGCAGCGGAAAGGGGAACTTCAATCTCCCAACTGATTGTCGACAGGTGGCGGCACTTAACTCCAACCACAAGCAGATACATTGTATCGCCGCCGGCTTCCCTCAAGGGCTACAGATAAAGGGAAGCGCGGCGGCTCAGAAGCGCAGCAATCAGTGTGCAATCAAGAACGCCCGGCTTTACGTGCAACAGGAAAACCCAACAAAGACAACAATCACACAAACAATAGACAGCAATCATCAGCACAAAAGAACCGGACAGACTCTGCCATTTGGGCAAGGGGGGATTACTGCGGGTGATCGGTAATGGGGCATCGGGGTAAAGCGCGGGAACAGGGAACCTATGAAATATCATGTAAGCTATGCCAAGCCAACCCTGGCTTTGTTTGTACCTACCTACGTTACACTCTAGTAAACTTCTTTGCTGAACTTGCGTGTCATGAGAGTTTCTTTGGAGCTGAACGGGGTAAACCTTACACTCTCTATCTTGTCTAAAATCTTTAAAAAATAAGTCGTCCCACAATAGCGTATGAGAATTTATCTCATTCAACAGTTCCTGATCTAGCAATAATTGTGAGAATAGTTTTAGACACAAATTCACCCATCTACTACTGTTAAATTATTTGCTGAGGCATTGTTTTGCTAAAAAAGCATTGGACATGAGGACTAGTCTCCTATAATAGAAGATTATTGCTTTCTTTACCTTTATATTAATTGATGGAAGGCCCACTTCTCATCTCAGCGTTGCTGCTGGTATACATGGGGGTAAGGCTAAGATTGATCTCATGAATTTATTCTGGACCACTTCTAAATTCTTCTAGTTTACCGAAACCCCAAATTGGGGCCCCAAATGTCAACTTCCCCTGGAAGATCTCAAGCGCAAACTGTGCTAACCATCCTCCTTTTGAGTAGAAGAAGCAGCAAATGGCTCATTGATCTCAGGGCCGCTGTTCTCCTGATGCTTGGTGGGTTTTCCATGATAGTCTTGCAGTAAATGGGATACCCAGATACTTAAATGACCTCACTTGTTTGATCTCCTTACTGTTGGCCACAAATTGTGGTTTCAGCCCAGCCCTTTAATCCAATGAAAGACTGGACTCAAGAAACTCAGTTACTGATTTATTAATGCACCTTAGTAAGTGAGGACCCCTTCCCAAGAAGAGAGCCCCCAAAATAGAAAGCATAAATCTTTTGTACCTTTTCAAAAACAGCATCATAACCAGAGGTTACATGATTACCTTTTCAAAAACAGCATCATAATCAGAGGTTACATGATTGGTCACATAGCTGAGCATGTGCACTTAATAACTAACATCCCATAATAGCATAACACATTTTCCAATCATATCTGGTGGTGTCCATGACAGCTGGTGGTTTTCTGTATCTGGGACAGTTAGTGGTTTTAGAACATCTTTATTTTAGGCTTTATCTGAATACCCATCTACATCTCTGTTCCTGTTCTTCTGCTAACTGACTTCACACCTGATCAATATCTTCCTGTTCCAACTCTTTTGCAGACTTAACCACAGAGCTTGTTGGCATGTTTTGTTGAGGGGGGAATTAGCTCAATAGTCTATGACCCCAGTTTGACTCTAACTCTATCAATTAACTCCAATTTTGCTAATATCATTACCATCTAGTGTCCATCTATGTTTCTTTGCTCTATGATGGCAGCTGTGTGGCAGATTATAGGGACAGTCTCCAACCTGGAGGTGTCCTTGGGTAGCCTTCCAGGGGGCCATATGGGCCCTTGCCTGGGCCATCAGCAGGGATCCTTTGGCCCATGCCAGGTTCCACAGGGCCCTCCAGAAGGCCTCCTGATTCCATTTCCACTTGGGAGAATTTATCTTGCATCTGCCATACAGCTGCCTAAAATAAGGCCCAGGCAGTGAATCTAAGTCCTCATTGAACCATTTCTCCACAATGAGACAACAAGGATCACAAAGGTGACATGAGAGTGTTGACGGAGATTCTCTGCAGAACAGGAAGCATCAACACGTAAATCAACTTGAGGAACATCACCTGCATTCCTGCTTTTGCTGAAAAGTACTCAAGATGTCACCAACTTTGGCAGAGGGAAGAACACATCTGCCTACATAGATTCACCAAGTTTCACAAGGCAGGGCTTTACCTGCAGAATGGGTAGAACTCCACCTTGCGTGATGATGCCATAATATCCTGAAATAACGTCTTGGATCTGGAAGTGATCAAAGGTCAAGGAAAGTTCACAAAGTCCAGTAAGCCGTGTGTGACCTGTCTGAGATCTTCGAAACCTGTTTTTCCATTCCTGCAGCTGCTTCTGGAGCTGAAGATAATTGATGCTTCTCTACCTCGTAATTGGGAAAAATCTGTCCCTTTCTCTCCTCCAAACCTCAAGGGATTCTGCCCAGCCATCATCCCAGAATCCCTCAACGGGGAGGGCAGCCTGCTGCAGCGTCTCCTTGAATCATGCCTGGAAAGACAGATGACCAGATAAATGCTTCCTCTTGAGCTATCAAGTTCAGATAAGCGTTTGGAGAGGAGAGGGAGAGGCGCACTCGTGTGAGATGCAGAATTAACTCCCTGCCATCCCTGTGAAGCTGTGCTTGGATTCTGTCTCTTCTGGAGACGCCTCTGTTCCCTGAAATGCCACCGAGGGCTGCCACGAGGACTAAGCTGCTCCTGCTGCTCCTGCTGCTGCTGCTGCTTCTGCTGCCCAGCGGAGCCGTTGGGAGGAAATGCCCCCTTGATTTCAACGAGGATCGGGATGGGGTGTACAATTATTACCGCCCAGGAGATCTCTACCTGGGTGGGATTGTGTCTCTAAGAACAGGATGGATTTTGCCAGCACATTTCAACAGGCCTGACTTTAACCAGCCTGTATTGTAAGTGAATCTCTGGGGTGGATTTTGTACCACTTTGCACAGAACCTGCTTCCGTTTCCTTCTCCACCATCAACAATCCTCCGGGATGTTTTGTGGTCTCTTTTGCCTGTTTTCCTTCTGGAAAGTCACATATGAAACCATATTATTATTATGACTAGCACAGCAGCAGTAGTAGTAATGGTAGAGTTAGAAAGGGTCACAGTGGTCATCTCATCCAACACAGCTTAGCTAAAACACTGGATCAATGTTAAAGGCGTGTTGTTACTTTGTGGTTTTCTTCTTAATGCAGGAAAGGCTATAATTCGTACTGGTTCCTTCTGTCCTTTCTTTTTGCCATTCATGAGATCAACCAGAATCCCTGGGTTTTGCCCAATCTCACCCTGGGTTATGACATCTACGAGAACTATTTTCATACAAGAACAACTGCTGATGCCCTGGCAGACTTGCTCTCCACTGGGCAGGCAAATGTTCCAAACTACAGATGTGGAAGAGAGAAGAGGTTGCTGGCTGTGATTGAAAGGGCTGAATCTGACATTTCTGAGCAGGTTTCCACCATGTCGAGCCTCTACAAAATGCCACAGGTATGAATTGGGGTTGGGAGAAAAGCCAAACCTGGATCTGTCCTCCGCAGGAAGATGCCGTCACCATCCAGACGTCCTCACCAGGAAGCTGTCCTGGCCACCAAGACATCAAGTTGAAGGACACGTTTCTGTCAGACAGGGCAAACTCAGCTTATCCCCGGCCTTTGATTACCCTTCAAAACCAAAGGATGCTCATTTCTGAATTTTCCTTCCTTGGACACTTCTAGGGAAGTGATCTCTACAATCCCATAGAGTCTTAGAAGCACAGAATGGAAAGTTTGGGGATCTTCTTTCCAACCCCTGCCAATACAGGAATCTCCTGGAACAGCGTCCTCAACAGATGGCCACCCAGCCCATGTCAAAATGCCTCCAGCTCCTCCCGAGACAGTCCCTTCTACTCTTTGCCTGCTCTGATGAAATAACTCTTCCATAGATTGTAAGAATGGAGTGGAATGGATCGTGAGGGCATCTGCTCCACCTCCTGCCCTTTGCAGAAACCACTACTCCAGCATCTTGAAAAGACACTGTTTAAACACCTATAAAGCTCCCAATAGGGTTTTTTTTAAATATTATCTTCTTCCATCATAAAATGAAACCCTCCATATTTTTGCCTGAAAAATTTTCCACTTTCTGTTACTAGGTCAGTTATGGTTTTGTGTCCAACCGTTTGAATGACAAAACTCGGTTCCCATTCCTCTACCGGATGGTCCCCAAAGAAGATTACTTGTATTGGGGAATTGCCAAATTGCTCCTCCATTTTGGATGGAACTGGGTAGGCCTCCTTGCGCCAGACACTGACAACGGAGAAAGATTCCTGCAGACTTTGAACCCCATATTAACCAGGAGCACCATTTGCGTTGCCTTCTCAGTGAGCATGCCAACGACATACGAGATGTCCCCACAGAGTGCACCATTTAACTTGTGGAACCGTGTCAACGTTTTATTATGCTATGGGGAATTTCGCTACTTCTACAGCTTAATAAGCGTATTGCAAGCCTTTGTTGAAAGGCACGTCAAGCCTCTGCTGGCAAAAGTTTGGGTCACCACGGCAATGTGGGACCTCACCCTGAATTTATCCTACGAAATCCTGTCTCCCCGGCATCAACATGGTTTCTTCTCTTTCTTAATCCCGACTGAAAAAAGACCAAAATATGTTTATGAAACATTTTTCCTTCCTATGCAAAGGTTTGGCAGTAAGGCATTCAATTGTTTGTATTCCAGACACCTCTTCTCCATGAAAGGAAGGATGAGGTGCCGGGAGAAGGAAGGCCTGGAGACCCTGCCAGAAGAGGTGATGGAAAAAACCCTCTCTCTGGATAGCTACGGTATTTACAACCTTGCCTGGGCAGTTGCTCGGGCTTCACACGCTGCCTACTTGTCCCAGTCCAAGAGGAAAGCAATGAAGGAAAGGGATCACAGGCTGGTTCTTCAGACGTGGCAGGTATTTGGTTTCCTTCAGAAATCCTGAAGATGAGCCTTCGGGCTGGGAGGATATTTTAGATGGAGTGGTGAGGTTAGGCTTTCAATGTTCCTCCACCACATTGTGAAGTTTCTGGGCAGGCAATCTCCCACTCTACCCCCTTCTGGAGACTCCTGATCTGGAATTATATGGCACGGTGTCAACTCTATTTGTAGAACATCCTTTGGTTTCCTCTTTTCTCATGTTGTTCTTTTCTCTGCCATTTTAGCTTCATCCTTTCCTGAGAGATGCCCATTTCTACAATACTTGCATGGATGGAGTGTTTCTGGATGAGAAAGGGGACCTGGCTGCCAGATTCAATAGCATGAATTGGATGCCCTTTCCCAATCAGTCTTTCGGGGCTGTGAAGTTTGGGAGGATAGATAGACCGTGGGGGTCCAAAGATCTGGAATTCATTTTAGACCAAGAGGTCACAAATTGGTCCCAGCGGTTTAATCAGGTGAGCTGAGGCTGTTTATCTAAAGGCCTCCAACCTTTATCTCATTTTTCCAACCAGTTTTGAAGGGGATGGAAAATGGGTGGGGCTGGGAGGAAGCTTCTCTGGGGGTCACAATCTTTCCCAATGACATTGTTGGGCTCCGTGGATCAGAGAATGTGGTTCATTGGATCACAGAATGGGACTCCATGGTCAAGACTACCATGGATTAGCCAGGTTTTACTGCTAGTTGGACCTTCTTCCATATTTCTGTTCTTACTTTACAGAGCAAGTTGTGATTGGATGATTGCTGTCTACAACTTGTGAACAAAATTCCCCCTCCTAGTAGGCTAGTAGTTAAAACAATAAAGCTAGGTTAGGTGAGGCCGAAGGTCAGGAAATACAAAGGAGAATCCTACTGACATTGAATCCTAGAGCTGATATAGAAGCTGAATTCACACTTCACAGATCATTGATTTGATTAAGGTTAGATTATTGGGAAAGCAGTTATTGTGGTTTATACACCAGTAGTCATTATTTGGCCTTTGATTCCATCTTTCCCCCAGATGTTCCTATGGATGGGGTAAACTCAAGCCCCTCTCTCTAGTCCTAGCAAAATGGATTAAACACTGTACCACACTGCTGAAGCAATGAGGATGAAACTGAGCAAACTCAGGGAGGCAGTGAAGGACAAGAAGGGCTGGCGCAATATGGTTCATGGGGTCACGAAGAGTCGGACACAACTTAACGACTAAACAACAACCACACTGACAAATCTGCACAATTAACCAGTCATGGTTAATTCAATGACCATTATCAAAGTAGCTTTGATTTCATGTTGTGGGTGAATCCAGCTGTACCCAGAGCTACTGAGAGCTGGGTCATGAATGTCTTTCCCCTTTGAAAACCACCTCGCTTCTTGTCCATCATGATGTCTTCTAGGAGAAGGTTCCACAGATTATTATCAATGCTTCCACTGAAGATGCCACTCCTTTGATTCTTCCTGAATTTCCTTCCTGCCTCCCTACTGGTTCTCCTAAGATGGCTGAACTCCCATCCCCACATCAGGCATTCTGTTTACATATTCATCCTGTCCCACCCAATGCTGCCAATTCCTTGATTATTTGATCCTTGAGGTGGAAAGGGTTGGATCCTCTACTCTAATCCCTTCCTCAGTGCAGGATTCACTCGAGCATCTATAACAGATGCTCCTTTTTCTTCTTCCTTTTTCCAGCCTCCTTTTGAGAACTTCCAGCAAAGGAACAAGATGGTTCACCTTCCTTCTTCTGAGCTGTCGTTCAGTCGTTAAGTTGTGTCCGACTCTTTGTGACCCCATGAACCATATTGCGCCAGGCCTTCCTGTCCTTCACTGGCTCCCTGAGTTTGCTCAGTTTCATGCTCATTGCTTCAGTGATGCTATCTAACCATCTCATCCTCTGCCGTCCCCTTCTCCTTTTGCCTTCAATCTTTCCCAGCATCAGGGTCTTCTCCAAAGAGTCCTCTCTTCGCATTAGGTGACCAAAGTATCTGAGCTTGAGTTTCATTATCAATCCTTCCAATGAGCAGTCAGGGTTGACTTCCTTTAAGATTGACTGGTTTGACCTCCTAGCAGGCCAGGGGACTCTTAAGAGTCTTCTCCAGCACCACAGTTCAAAGGCATCAATTCTTCGGCACTCAGTCTTCTTTATGGTCCAGCTCTCACAGTCATACATTTGTTGTTGTTGTTGTTTAGTCGTTAAGTCGTGTCCGACTCTTCGTGACCCCATGAACCATATTGCGCCAGGCCTTCCTGTCCTTCACTGCCTCCCTGAGTTTGCTCAGTTTCATGCTCATTGCTTCAGTGATACTATCTAACCATCTCATCCTCTGCCGTCCTCTTCTCCTTTTGCCTTCAATCTTTCCCAGCATCAGGGTCTTCTCCAAAGAGATCTCTCTTCGCATTAGGTGACCAAAATATCTGAGCTTGAGCTTCATTATCGATCCTTCCAATGAGCAATCAGGGTTGATTTCCTTTAAGATTGACTGGTTTGACCTCCTAGCAGTCCAGGGGACTCTCAAGAGTCTTCTCCAGCACCACAGTTCAAAGGCATCAATTCTTCGGCGCTCGGCCTTTTTTATGGTCCAGCTCTCACAGCCATACATTACTACTGGAAAAACCATAGCTTTGACTATGCGGATCTTTGTCGGCAAGGTGATGTCTCTGCTTTTTAATATGCTATCTAGGCTTGCCATAGCTTTCCTCCCAAGGAGCAAGCGTCTTTTAATTTCATGGCTGCAGTCTCCGTCTGCGGTGATCTTGGAGCCCAAATAAATGAAGTCTGTTACTGCTTCCATTTCTACCCCTTCTATTTGCCAGGAATTGATGGGTCCAGATGCCATGATCTTAGTTTTTTTAATGTTGAGTTTCAAGCCAGCTTTTGCACTCTCCTCCTTCACCCTCATCAAGAGGCCCTTTAGTTCTTCTTCACTTTCTGCCATTAGGGTGGTATCGTCTGCATATCTGTGATTATTGATGATTCTCCCTGCAATCTTAATTCCGGCTTGTGATTCTTCCAACCTGGCATTTCTCATGATGTACTCTGCTTATAAGTTAAATAAGCAGGGTGACAGTATACAGCCTTGAGCTAGGAATCCCCATTTTTACAGCTGTCCATCAATGTTTAAGTCTCTCATGCTTGTCCTCTTGTGAGAAGATGACAAGATGAAAAAAGTGCCAACACTTTCCACAAAGCAGCAAACACACACACACACATTCCAGGCATAAACTCTCCTTTGACATAAAGAGAAACAGCCCAGGGAAACACAGATCCATGGAACAGATGAGTGTCTCATGACAGTGAAAAAAGCGGTTCATCCATGATTGATGCTCCTTCTCTTTTCGGTCAGTCCCTTCCTCGCTCCAGGTGTACCAACAGCTGTCATCCTGGCCAAGCCAAGGTGGTCCTGGAAGGAAGGCCTCTTTGCTGCCACGGGTGTGTCTTGTGTACAGAAGGCACCATCTCCACTCAGGAAGGTAGGGGACACCAGGGGGAGGGGCAGACCTTGAAGCATGAGCAGAAGAGTCAATGAAGCATTTTCCTTTAGGCATTTTCAGAAACAGGCTTGCCAACCTTGGGCAAAGGGTCTATAGAGAGGAAGGTAGATGACCTTGATGGAGGTATGCAGGAACCGTTACCGAGACAAAACAGGTAAAGCATTTATTAAGTCCACAACATCCAGATAATGTTTAGGAGTGGCTCAGACAGACACCTCACGTGGAGATGATTTCCTGGTCTGGTCTACCTTGTGGAGTCACAGGGCATCACAGGGGACGAGCAAGGCCAGAAAGCCCCACGGCATTGGTCAACAGAGGAAAGCTACCAAATCTGAATTGCAAACATCTGGATCATCACAAGATGGAAGCCAGGAGTTATTTTTAATATTTCTTGGCTGCCATCAAGTAATTGTCTACATTTACGTATCCCAGATCTGGCAGTTTCCAAAATAAGATAAATACTAATTTATAAACAATAATTTATCAATAAGCAACTTTTGGGAGAAAAGCTAGGTGAGTCACCATTGCCCTTCCAGCTGTCTGTGCAGAGTCCTCTGTGTTGAAGATCAGCCCAGCCTCTCAAGATCTTCAGGGGTGAGCACAGGCATTTGGTACAAATCACCATGATGTCAAAGTAATGGATCCTGCATTATGACATGACAACACAAATCCTAGCCTTTCGTAGCTGTGTTGCAATATGGCCGAAAAGGGCGTAAGTGGTTTGCATTGCAATGTCATGTTGTGGACTCTCATGGCTATGAGAATTGGGACTAGAGACTCAAAAAGGAGAGGATCTGCTCCTTTTTCTTTTTCTTTTTCTTCTTTTTCTCTTGCAAGCTTTATTAACTGGAGCTTGGCATTATAAGATCACTTGGAGACATGGTGGAAGGGGGAATGGACTGTGACTTGAGAGTAAATGCTGAGGCAAGAGCTAGCACAGGAATGCACTCAGGGACTGTGTAGCCTGGTCTTTGCAGGGAAAGAAGGCCAGCTAGGTGCTTACAATCAATTATAAAAAAAGAAAAAACCTTTAGCATCCCTGGCACCAGGAGCTCTACAACATTCAGGGGTTCTTAAACAGCCCAGTTTGACAGGCTACCAGAAGGCCATGACACATACCTCAGACACTAGTGATCAGAAATCCTTGCACCATCCCAGGATTTCACTGTAACTTTGTCAACTGAATCCCATCGGGGGGACGTATCCCAGTAGGGAAACTTGATTCAGCTAGGTCATGAAATATCTTCCCTTTGTGACCCAATTCTCCTGAAAGAGACCCCAGTAGCACACTAGCCACATCATTGAGAAAGGAGCGTGGATTGAGACAATGGAGTTCTGATTGACGAGAACCTGGAGTCGTATAAATTTGGCTATTAACCTACCTGGTGACATAGCTCCTAGGAGGCTCTTCCCCTCCTTGGGACATTTCTCTCACCTCCAGCCAGCCTGTTTCTGCTCCTGACTTCACTCAACCCATCATTTTGTTGATCTTGCCTGTTCTCCTTCCTCATCCCTACTAGGGAATTTTCAGCAAAACCTTCTCTTTTGACAGACCTGGATTTTGAGGCACAATACCCTACCCGTAACTGATTATATGCATCTTCAAAAGGAGTGCTTCATTATGGCCTGGTCAAATTAATATTAGAGGTCTTGACTGTTTTCTCTCCAGATGCAGAGCAGTGCACAAGGTGTCCAGAAGATCACCATCCAAATTTGGACCAAACCAAATGCATCCCCAAGGAGATAACCTTCCTGTCTTACAAAGAAGACTTGGGGATGATCCTGGCTTCCTTTGCCCTCTTCTTGTCTCTGGTGACAGCCTTTGTGTTAGCAATCTTCATCAAATTCTTGGAAACTCCCATAGTCAAGGCCAACAACCGGGACCTCTCCTACATCCTCCTGCTCTCTCTCCTGCTTTCCTTCTTGACTTCCCTGCTCTTCATTGGTCGTCCAAGGCCAGCTACCTGCCTTCTCAGGCAAACGTCCTTTGGCGTCATCTTCTCCATTGCTGTCTCTTCCCTCTTAGCCAAAACGATCACGGTGGTGCTGGCCTTCCTGGCCACGAAACCTGGAAACACCATGAGGAGATGGCTGGGAAAAACTCTGGCCCACTCTCTTGTCCTTTCTTGCTCTGGTCTCCAAGCTTTCATCTGTACCATCTGGCTGGGAGTTTCTCCCCCATTTCCTGAGTCTGACATGCACTCCCAGCCAGGAAAGATTGTCTTGCAGTGCAATGAAGGCTCTCTGACCATGTTTTATGGGGCCCTTGGCTACATGGGCTTCCTGGCTGCCATCTGCTTCATGGTGGCTTTCCTGGCCAGGAACCTGCCTGGGGCCTTCAACAAAGCCAAGCTGATCACCTTCAGCATGCTAGTCTTCTGCAGCGTCTGGGTCTCCTTTGTGCCCACCTACCTGAGCACCAAAGGGAAGTACATGGTGGCCGTGCAGGTCTTCTCCATCTTGGCCTCCAGTGCTGGGCTGCTGGGCTGCATCTTCTTCCCCAAATGCTATATTATTCTGCTACAACCTGACCTGAATACAAAGGAGCAGCTAACGGCAAAAAGTAAAGATGGCTTGAAAGTGAATGCAAAATAATCCTGTAATTGTTATAACCCTCTCAGGTGCCACCACATCACAGCTTGATTAGATATTCCAGGCAATTCAGTGGATCTGTTTGAAGTGATCCATGCCTTCCACCACTGGGGAAAGTGCATAGGACCAAATGTGCCTAGATCCTTTGGGGAAAAGGCACCATTGGGAGAGCTCTATTTCCTGACCCTCCGCCCGATGACTGATCTGATAATCTACCTTGAAGACAAGATGGAAATGGTAAAATCTTTTTCAAACATTAAAACACTCTGGCAAACTTCATTCATTGGGAAATGATTCCTTTTGATTGGATTTCTCAAGAACGTTCCAAAATTTGGATATTCAATATTTAGTTTAGTAGTTAAGGATGTAAAATGTGATCCTAAAGATCCTCCTTAAATACAGAAGTTGACATCACTCTCCTCACATAGAAGAAGAGAGACTGGCTCTACTTCTTGGAGATCCTGACCAAGAATGATGTATTTCAAGCCGAAGAAGGTGGATTCCAGTTGAATGGGAGGAAACAAATTCCTAAGAGAAGAGCAGCTGAGCAGCGGCACCAATGACTCTGAGATGTGGGTGAGGGACATTATTGGTTTTGACTGGGGATGGTACACTGCTGGAAGAGCTGAAGGACCAGGTTGGGGACAGATTGTCAGGGAGAAAATATATCTTTGTGGTTTTTAAGGGTAGACACCGAGGATGGCACAGAATCAATCGATCAGTGGACCCCCTAATGGTCATGTTTCAAAACTGATCACACCCTGCCTCCTGGGGGTCAGTTGAATATCCGAATCAAAGATATACTATTATATTGTGAGGAAAATATACCTTTGGGTGAAAGAAGCAAGTTTTTAGAGCCCTCAGATGAATGGGATCGCCTTAATCAAATTGAAACAGAAAGGAATGTGCAGCACCCTTGAAGGTGGTATGAACCAATTCCTTATCACAAACGTCCCTATAGCAACCAAGGCGTCTGTCTTGAGGGAGGATGCCTTCTTCCTGGCATTGGGCACCTTGAGCTAATTTGTTTCTTCTTCCTTGCAACACTATTGTTTTCCTTGTAGACAGCAGATAACAGAGGGGCAGAAAGTGACTTGAGAAGTATTGCTCATTTAGATATGCCTGAATCATCATACGAATATGTGTGCGTATGCGTTCTTTTTCCTTCCCATTCTTGCAGAACTGTATAAATCTCAGGGCCTCCATTTTGCCTGCAGGGGAGTGTCTCCCACTAACCCTTGGTGGGGTCCCTTTCCAGTATGTACTGTCTAATAAAAACTGCCGTGAAGCCTTGATTTTTTTGCATTTGTGTCCTGCGTTTTGATTCCACCATATTATGTAGGTTATACTGCTAATCTACTATGCAGCTTATCCTTTTAGTATACCACTACTATCCTACTATTACATCCATTACTACAAATACCCTAGCCTGCACTACTCTACCCTTTCCACTTACTCTGTCCTGTGCAACAATGAATTAGCCCGTCATCTGTCTCTTAGCTCACTTTTCTGTCCCACTGAGCTTGGCTGATGCTTTCCCTCCCCTCCCTTCCCCTCCCCTGGAGACTGGGTCCTTCTCTGCCTTTGGATACTGCCCTGCCTTCTTGTACTGTATTCAACTCTCTGCATTCCCGTGACCGGTCTAGATGGAGTTCCTGAGCCTTTTTTTGATGTCCTCAACCTCCGTGAAGTTCCTCAGACAGGAACAGCCTTGACCCTTCTGTTTGGAGGGGATTTTCTCTCCCTTTGGGGGGGGAGCACAGTGGGAGAAACGAGGAAACAATACAACACACACTTCCCAGCTTCCAGGAGCTGCTTACCAGGGGTTGTCGCTCAGCAGAAGACTTGGCTCGGCTGCAGGGTCCTTGGGGCTGTCACTCTGTCGAGTCACCCAGCGCTTCCCTCCTGAGAGCTCCAGAGGGGAAGACTAAGGGATGAAACTTCAAGGATCTCAATACAAATCAGACATGAGGAAGAGCTGTCCATCAGTGGAACAGGTTACTGGATGGAGGGGTTTCTTCCCTTCTTTGGAGGTTTTGAAACAGAGGCTGACTATCCATCTATCAGGGATGGTGTAGTCAATTCTGCAGTGTGCAGGGAGTTGGACTTGATTACCTCTTAGGCCATTCTATGAGAAGAGCCTTACCTATGTTGTACAGTGGGCCTCCCTGCTCTCAACATGCACAACCCTCCTTCTCCAGCTTCCCCATGCCCAATGCTTGAAGGCGCTGCTGTTTCACAGGCAGCTGTTACATCCTTCTGCTGGGAAAGGGCTTAAAGGGAGTGGAGGGCAACCGCTCTGGGGTTTGCCAACATTCAGACATTCTCTTCCTGCCACAATGGGCTGGAAAAACAAAGCAGTTGCCAGAACACAGGAAAGGAACTTAGGTGCCCTTTATCCATGTGAGATTAATTCAAGAATGAATTAGCCCATCACATGAATCCATCAAGAGAAGGCCTGCTTGGTGTCCTGTCCCCAGCTGAAGTGAGGGACATGGGCCAGACGGCAGGTCCTTCCAGTGGTGCAGCCCCAAGATGCCCCCGGGAGATGCTTGGTCCTCTCCCCTCCAGGGTTAAGCAGGACACCTCACAATATTTTCAGAAAAGGTCTTTGCTGGTGATGCCTAGCTGATGATTTTAAGGAACTACCTCGTGCACATTATGGTGTACAGTATGGAGATGTCGTCCATCACCCCATGTCACATGATTGGGGCAGTATAAAATTCTTTTCAATTAAATAAAATCAAACACTGCATCTCAGTCCTGTCCATTGTTTTAATGTCAGGGCATTTCAGATTTGGGGATAAAAGGAATCTATGAGTATTCATTAGGGATGTGCAAATCAGTGAAATCTACCTTGTAGCATTAATTCATTTGCAATTTCATTGCTCTTTGATTCACATTTCTGATTTAATTTGGAATATTGAGCCAATTGGACCTTGCCATTCCAATCAAATGGTCCACTCTTCATTTATTTAATTCAGGTATTTATTAATCAAATTTATATGGCCACCCATCTCCCACAAAGCGACTCTCAATTCAATTGATCAGATTCAGAGAAGAACATGTGTGCACATGGACAGAATCATCTGAACTGACCACATCAATTCAGAGCCATCCTATTCAATTTGGAAAGCTGATTCAAGCATTCAATCAAATATGAACTGAACCTTTGAAATGAATATTTGCACAGGCCTGTTAAGATGTCCTGAATCCAAAAAGACACCTGTGCAAGTTAGAAGTTCATTCTACTTGACAACATTCCTGTTGACAATGTTCCTGTGTGGGAACATGGATGCCAGCTGACCCAGCATATACAATTCAGCCTGAGTTGTGAAAGGCCAGAATTGATCCTGGGCTCTTCTCTTCCAAACATCTCTTGCAAACTCCCATGGGGGTGCAGAAATGTTGGCGGGGCTACCAGTTGCTGTACCTCTCCTGGTTGAGGAAGCATGTCCCAGTTCGTGGGCTTGTTGTACGAGCTTATTCTCATCCACTTCTCCTGTCAACTAGAATAATAATTTAGGTCCTCTGAATCACAGTCATCCAAACTGTTGCATATTTATTTCCAAAACAATCCCAAACAATCTTCAGTTGGGATTCAGGCCAGTTTATAGAACTGAGATGTCACCTTTGTGGATAATCTCTGGAGGGATGGAGATGGGAGTGGGAGTGGGGAGCACTGTTTGGAGAGGTTCTCCTCCTTCCTCTGTGGCCAGATGCAGTCAGTGTGGTAGGAGAGATCTAGTCCTCGGCCCCTTCGGTGTGGGGTGGCTCAGGACTGGGGTCTCTCACTGCTGCTTTTTAATAACAACATGAAACTAGTAGGCGAGGCCATTTGGAGGCACAGGTGGGTTATCACCAGTACACTGAAGATACTAAGTTATACATCTTCGTCCTTGGCCAGTCAGGCAATGCTGTTCTGGTGCTCACTGGCTGTGAGTATCTGGATGGGAACCCTAGCAAGACGGAGTGGCTTTGTGCTTTTGGCTCTCCTGGATCCAGCGTGATTTCATATTTGACTCTTCACAGGGTAGCACAGTCACTCATGCCTTGGCCCCTTCCCAGCTGGATTACTACCATGCACCCTACATGGGGCTGTCCTTGAACACCATCTGGCAATTAGAACTGGTTCAGAATATGGCAGTTCACACAGTTCTGGGCACCCCACAGCTCGCTTGTAAAGAGAGAAGAAACCAACAATGTCCAGAAAACAGGAAACCAAGTCTAATATTTCTATCCCGGTGTAACTACAAAATCTTAGGAGCTTCCCTTCTGCCTCCAACTGGAGATAGATAGTGGCCAAGACCCTTCTTTCCAGTAGTAATTTATGGCTGTGAGAGCTGGACCATAAAGAAGGCTGAGCGCTGAAGAATCAATGCCTTTGAACTGTGGTGCTGGAGAAGACTCTTAAGAGTCCCCTGGACTGGCAGGAGGTCAAACCAGTCAATCTTAAAGGAAATCAACCCTGAGTGCTCATTGGAAGGATTGATACTGAAGCTCAAGCTCAGATACTTTGGCCACCTAATGTGAAGACAGGACTCTTTGGAGAAGACCCTGATGCTGGGAAAGATTGAAGGCCAAAGGAGAAGGGGACAGCAGAGGATGAGATGGTTATATAGCATCACTGAAGCAATGAGCATGAAATTGAGCAAACTCAGGGAGGCAGTGAAGGACAGGAAGGCCTGGTGTGATATGGTTCATGGGGTCATGAAGAGTCAGACACAACTTAATGACTGAACAAGAACAACAAAAGACCCTTCTTTCTCATTCTGCGTTTGGGGAAGAGTTATATCGTAAATCATAATCATTTTATCATAATGAATTTGAGGTCAGTGTATTTCTGCAACTTAACCACTCATCAAACTATCACCATTCCCATTTGTTCATGAGTCTGAATGGCCCAACGATTTTTTCTACACTTCTCTTCTCATTCCCATCCACCTGTTCTGTCAAGAAGTGGAATAATTTAATTTCCCTGGATCACATTCATTCAGAACATAGCACGATTTCTTCCCCAAAATTCTTGTTCTTCCATATAATGCAGCAATCTCCCTCCAGGCTATGGATTCTAACATACATGGCTTTCTGATGCTCTATGGTGGAAGAAGATATGTTTAAAGTTTACACTCCCTATCTGGAAAATGCTTTAGAGCAGTGTATGAAACGTACCCAAGAGTTGTGGTTCCTGCTTACATGTCAAACCCCTAACAGCAGCTCATGACCAGAGAAGCAAGATTCACACAGAGTTTCATTAATCAGGTTTAATCAGGTTCTTGGAAACTGAATAAGCAAAATTTCTGCTTTTATGAGTGAATTCATTAAGGCAGAACCTCGGTGAGTTGTTTGCACCTCTTTTCAAAGAACCAGAAATTGAAGGGCTAATGGCCTTTTCCCCAAATAAGCCTGGCATTGAAACTGTCAGCCGTTTGAGGTAGACCAGACTTGAACACCAAAGTCACGAAGACTAAACTACTTTTATTATAGGGTTCCAGGAACAGAATCCTGCAACTCTGAATGTGCCTCCCCATGCCCCGCCTTTATCCTAAATAGAAGTAGGGAGGGTCAGCTCTGAGGTGTTTCTTCAATTACATTCCTGCTTTGCACTCATATTTCTCTTATAAGACCATTGTCCAGGCTGTGGCTCTTTCTCCTATCTGTCAGGGTTATTCTCAGCCCATTACAGAAACATCCATCTGATTTTCATGAGTCATGCTTGGAAACAGTCCCTTAACTTTCTCAGCCCCAGTGAATCTCTTATAGTGATGCTCCTTTCTATTCACCTCCTGTGGAATTTCATGCAAAATCTTCTCTGTCTTGGCTGCCCAGGATCTTCTTCAAACGGGACAGACTTGGCTGAGTTTGGGCAGAGCAACCTTTGCAAGTCTTCAGTCCACAAAGCTGGAGTGGGAACTTTGCTATGATCCTCCTGTACCCTCAGTGGGGAAAAAAGGGAGCAGCTAAAATGGCTTGCAGATGGTGAAGCAGTGATTTCTTTAAGCACTATGTAGAGCAAATCTACTTCTCCACCACAAGTACAATAATGCATACCTAGCTGACATTAAATTGCTAAATTAACACAGGTCCAGCGGTAAGTCCACTGCAGTTATTTGGCCTTCACTTTCAAGCCATCTCCAGTTTTTGCCATTAGCTGCTCCTTTGTATTTAGATCTGGCCTCAGAATGATAATGTAGCACTTCGGGATGAAGATGCAGCCCAGGAGGCCAGCACTGGAGGCCAAGATGGAGAAGACCTGCATGGCCACCATGTACTTGCCCTTGGTGCTCAGGTAGGTGGGCACAAAGGAGACCCAGACGCTGCAGAAGACCAGCATGCTGAAGGTGATCAGCTTGGCTTCGTTGAAGGCCCCAGGGAGATTCCTGGCCAGGAAAGCCACCATGAAGCAGATGGCAGCCAGGAAGCCCATGTAGCTGAGGGCCCCATAAAACATGGGGACAGAGCCTTCGTTGCATTGCAGGATGATCTCTCCAGGCTGGGAGTGCATGTCAGACTCAGGAAATGGAGGAGAGGTTCCCAGCCAGAATGTGCAGATGACAACTTCGATACAAGAACAAGAAAGAACAATGGAGTTGGCCAGGCTCTTCCCCAGCCATCTCCTCGCCTTACTCTCTGGCTTTGTCGCCAAGAAGGCCAGCACCACCATGACTGTTTTGGCCAACACAGAAGAGACAGCAATGGAGAATATGATGCTAAAGACAGTTTGTCGGAGGAGGCAAGTGGTAGTCCTTGGCTGACCAATGAAAAGGAAGGAGGACAAGAAAGAAAGGAGGAGGGAGATGAGGAGGACAAAGGAGAGATCTTGATTGTTGGCTTTGACTAAAGGAGTTTCCAGGAATTTCATGAAGATGGCTAACACAAAGGCTGTGGTTAAGCCAAAGAAGAGGGCAAGGGAAGTCAGGATGATCCCCAGATGTTCTTTGTAGGACAGGAAGGTTTGGATCTTGAGGATACATTGATCTTGGGCCTTATTTGGATGCTGATCATCAGGACATTTGGTGCAATGATCTGCATCTGAAAAGAAAACAGATGAGTGTAGCATGATTAATACCACCCTTCTGGAATAAATAGTATATTTTCCTCTACACATTTTCCATCTCTGGTTGAGTTCTGGTGCACAAAACCCAGACAGGGCATTGACTGACAAATGCTCCTTGACTGAGAAAATGCAGAGTACAAGGAACCTTGATCAAATTATTGTAATGAACACACTTTTGTCACTAGCAAAGCAATGGTACATGAAGAAAACCCAGAAGTTGACTTAAGGGAGAGAAGGGCTAGAAAGTGCTGGCTAGTGTCTTCAGCTTGATTTGGTCCCAGTGATGTTATAAATCCCAAATCCTACAAAGGGCGCCTGCAAACTTCGGTTGGTTACTTTTAATTGTGTCATTTGAGGATTGCGCCATAGATACTGGTTATTAATTTGGTTTGGGGTCCAATCCAACAGTCTGGGAGCAGGAGGTTTTAAGCTTCTCTTTCAGGGCTGACTCCAGTAAGAGAGGTCCTACTGTTCTTACCTGTCAACTGAAGCATGCTGCATGTGGACCAGAAATGGATTTATCCAGTGCAGGACCTTGCTAGTGGACCTCCATCCCCTAAGCAGTCACCCTGTCTATCTGCTTCATGAGCCTCTCCCTGATATTTGGGTTCAAACACTGTGTTTCAATCAGTTTAAAGGGACCTAAGGAAGTATTTCCTGATGTTGAGACCATATTGACTTTGTTTTGTTAACCTTCTGATGAAATTTTCATTTTAATCATTGTAAAATGATTTCCTCTTGCCAAATTTTTCAGTGCAACAATGGGATAGAATACTTGAACTGTAAATCTCTTGGAGCACACATTTCACATGTTCGTTAGTCAAGACAGTGAATGTTGTCTCAGAATACATCTCAGTGATTCTTGGCCCAGTTCACAAAGTCCTGCTCCTTGTTCAGGACATACCTACCTTCCTGAGTAGAGATGGTCCCTTCTGCGCACAAGGAGCAGCCGTAGCAGCAAAGCGGCTTCCCCTCCAATACCATCTTGGCCTCTCCAGGATGGCATCTCCCAGTACATCTGGAATGACGAAATGTCTAACAACAAGAACCAAAAAAACAAGAAAGGCATTGCCACCACCTGCTAGATGCTGTCCATGAAAATCCCCCCCTTATTGGGGAAAGATTCAGCAGGACAGGGAGCCAGTTTTCTTCTGGATTTTTGTAGGATGCTTTTTGCAATCCCGGACACCACAGAAGGAGAATTCTGCCATCCCCACCGAGAATTTCAATCAATTGAGAATACATATTTTTCTCTCTCTTGCCTCCCCTTTAAATCCAATGAATGCTTGTGGCTCTTCAACCCATCATTAACTATCATCTTCGTATAACAGAATAGCTCTTATTGCTTATCTATTTGATATGTAACCCGCATTTCCTCCAGAATCTCAGGATGGTGAACGTGGCCTTCCCTCCCCAGCTTTCCCCACGACAACACTATGAAGCTGATTAAGTTGAGCGTTAGTAATAGACCCACAGTAATTCAGTGAGTTTCCATGGCTGAGAGTGGTCTTGCACTCAAATCTCCTTAAACTTTACCCTATCACACTGGAACTTGATAGAACTTCCAAACAATTTACTCTTAAGGTTGTGCTGGGGATGGGGCTCTGATTTCAATACCCAGTCTTGCAGGCTCTTGCAGGGTAATCCAGAAAGATCCCCTTGACATTATAGAGGAGAGCTTAATAAAAACATCAACTCAGAGTGTGGCTGCTTTGTGAGGAAAAATAAATAAATAAATTCTATCCTGGAGGTCATTAGGAATGCCAAAGGGAAGGAGACTTCCAAAATACGTCTATTTTTGCTTTACTGATTACGCACAGGCTTTTGAGTGTGCAGACCATGCTGAACTGGGAATGGCCCTTAAAATATGGGTATACTGAAGAAATGTTGTGATGGCTTGAAAGCAACAGTTGGAATGGAATAAGGAGCAACTAGCTAGGAGGAGCAACTAGTTCAGAATTGGGAAAGGAGGGTTCCCCTTCTTTACTTAGCTTTTCTGCAGAATAGGTCAGGAGAAATGTTGGGTTAGAAGAAACAGACATTGGAATTAAACTTGCCAGGGAAAAAATCAGCCACAGCTACATGGATGATTTCACTTGGACGCCTGGACTTCAGAAAGACTTCAGAACTTTCTTCTTGACAGTGAAAGAAGAGAGGGCAAACCAGGTGGACTGCTCACTATTTAAAAAGCCAAGAATCTATCAATAGGCAAGGCCAAGCCAGTGGAAATAAACAGAGAAGAAATTGAAGAAGCAGATTTGATGGTTGTTGGCTTAAAAATTCACAGGGATGGTGATTGTGGACATGAAATAAAGAGATATCTGCTACTCAAGAGAAAAAAAATACGACAACTCTAGACATTTCTATACATATATGATAGAATTTGGGGTGGTTTTCTGAGTTTCTAGTCTTGTTTAGTGACTTTTCATTGTTTTTGTTGATTGTCATTTCCCCCCTATTTCTTAGGCATTTTTCTTTCGGATGTCCTTTTTAGGTAGTTCAATATAGAGTTTTTCTTTCTTTTCTCTTTCCTCTTTCCTCTGTAACCCTTCCTGTGAAACAGATTTCTTTCTCAAACTCTATATAACAGTAGTGATATAGTAATATAGTAATATTGCTAGTTACTTTAAATATAATATTATGTACTAGTACTTTTTTAAAAAAATGATCCTTCATGTCTTTTTGAACGTTAACAAATTAAAACAACTATTAGAATTTCACCCAAATGAGATGAATGGATTGTGCCTACCTGGTTAAAATGCCTGGACCACCCATCCTGGTCCAGGGTGAAATCCATCTCTGAGGAACCCCAACGTTGGTCTATTTGCCCAAACTTCACAGCATGGGTGGACTTATTGGGGTATGTCTCCCACTTCACAATATCAAATTCGGCCCTCAGCTCCCCTTTCTCATCCAAGTACACTCCTTTCAGAGAGGAATTGTAGAAATGGGTGTTTCCTAGGAAACGATGAAGCTACAGAGAAGAAAAACCAACAATGTCCAGAAAAACCGGAAACTAGGTCTAATATTTCCATCCTGGTCTGACTGAAACATCTTAGGTCTCATGGAAAGGATAATAACTTTTAATTGGTTTTTCCAATAATTTTTATTTTTAGTTGTTTATTTGTAACTGTTTATTATGTTTGTTGTTAATTGTGTGAGCTGCCCAGAGACCGGGCATCTATGTAAATTGAATAAATCAAATAATAAGAGTGAGATGGACAGTGACTAAATTTGAAATAGAAATAAATCATCATCATCATCATCATCATCATCATCATCCCCCAGTGAGCCACTACCTTGGCGTGATTGTGGGGCTTGTGTACTCTGAGGAGGATGAGAGCTATGCCAGAGGTCCAGCCATACTGGAAAGATCTCATCAGAGGAGCCAGGCGAAGTGTGTCTCTCCCATAAACAACATGGTGAGACATAATTTACAGAAAATAATACCGTATCAGCTGCCACCTGGATCAACAAGGACTGTGCTAGGTGTACTAGTTGCTGGACATCTGGTGACAAGTAGGGTACAGGACTCAGGACTGTTGGCCAGGCAACCAGGGGCAGCAGCTGCACAACTACTGGAAGAAAAGTTGATTACCCCTCACAAATATACAAAGAGTGAAAAGAAAGAAATAATGATCTGCTGTTACAAATCAAGTCCAATGAGAAGAGGATATCGGAAGAGAATGCACCACTTCTGGAAAGAACATCCAGAATCAGAAATGACAGAAGAGAGGCTAGCAGGTCAATGTTGATTTATAACACAAAATGAAGTGTTTACAGAACTGGAATTGGAAGAACTGCAAAGGTTTACCCAGGGCAAAGAAAGCCCTGGAAGCCTTGCCAGAATTAGCTCAGACAGTAGACCCTTCTCTTCAGAAAGAACAAAGCCCTCTCACTGCAAAACAAGAGGGATTGAAACAAAGAATAACCGAGCATCTAGAACAGCACAAAAACAACAGAATAAGGTTGCCTGCACTGAAGCTTGTTACAAAGAAACATGGAGACGTAGCCCAGGAGACACCAAAAATGGAACTTCCTCCAAGAAATTACAAAATGGATTTCTTTGATATCTCAGAAGCTTAACCTACCACAACATTTCAGCTGTTCTCCACCCTTGGATGGCACCTCAAAAAAGCAGGATGATTTCTCAGGAAAAATCCGTACCTGCCATGCTGGGATATTTTGTGCTCTGAGCCTGTCTGCATGTCCAGGTCTCATCCTTTGGGTTCTCCAAGAGAGGGCCGTATCGATGGCCCTTGCCACAGCCTGCACAAGACTGGAAATGCGGTAGCTGTCCATGGACAGAGTAGTGTCAACAAACTCTTCGGTCAGGGCCTCCAGAATCCTCTCCTTCTTGCACCTTCTCCGCCATTTTACCGACAAAACGTGTTTTGAAAGCAAGCATTTAAAGGCTCCCAGTCCAAACTCATTCATAGCATCATAAAATGCTTCAAAATTCTCATTTTTAACCGTTTTCTCCTGATGAACTAAGAAAGAAAAAAAGCCATGGATTTGCTTGTTGGAGAACATGTCATAAGACAAATTCAAAGTGAGGTCCCACAAAGCTGTTGTGATCCAGGTTCTCCCCACAATGGGTATCGTCTGTAGTTTAGAAACGATGATCTGTAAAGTTTTTATAACCCCATAAAAGAAACGTATCTCCCCATAATAAATGAAGACAGTGACATTGTTCCACATGAATAATATTTCAAAGGGCAATAATGGGATTTCCACTTTCAGTCCTTGGATCCTCAGTGAGAAGGCGACACAAATTGCATTCCTGGTTAGGATTGGGGTCAAAGTCCTCGTGAACCTTTCTCCGTTTTCGGTGTCTGGAGAAACGAGGCTGACCCAATTCCACCCAAAGTGCACGAGTAATTTGGCAATCACTTGGTAGAGATGTTCTTCTTTGGGGACCACCCGATAGACAAACGGGAAGTGAGTTTTATCACTCAGAGCTTCAGAAACAAAACCGTAGCTGACCTAAGAAGGAGCAGAAAAAGGATTTCCTGGGGAGAAGATGATGCAGGTGAGAGAGACAGGAAGGTCCAGCGTGGGAAGATTGGATATTGGCAGCTAGGGAGATGGAGAGAAGGAGATGCGAATGGAACAGAGGGAAAGGTGTGGGTACCCAAAAGAGAAAGAGAGAGAAGGAGAGAAGAGGGAGAGCAATAGAAGGGCTGGTTCACAAAGACCAAACCGAGGACACCAAACACACGTTTAGAACTTCAATTTGAAGCCATTTATTCTTCCGCAATTTAACATCTTTTCTGTAGAAAGAAGAAAAAAATGGAAGAATTGGATAGATTGGAAGATTGCCAAAGGAATGATGTTCCAGAGCACAACATGTGGAAGAAGGAACTGAAATTACAGAACAGCTATGTCAAAAAACAAAGACATATGTTCAAGCATACGCTGGACACCCATCCTTTGGAGATCCTTTCATTCTCATTCCGGCACTTAGCAGCGACCCCAAGAAGACCCTTCACTGAGACAACTTCAAGAAACCAAACTCAGCCTAGGAGCACACTGGGTTTCCCAAGGGTCAACAAGACAGAGAATATAGGAACTCCCCCCCAGCACTGTCCTTTATGTAGAAGGGGAAACCAGCCATTTCCATGCACCCCTTGGCTTCTCTAGGCCAATCTGAGCACACCCCAGTTCCAGCCTACCTTGATTCATACCTGTGGGATTTTGTAGATGCTCGACATGATGGAAATCTGACTGGAAGCATCAGTTTCTGCCCCTTCAATCACTGCCACCAGGCTGCTCCTCCTTCCACAGCTGTAGTTGGGAACACTTGCTTCCCCGGGTGAGAGCAGGTCTGCCATGGTATCATAGGTCATCCTTGCATCATAATAGGTATCATAGAAATTGTAGCCCAGAGTGACATTGGATAGGAGCCTGCGGTTTTGGTTGATCTCCTCAGTGGCAAAGAGGAAGGACAGGAGAAACCAGAAGACAAATGGCCCCGCCCTGAAGTAAAGCACAGGGGTCATCTGGTAATTTCCATTGCAAGCCAACTTATGACATCTGTAACAGCACTGGCACTCTTTCAACGCACAGTCCTATACACATCTGCAGCGTATTTATTCTGCAAATTACAGTGAGCCATCTTGGCTCTACAGGCAAGAAGAGGGAGGCACTCACCAGCATCGCAAGACACCAAGACAGACCCTTCTTGGCACCAAAGCATGTGTGGCTTGGCTTAATTTAGGAGCAGAAGGGCTTGTTCTTTGAGGTAAAAAACCTCATGGAACCCTAAAACCAAAACCTTCAGAGCCCAGCTTGGTAGGCCCTGAAAAGTGGAAAACGGAATAGTCCTTGATGGACAGGGTGGTTCATATCTATGAAAAAAGAACCAGCTGGTCATTCTTTCTCAGCCCAACCCACCACACAGGGTTGTTGTTGTGGGGAAAATAGGAGGAAGAAGGAATATATATGTTTGCTGCCTTGAGATACTTATACATACAGTAATAACAAATCTAAAAAAACCTTTCAGGACATACCCAACAAGACTAGTGATGGGAGGCTTATAGAAGACTGCTGGGTGGAACTTAATTGGTGTTGCAGAAACAATCCCACCAATGTTGAGATCTCCTGACTGATAATAATTGTACATTGCATTCCGGTCCTTGATGAAATTGAGGGGACATCTTCTCCCACCTGTTGCACTGGGCAGCAGAAGCAGCAGCAGCAGCAGCAGCAGAAGAAGAAGATGCTCCTGGGTCTTGATTACACCCACCACAATCCCTTTTCTCATTGTAACACTTGATGGCATTTGAGAAAGCAGGCTCTGTCTCTCAACACAAGAGGAGGTGTCCACGACAGCTTGGCAGCAAAGTGGGGAGCCAATAATGAAGTGGGAGGCTGTCTCTGCCAGCTCCGAATCTCCTCCTGAATTCTCAGTGGCCTAAGATGAAGAATTTATTTGGGCATCTGCCTTTCCAGGCAAGACTTGGCAAGAGATTATAGCACATGGCTTTCCATGTTTGGGAATTCAGGGAGGATCTTTGGGCAAAATCCCTTGAGCTTTGGAGGAATGAGAGGGCCATGATTTAGTTTAATTACAAGGGAAGGAAGCATCTGCTGCCTTGTGGCTCCAGAAGCAGATGGTGGACTGGTGACAACATGTTTCTGAAAACTCGCAAAAGTCAGACAAAAGTCATAGGTGCATCTCTGCAAGTTTGTGATGACTTTTAATGGCACCTAGGGCCATGCTTGGGGAGACATTGATCTGGGTCTTTGCTTGGATGCTTATCCTCTGGACCCTTGGTGCATTTCTCTGCATCTGGAAAGAGGAGAACCACTTCCATATCACAAACTCAAGCCTTACATACATAATAGTAATTTCTATAATTCTCTAATTGTAATAGATTATGTAAAGTCATGAGGAGTAGGGAAGTCAATGGTAGAGGACCAGCTTTAAGGTGATTGCAGTCCTTTTCTTGTTAACCCACGTATTGGCCCATATACTCACTGTGTTAGACTAAGACTGCGTCTTCTATGTGACAGCTCTTCAGATATTTGAAGACTGCTATCCTATCTCCCCTCGGTCATCCTCAGACCATGAGTAAATCCCAGGGCTGCAGGTTAGACTGGGAAGTCCAAAAAGCATCCTGGAAGAAAGCAATGGCAATTCTGTATGGTTGCCTGGAAAACTACACCTTTTGTATATCAAGTCACCAGGAATTGAGTTAGATCTGGAGGATATTTTTCCATTATCTTTCACACGTGATTAGAATACTCACCATTGTGACAGCAAGAGATGTGTTCAACATCACTTCAACAGACCGATAACCAAGTCACAAAGAACCCTACATATAAGCAAACATTGTGTTCAATGGGTAGAAATGGGGCAACTCTGAGGCTGAGATCAAGTTTGCTATGCAGAGATCCAAGAGAGAGCATTCCTGACCTTGGAATCCATGCTTGTTTAGCTGCAGCCAGCACCAACTGGAGGCTCATTTGAACTTGTAGACCTTCCATTCAATGGTGTTTTACAATGTCCATTCACTGAAGTTTGGATGATCCACCTGTTGTTAGGGATTTTTAAGCTGTTTTTTAAGATATGGGATATTTTTGAAAGGTATTATTATAAAATTATTTTGTCAATTGTTTTAATAGACTGGAATGTGTAACTGTCATTTCCCAGACTGATAAGGCTTCAGGAGACAGTTTTGTAAATAGCCACCTACAAGCTCCTCCATTATCAGTGCAAAGAATCATGTCCTCGCTGGTTCATAGGAAAGCTGTTAGGAAGAAATTACAAAAGCCTCCTCCCTAATATATTGTGGGATAAACTGGTTCTCCACTGGTAACTATTCAGTTATTAAAATTACTGTAACCCTATTGCTTTTACTGCAATAAATCTTGTTAAAGAAGACTCTGCAACAATCTTGTTTGAAAGAATTACTTTTGGTTGAAGGCAGCTACTTCTGAAACAGAGTAGACTTCTTGATCCTATCCCAAGAGAGGGTTATCTGCCTTACTTACTGCTCCCTCTAGCTTCTCTCTCTCTGGCAGGTACCTAAAAGTTTGCCTTCTTCAAAACGTGTGAATAATATAGAATCCCAGAGCTAGAAGGAGGCATGTCAGCCAACAAGCCCAGTCTCCTGTTCAGTGCAGAATCTAAATGAAAGCATCCCAGATGCTCCAGTTCTTCCAGTGAATCTATCCTTTCTGGGCTATTGGCTCCTCTGTTGAACTCTTCTTACTCATAGGAAGTTATTCCTGCCATTTAGAGTGAATGTCCAAGTTCTTCCCACTCTTTGGAGTCACCCACCTTCCACAGAGGAGATGGTTCCTTCTGTACACAAGGAACACCCATACCATGTTATTATTTTATTTTATTTATATGGCTGCCCATCTCAACCAGTGACTTTAGGCAATGAACAGAATGAAAATAAAATTAAAACAATTACAAAAATTAAAATATTGAACCCAAATTAGGATTACAACCAAGAAGCAGGTCCCTGCACACACACTCGGGGCCCCAAGCCCAGGCACAGAAACAGGTCTTCACGGACTTATGAAAGGCCAGCAGGGTCAGGGCCATCCTGATCTCCAGAGGGAGTATGTTCCAGACGGTGGGTTTGTTGTTGTTGTTCAGTCATTAAGTCATGTCCGACTCTAAGTGACCCCATGAACCACATTGTGCCAGGCCTTCCTGTCTTTCACTGCCTCCCTGAGTTTGCTCAGTTTCATGCTCATTGCTTCAGTGATGCTATCTAACCATCTCATCCTCTGCCGTCCTCTTCTCCTTTTGCCTTCAATCTTTCCCAGCATCAGGGTCTTCTCCAAAGAGTCCTCTCTTCGCATTCAGTGACCAAAGTATCTGAGCTTGAGCTTCATTATCAAAGAGGGTGGGCACTTCAGCAGAAAAGGCACGTCTTTACACATGGATCCAGTCATGTTCGGGAAAGGGAAATGTAAAGAGGTAGGGAAGAGAAGAACTGCTGTCTGTCTTTAGGGAAGTCAACACCTTTGTCCCAAACTTAAAACTGGGTAAGTATTCAACAGGCTAATTCCAGGGAACCTGGAACAGGAGTTTCAGCATAGAAAATGGGGGAGATTTTTCACTGGGTACCAAGATGATAGCAAGGGAATGATTACATGGAAGACAAAACTGCATAGCTACAGTTGTGGTGGCTATAAATTACTTCCAGTAAAGGCATCATGAGGGGTGTGGATATTATTTGGACTTCCTGGAAGCTGGAAGTAGAGAAAACTAGTAAAGATATTTCTTTATTCTGATCCTCTACAATTCATCTTACACTTCATTTCCTATTAAGTCTATCCTAACTGAAAATCTGCTAGCAGACATTGTGTTGTACCTAAGCTTAACCAATTTGACAACCTCCTCCTCCTCCTCCTCCTCCTCCTCCTCCTCCTCCTCCTCCTCCTCCTCCTCCTCCATTGTTGATGTTGTTGCCTTTACTTAAAGTTTAGAGAAACCAGAAAATGGATTACATCAATGCAGCTAGAACGGAAGGTAACCTAAAGAGGACGTCCAATCTCTACTATCAGAAAATGATACCGTCCCTAACCATTTAGTTAGTTTTAGTAGATGTCAAAAAGTTACAATGAAATGAATTCTCTTGCCCACCTGATTAAACCGCTTGGACCACCCAATCACATCTTCCCAAACTTCATGGTGCCAAGGGAGTGATTGGGAAATGTCACCCAGTTCATGCTATCAAACTTAGTGACCAATTCCCCTTTTTCATCCAAATACACTCCATCCATGGCAGTGTTGTAAAAGTGGACTCTGCCCAGGAAAGAGTGAAACTGGAATGAGGTATACAATGTCAGTGTTAAGAAAACAAGAATATTTGCTACACAGAAAGTCATAAAGAGGGTTTTTTAACTGGTGATACTGTTTTATCCAGGATATCAAGACAGGTAGAAACAAATGGAGATTTATAACTTTTATTGTTCACTTTCTGAATTAAAAACTTCACTCATACAATCACATGCCTGTGCATGTCTATCTTGCCATGTGTGCTAACTTGTTCTATTTGATGGCTGCAAAAAGCCATTGTGTCAGACTCATCTCCTAGCCTTGTAGACTGAAAACAATCATTCCAAAAAACAACTCTGTCAGGGAACTGATCAGTGATATTTAATAGAGGAAACTTAAGAATACAACACCAGAATTCCAGCAAGTACTCTACTCTCAAACAGGAGACCAATCTACAGGCAATCTAAAGCAGCAATACTCTGATCCATTTTCTTGGGTTTTGTTGGTCCGAAGTGGAATAGGCTTGGTTTGTTTTTGCTGGGTTGCTTCTTTTGTGGAAAAGAAGCAGCCTGCCCCTGTGGGTTGTTTTGATACTGCTAATAGAATTCTTATAAGTGTGAAAAATTATTTTCACATACCGTTCCATCTGGTTTTATAGTTCCCCGCATGATTTGACCAGTTCTACCTTGTGTTTTTTTTCCCCCACCTCATGATACCTTTCCACAGAGTAAGTGGTGAAGAGCATTATTAACAAATGAAATGCAAGAAAGAAAACAGGAGATGTTGTGTATTGATGATGTTACCTAATTGGGTAATGAAACATTTGCAACCAAACAACCAAGCTCAGGGAGCACCAAGAAGTCTATCATATTTTGGACACATAACATGGAGACCTGGTTCCCTTGAGAAGTCCATAATGCTTGGAAAAATTGGAGGAAAAAGAGGAACAGGATGGCCAATGGTAAGGTGGGTGGATTTGATTACCACAGCAATGAACGCACCACCAAGATATCTAAAAAGGCCAAATTGAAGACAGATCATTCTAGAGGGGGTCTATCAATATGGTCACTAAGATTCAACACCAATTTGATGGCACTTAATCAATTAAGAATAAAAAAACTGAATTGTGTCCACTAGACACCTGCAAGAATGTTTTACAAGGATTGGTTACTATGACCATACTGTTTTACATGTAACTCAGGAGTTTGACCATTAACTCTTATGATTTGGTCTTCTCTTATTACTGTGTTTGGAAATGACATCAGTGGAATTGTTAATATGATCCTGGATCAATCACTGTATGTTAAGGAGTTACATGTTCTTTATTATGTTTTCACTGGGAAGAAAGTTCTACACCTGACATGCTGCAATGGGTCATTGATATGTGTTGTTTGTCAACATTTGAATTAGTCCTTTTTCAGTGCAAGGGCAAAGAAGACTTTCAAGGAACATGAACTAAGTTTCTCGAGGCAATTGGTATTGCTAAAATAATTTTCCCCTGCTATGCTTATCAGTTCTGTTACTGCATTGATCCATCCTGACTCCAAATATCTCTGGAAATCATAGATATGGGTTTGAAATGCAGGACAATACAGTGGTTATGTGTACCTGTGTTTTTCCTTAGGATTTGCAACAGGAATGGCTCAGTCTCTTCATGGAAGGAGGCATGAACATTCCAAAAAACGTCAATTCCACTCTCCCAACAAAGCTTCAGTTGGCCACCTAAGGCAAGGTTCACATCTTAAGCCTAAATTAAACAACCACAACAGCTGAGTTCACATAACAAAATGGCTTACTATAAAATCCCAGAATGGATGGTTTGGAAGTGACTTTGGAAAGCATAAAGCCCAATTCCCGGCTTAGTGCAGAAATTCACTCAGTTGAGTCCTAGGTTGCAAAGATTAGAAGGGATCTTGGGAATTGTCTAGTCCAATTCTTGCCCAGTCCAGGAGTCCACCATACAGAAATGTAGAATGGAAGATTTGGAAAGGGTCAACTAGTCCTGGAATGGAAGAAATGGAAGAGAAATTATTGGATAATAATTTCCTATTATCTAGTCCAACAGCCTGTCTGGTCAGGAATCCTTGATGGTTTGGCCTGGTTCACACCGATGAGGCCCTAGAATATGCTAGTTTAATGCATTAACACTAATTAACCAACATTACTAACTCTCCATCAGAGTACACATATGACATCCCATTCCCTTTGCACCACCAATCTTTCTGCTTCTGATCCACAGTGGCTTAATGTAGAACTCACTAGGACCCTGGGTACCCCTGTTTAGGCTGGAAATGCTCCTCTACTATCCCACCAATTACTAAACTTCCAAGATAAATCTGCAACTGAAATTCAGCGAACAGCATGGTAGTTCAACCATTTTTTTTTTCAATTTTGTAGATGCCTGAGATTGGAGATATCAGATACAGCCCCTTCAGCAAGACAGAAGGTTACCCCTGTTTCCACAGCTGTAGTTCAGAATATTGGCTTGTCCAAGAGAGAGCAGGTCTGCCCTGGCATCATCAATCATTCTGGCATCAAAATAGTTGTCAAAATTATTGTAGCCAAGGGTGTTATTGGGTAACAATCTGGCATTCTCATTGGTCTTCAGGATGGCAAACAAGAAGGATAGAACATGCCTATATGATATGCCCCCTTTCCTGCAGTAAAACATATTTTTCATATATTTTCTATATTTGGTGGAGAACTCTGTATCACATTGCTGATTATTCAATTCATAGAATCACGGAGTGCCCAAACAGTGCAAGAATCCAAAGTAAAGATCCTCTAATAAATGGCTGCTTGGCATCAGCTTGAGGACATGAGACATGCCGCATGGAGATCCCACCAACTCCCAAGGTCATTGGATCCTTCCATGAACTTAAAGCTGCCTTTTCCTAACTTATTTCATGTCCTGCGCTTTGGGATGATAGAAAACAAGATGTAATTTTCATCTGTTTGAGATCCTTTCAGGAATCTGAAGAGCACCATCTTACCTTCCCTCTCCTGATTCAACTAAGAAGCCACATTTAGTTGTCCACATCCTGCTTAGTGCAGGAATCCAAATTAAAGTATTAACATTAATTAGACCATTAAATGTATTTGATGAAAGCATCCTTGAAAGATGTCTATCTAGCTTCTTCTTTAATACATCTGGTGAAAGGGAGTTCATCACCTGGTCCCATGTGGTATTTTTCCTATGTTGTCCAGAATGGGGCAAGTTTAAAAAGTTCTAAAAGAAGTAAAGAAATACATGGCTTTCAAGATCAAACTGCTCTGCCTCTTCAGAGGTTTTTCTATAACATTTCCTGTAACTGGAATCTATAACCTTGCACGCTAGAAACGTGGAGAGCAAGTCTTGACCTTCTTTTAGGTACAGGGGCTATCATATCCCCCCCCCCCCCTTTACATCTTTTCTCAGGTCCAACGGCCAATACTCTGTGCAGAGTCAGAGAGATGACCTTGAGGGAAATAGGCAAGAACCATTACAGAAGCAAAGAGGGGTAAACCATTCTTTAAGTCCTAGGAAGCGAGGTAGTATTTGGAAGTGACTCGGGTAGGGTCCTCCCTGATTCACTGGGCTATAAGATGGAGGGGAGGTAAAGCATGATTAGGCTTGCAAGATTCTGTTATTATAGTTTTTCTCCATAAGCATAGTTCTAGTCTTCCTATGCAGTCGATTTCCTGATCTTATTTACCTTGTAGGGCTGACACACTCCCAGTTCCTTCAATCTCTCAACACAAGGCTTACATGTCTACTCCCCTGATCATCCTTACTGCCCCTCTCTAAACCTGTTCCAATTTCTTTGAATCCATCTTAAAATCTGGTGCCCCAAATGGGACACAGTTCTAAGGGTGGAATTACAGAAGAGAGTAGAACCAGTACAGAAGAGAGGGCAGGAACAATACAGAAGAGATTAGACCTATTGCTTCTTATGACTTTTTGTGGTTTATTCTTATGAGCTAAAGATGCAGAGAGACTATAATCAATCTCCATAATTACTGGTGACTTTTGGAGGACAGGAAATAGTCCTGTTATATGGTAAAACAAAGATGAGAACAGCTAAGGTATATTGGGGGTGTTTTGAAGAAAGGATCTATATTGGAGCAGTTAGAGGATCACTAGATTTGGATACTGCTTTGAGTAAATTAAAATTTCCACTCTGACCCTTCCTCTGAGCAAAGTTGGGTTTCTCTGTCCTTTTTCCAGCAATGTAATTTCATACAATTATGAAATAGAATCTTAAACTCCTGTGAGTGATTGCGGAGAGACTGGGAAAGGAGTGGAAGAGAGAGTAAACAACAATCAAGAAATAGAGGATGAGTCAGTTGACAACTTAGCTTGAAAACAGCAACTCAGCCCAGGTGGAGAGAAATCTGAGAAGTTTTCAAACCATTCAGAGGGACAGTCTCTTAATTAACTCACCATAAATGAGGCTGAGAGATTCCTCTTACAGCCTCCAAGGTTCCGTATTTACCCCAGACTAGCATTAAAGAGACCTTACTGATGTCTGGGTACTTCTTGCCACCTTGACTGTGCCCAGTGGAAGGGGTTGGTCAACTTCTGTCATTGGAAGGAGCCCTTGAGACCATCAAGTCTAATGCCCAGCTCAGCACAAGGATCTAAATTAAACCCCCCTCTTGAACACATCTAATGAAGGAGATCCCAACACTCCAATTTAATTTTGGGAGGTGGTGATCAGCCCCCCAAAAGGATTCCATAACCGTAGCTTCACCATAAAAGGGCATGACTATGGAAGCAGTCCTAACTAATGTGGTCTCCTCAGTGTTCCTCTTTTCTACAGTACTATAAAAAAGCTAATATCATCTGGAGGTAGAAGTGTGTCCATAACAACCTGACACAAGGTCAAAATGATGACACAGGCATCAGGATGTCATCCAACCAATGACACCATTCCTGATTTGAATCATGGTGCAAATACAAAATGAGGTCATTGGTACGATGACATCATGATGCACATGTTAACTTTTTTGTGTGTGTCCTAGGTTCATAGGAAATATGTTACTGTAGATCGAAGATGACTCTGATCTACACTAATAGGATTAAAACACAATGGCAACCAAACTATCAATTACACAACTTTTAATAGGAGCCCCTTCTCTGGAACGATCGCAAATCATATCTTCCTCCAAAGGCCTCCAGAAGACCTAGGACTTGATGGATTTCTGGAATTCTAGCAGAGTTGGGATCACTCTAATATCCTGACTCTAATAGCCTGACACAGGAGTATTCCTTACAATGGGAAATAATTGGTGCCCACAATAATTCATCATGTTAGCCACTGCAAGGATGGACATACATGAGTTCTCATACACAAGATGCTTGAGAATGGAAAGTGGGAGTAGCTTTGGATGGGTGTTGGTTTTCAAATGCTAGTGCAGAGGCAAGTGAACAACATTCACACATTTAGGTCTTTGAGAAAAGGATGTCCCTGATGTTCAGACGTGGGTTCAAACTGTTGTCCAGATCTGGGTTCAGACTGTTGGAAGGGTGTTTGAAGATGCCAAAGGCAAAGATTAGCTGAACCAGAGAGTAACCATGTTTGAATGGAAAATAATTTCTTTGTAGGTTTGCCCAGCTCAGCAAGTAATCTCTTCCATAACTGTGCTGGATACTCAGCTTAATGAACTATACGATGAACAATCAATTCAAGGAAATACATAGAGTCTATCTGGAAGCAGAACCAGATGGGAAATATACTGTATATTCCCATCTGGAAGGGAGCAGGAGCATCCATGGGGGTGTGGGCAGGTACCAAAACTTGCAGCCATGACCACATGTTCAAAGCCACATTCCTTTTTTTTACCAGCATGATTCATACTGTGTGCATTAAAAAAAGGGCAAGGCTTTACTCATGCAGAAAAGTCACCATCTTGTCTTTTTTTACTTCTCCCTGTAGATGCCCCTGAAAGAGAGTAAGTGCAGCTCTAAGCTCGGATGATCTAAAAGAAGAAGCATCAATGGGCTGATCCAAGGAGGAGGAGGTCAAATTAGTCCTGACAGATACAAGTACCTGAGTTGAGTTGGGGCATGTACCGCCGTGATCAAGAACTGCCAGAGAATGACAGTTCTCCAAATTTCTTTTCCAAATTTCCTCCTTAAATGATAATAATATTCCGTGCCAAGATTGATGGAACCAGCTGGTCAGAATCCAAACTTTTTTGGTTATAAAATAGCAGAGGAAGAGTGTGTGTTGATCTCTGTGTGTGTGTGTGTGTGTGTGTGTGTGTGTGTGTGCTTAGCATATGAGAGCTTCCCCATCTGATAACTTGAAATCTCTCTGGAATCAAGGCGCGACAAGACAACTATTTGATTTGGCAGTTGCATCCATGCAATTGATGTGCAGGGCTGTGATCATATGAATGCAGTTGCCGTTTTGAGTTTTTTGAACCATACACACACATGTGGAGGTTGAAAAGGAAAGAAGGGAGGGAGGGAGGGAGGGAGGGAGGAAGGAAGGAAGGAAGGAAGGAAGGAAGGAAGGAAGGAAGGAAGGAAGGAAGGAAGGAAGGAAGGAAGGAAGGAAGGAAGGAAGGAAGGAAGGAAGGGTCATACTGTTCTCAAGCAACCCTTGGCTTCACTTAAGAGGTTTTTGTGCTCCTGTTCTCCCAGTGCCTTCTCCATGCAGCTGTCACCTTCCTGGTTTAGCCTACAGCTGAGGATTTCCTCATGGAAATGATGACCCCCAAGAACAATGGTATCCATCTTCCATTCTAGTGGCAACAGTGACCCACCAAGAACCAGTTTGGACTAGTGGTTAAGGCACCAGGCTAGAATCCAGGAGATTGTGAGTTCCAGTCCCACCTTAGGCATGAAAGGTGCCTGGGTGATTTTGGGCCAGTCACTCTTTCTCAGCCCAACTCACCTCACAGGGTTGTTGTTGTGGGGAAAATAGGAGGAGGAAGGAGTATTAGGTATGTTTGCTACCTTGAGTTATTTATAAAAACAATAAAGGTGGATAAAAAAATATTTAAAAAAAGGTTCTAGAACAGCCTTCTAGATGGTGAGAATGCTGAGGAAAGGGCCAAGGACATGAAAGGCATAAGGAAAAGAAGAGAAATGTTGCTGTCTTCTTTCTTTCATCTTTCTGCTTCTCCTCTTGTCCCTGTTAGATGTCACAGAACTAGAGAGAGAAGCCATTTTATGGTGGGGATGGGGGGAAGTCAGAAAAAAACAAACCTATGATGGCAGAGGAAAGGGGGCCAACAGGAGAAACAAATGGAAATGTTGATTGGTTCAAATAACCAGGGTTGTTAAAGCTTTCTGGGTAGAGTCAACCTGTTATAAAATGAGATTTATAAAAAGAAATTATACCAAAAGGGCCGGTGGTTTCCGCATTCATACACTTACAACGGTCATAGTAATTCAGTCAAATTTATTGATCATTCATATGAAGGGAAGGAAGATTTGTTGCAGTCAAGGAGGTCCTTATAGAAAACAAGAATACAGGTTTCAGAGTTTAATTGTTGTCATTAGCTGTTCCTCTCTGTTGAAATCAGGATTCAGCCTCCAGTTCTCTGCTGCCTAAAATATGGTAATGCTTATCTACAGCCTAGGATGGGTTAACATACATGAAACACTATTGCCATTATGTTGCGTTCACTTTCAAGCCATCTCTTGTTTTTGCCCTCAGCTGTTCCTTTGTATTCAGATTTGGTCTTAGCAAAATAATGTAGCACTTGGGGATGAAGATGAAGGCCAGCAGGCCGGCACTGGAGGCCAAGATGGAGAAGACCTGCACGGCCACCATGTACTTTCCCTTGGTGCTCAGGTAAGCGGGCACGAAGGAGACCCAGACACTGCAGAAGACCAGCATGCTGAAGGTGATCAGCTTGGCTTCGTTGAAGGCCCCAGGGAGGTTCCTGGCCAGGAAAGCCATCATGAAGCAGATGGCAGCTAGGAAGCCCATGTAGCCAAGAGCTCCATAAAACATGGTGACGGAGCCTTCATTGCATTGCAGGATGATCTCACCAGGTTGGGAGTGCAGGTCAGAATCAGGGAATGGAGGAGAGACTCCTAGCCAAATGCAACAAATGAGAGTTTGAATCCCAGAACAAGAAAGAACAATGGAATTGGCCAGAGTCTTTCCCAGCCACCTCCTCATGGTGTTTCCTGGTTTTGTGGCCAGAAAGGCAAGCACCACTGTGATTGTCTTGGCTAAGACCGAGGAGACAGCAGTTGAGAAGACGATGCTGAAAACTGTTTGCCGGAGAAGGCAGGTGGCTTTCCTTGGCTGCCCAATGAAAAGGAAGGAAGTCAGGAAGGAAAACAACAGGGAGATGAGGAGGATGTAAGAGAGATCCCGGTTGTTGGCTTTGACTATGGGAGTTTCTCGGAATTTAGTAAAAATTCCTAAGGCACATCCTACGGTGAAGGAAAAAAATAGGGCAAAGGAAGCTAAAGTGATTCCCAAGATTTCTTCATAGGACAAGAAGCTTTTAATCTTGGGGATACACTGAACTTGATCCTTCCCTGGATACTGGTCATCTGGACATGTGGTGCAGTGGTCTGCATCTGAGAAGAAGACAACAAATGATTTGACTATTAGGTACATACCTTTTCCTTTTCTAGTACTAAAGGGCTCAATGAGCTTTGTAGAACCTCAACATTTCCTGGGGGAGTGGACCATCTATATGACCCCTGATTTTAGGAAAAGAGCTGTTTTTAGTTGTAAAAAAATTGCAAGGAATTTCTGCTGAAAAGCTGCTGTCTCACTTTCTTTAAACCTTTTCTGAGTCTCAGTGTTAAATACTGACTACCATGAAAGAACTGGAAAAACATTTAATTTTCCAGAATGGTAAGAGTTGTATGAAAGTGAAGATGCCTCAAGCAGTTTCGCAAAGCATCTCTCAGGTTTCAACTGGATCCTACTCATTCAGGCTGAATGTCCTGCATATAGATAAATGGTGGGTTCCTTCTACAGGAGAATTGTGGGGAGAGCAAGAAACCTGAGTGTTTCCGTAGTGAAACCCAAAACAGTCTCTCTGGTGATCCAGATGGGATCTTTGCTTCTGGTCTTCAAGAAAGCCACACAAATGGAGCTGTTCAGGAAGAACTTTGGGGGTTCAAATTTGGTCAGTGGGATGCCTAAAGAATGTATTATGTTGGAGTGAATTGGCAAGAGACAGTTGGGTGAAGTGGTTAAGGTGCTGGACTAGGAGTAGGGAGAGAAAGGTTCTAGTCCACCCTCAGCCATGTAAGCTCCCTGGGCAACTTTCAACCAGAATCACCCTCTCTCAGCCCAGCCTACCTCACAGGGTTATTGTTGGGGGGTAGAATAGGAGGAAGGAAACACTCTGTATGCTCTCTTGAGCTCTTGTTTGAAGGGCAAGATATAAAGCTAACAAACAAATTATGAATTCAGAATGTTATGAATTTATTATATTTTGAATTGTGGTTTGAAGCAGTGTCTTCAATATTTGCTTTTAATTGATCATTGTTACGAGTCCTTGTAGAGTGTGGTGGAATAAAACTATACCAAATATGGTCATTCTTTACTGAAAATGTTGCATACAGATATGTGTGTATGTGTGCATGCGTGTATAATTTTTAATTGTTTTGCCCTCTTCCTTTTTTCCTTTTCTATTTTTTCTTCTATTTAATCAAATCAGTCAAACAGAATAGTTAATTTAATGGCATTTTTTAAAAAAAACATAGTAAATAAATTAAGTTAAAAAGTCACATTGCCTTGGGATTGTTTTGGATGCAGAAACAATGGGTTGAAATTATAAATAAATGAAAGCAACAGAAAGGCAAAACCCATTGGTCAATACCCCTGCAGACATTTTATTTCATCCAGAAATACCTGAGTAAAAAATTGTTCAGGTCTGAGGAGCCTTCCCTTTGGAGCCACCCACCTTCCAGAGAGGAGATGGTCCCTTCTGCACACAAGGCACATCCATAGCAGCAGAGAGGCCTTCCTTCTAGCACCACTTTAGTCTGGCCAAGCCGACAGCTTTCAGTACACCTGGACTGAAAGAAGGGCTACCCAAGAACACATTAAGCAAAGAAGATTAAGTGTTGTCCGGAGAAAGGAGTCGTCAAGGAGAAAAAGATTCAATGGGTATACCACTCCCAGGTCGTCTTTAATGCCACCAATGAAATGCAGGTCTTTTTCCTGAAATTAGCTATAGCCATCACTCTCTTTGGCAGCTGCCTGACACCAGAAGGGTTGGAGCAAGCAAGATTCTCACTGAGTCTTCTTTAGCAAGATTTATTGAGAGGAAGGAGATGGGGTTGCAAGAATTTTGGCAACTGAACTAGTTCCCATCTAGAAACAATATATTCAATATACATTAAGTCCTTCCTTCCTTCCTTCCTTCCTTCCTTCCTTCCTTCCTTCCTTCCTTCCTTCCTTCCTTCCTTCCTTCCTTCCTTCCTTCCTTCCTTCCTTCTTCCAAATTGAGAGTGATTAGGAAAAGGGTCAGCACTTTAACAACTGCCTGAGACTGAAAGTGATTCTTTCTGAATGAGATTCTCACAGAGGTCTCTTTAGCAAGATTGGTCAAGAAGAAGGAGACTGAGTTACACAAATTTCAATCAGTGAAAGAAAAGGGAAACTTTCTGCTCCTGAATGGTTGTTTAGAGTATGACTTTTGCAGGCATTGCTAGATTCTGGCCCATCTGGCCCTGAGGGACCGCCTCTCCCCCACTATTTCAACCCATCCCACCCAATCGCACAGAGAGGGCATGCTCTGAACCCCCTTGGCAAAAGAACTCTGACTAGCGGGGTCCAGAAGGCGGGCCTTCTCTGCTGTAGCCCCCGCCCTTTGGAACGTCTTGCCCCCGGAGGGGAGACAGGCCCCCTCACTCCTGGCCTTTCGGAGGGACTTGAAGACCTGGATCTGCCATCTGGCCTGGGGTGGGGAGGGAGGTAATCAGATGTGGGGTTGGCTAGCCCCCTAGAGGCCTGGTGTTGCTTCCATCGGCCTCCTGGATTTTTCCTTTTCCTTTTATTCTTTGTAAATCTGTCCTGTGATCAATTTTGACTGTATATTTATTTATTGTTTTAATATGTTGTAAGCCGCCCAGAGTCCCCATTGGGGGGAGATGGGTGGGGACAAGTTAAATAAATAAATAAATAAATAATCTTGACCTTTTTTTTCCAACTGTGAACCCAGTCAAACTTAGACAAGATAGGCCTGTAGTTTGATCTGCATTGTCTCCCTTATATCCCTCAGTTTTAGGTATTTTATAAAGTAAGAAAACTAAGCATGCTACAAGATACCAAACAGCTAGGTGATTTAGGACAGACCCCTGGAATGTATCTTTATGGTCCAGCCTCAATTGTGGCAATGTCACTGGAAAAGAAGAGGACCCCCATCAACCCGTTCCATCTTCACCTCATACAGATAACATTTCCAGCTTATTATTGAGTTTTAATAACAGATATTGAAAACATAGAAATGAATGGATTTTGCCTACCTGATCAAACTGCTTGGCTCCCATAGTGACATCCTGATTGAGGATGAATTCCAAGTCAGATGTGCCCAGCAGTCTATTGATCTTCCCAAATTTCACTGCACCGAAAGATTTATTGGGAAATGCCACCCAGTTTATGCTTTCAAATTTGGCAGTCAGCTCCCCTTTCTCATCCAAATAGATTCCTTCCATGGAGGTATTGTAGAAGTGGGCATTTCCCAGGAAAGGGTGAAGCTGTAATGTCAGAGGACAGAAGGAAGATGACATAAATATCTGTCTGGATACATCAGTGTGAGGGCCTCTAAGGACTCTAAGTGATGGTCTTAGAGCATTAAGCATGGGACAGAGAGGCACTGAAGGACTCAACAGAAGATTGCTTTCATAAACTATCAGTAGCTTATTGGTCAACCCAGTAACAGCAACCAAGAAAGGTGAATTCTCACTAGCAAGGAAAAGGGATTAGGTTACAGGATCTTGGAAACTAGGTATGCATGTACTTTAGCTCCATCTTTATTGGTAAGAAATCCAGGTGATTCCTCCATGATGCCTCTGGTCCTCTTTTTAACTCTCTCTTGACTGAGCTGGGAGCATTTACCTGTTTATGAAATACGGATCCAATATCCATCTGTTCTGGTTCTGCAACGTTTTTCAAGGGTCCTTTCTGGCTCCATAACTTATCTCTACAGTTGAAATTTTCATCCACACAGTAACTCCATAACTGAACAAGGGATTTGTGTTTTGTAAAGTTAGCTATGAGGAGAAAGGAATACCTGCCATGGTTGAATCTCTTGTAGCTGGTTGTCATCCTGCCTTATCATCTGCAAGGACCTGGAGCCACTTGCCACATTTAAAACTCGTGCCACAGCCTGGACAAGGCTGTAAATAGTATAGCTGTCCAGAGACAACATTTGTTCCACCTCCTCTGTGGACAAGGTTTCCATGGTCTCCTTCTCCTGGCACCTTGTCCTCCCTTTGACTGACAATGCATGCTTTGAATACAAACAGTCAAACGCTTTTCTTCCAAACTGTGTTATAGTGCTGAGTAAGGTCTCATCACAATTCATCCTTCTGTTCCTCTGGATTAAGAAAGAAAAAAACCCAAGGATTTGTTGGGAAGACAGAAACTCGTATGACAAGGATATGGTGAGGTCCCACCAAGCTGTTGTGATCCAAACTTTCCCCACCATGGGTCTCACATACATATTTGCTCTTCTTTGCAAAATAAATATTGTGCCATAAAAAACCCGAATCTCTCCATAGTAAATAAGTACACTGACATCGTTCCATTTCTTAAATTGTTCAGGGAGTAGTTCTTTCAACCAAAATGACAAGGATGGAATGCTTATTGAGAAGGCAGCACAAATTGCATTGCTGGTTAGGATTGGGGGCAAAGTCCTCAAGAAATTCTCTCCATTATCAGTGGCTGGAGCAATCAGGCCGACCCAATTCCATCTGAAATGTAGGAGCAACTTGGCAATGCTGAAATAGACTTGCTGCTCTTTGGGGACCATATGGTAGATGAATGGGAACTGACTTTTATCATTCAGCTCTTCAGAAACCACACTGTAACTGACCTGGTGTTGGAAGGAGGAGATTAATCATCTCAGCTCAACAAGAGTATTTGAGCCATTTTCTTTCCTGCCCTAATATCTCTCCTCACTAAGCACCCTTTGTAATTAAAGAAAGCATGAACCTTGTCAAGCAATGCCCCAAAAGACTTCTTTTTTCCTCATTTTTGAGTCCAAACGCTCCCCTCAGCTTTCTGGAAGAAACTCATGGAATTATATTCTCTTCCCATCACCTAGTACCTGTGGGATTTTGTAGATACTGGACATGATGGAAATATCTTTGGAAATGGCAGAAGCTTCTCCTTCAATCATCGCCATCAAGTTGCTCCTTCTTCCACAGCGATAGTTGGGAACATTTGCTGGACCAGGCGAGAGCAAGTCGGCCATGGAGTCAAAGGTTGTCCTTGCATCATAATAGTTATCATAAATGTCATAGCCAAGAGTGATGTTGGACAAGAGCCTGGGATTTTGGTTGATCTCCTCCATGGCCAAAAGAAAAGACAGGATGGGCCAGTAGGTTGCAAAATTTATCCCTCTATAATAAAGTATACGAGTCATGTTGCTTTTGCAGACGGCATTTTAAAAAGCACATCAAACCCCTAACAATTCAGTGCAGTGTTCTCTTTATGGTTCCCTCCTAGAATGAAGCTCGTGCTAGAAAAAGAACCTTCACTTTGGTTGGGTCTCAGCTGGAGGGTAGGAAAGAATTTCCCTTTGAGCAACAGGCATGCTCCTTCTATTGGGGATGATTGTCCTTTTTCACTGAGTATGCATCTTCAGGAGAGGTGCACCTGGAGCACTGAGCGGGGAGGCGACACCCACTTAGCCAGCCAGGTCAACCGAATCCGCCCTGGTGATTTATGGGGTGACAGATTGCCCTCCCAACCAGAATAAATGTAGGGCCCTTGCATAGAACTCTATGGGGAGAAGAAAAACTTCCCAAATAACTGAAACCAAAAGCAATGGGAGAAGATTTATGAAATGGCCAGGAAGTGCTCGAGAAGCAATGCTGGCATCAGAAGAGACTCACCATATTGACAAAAGCCTGGGATAGCCTTCATGCTGAAAATGATAGTGTGTTGCTATTCCATGTTTTTATCAGTGCTTGGGTGAGGGAGTTGATATAAGGTTTATCTAGTGAGCAGATGACCCAAAGCCAGGTGGGGTGGCTTCTACTTTAGAGGAGGGATAGGAGATTAAAAAAGAGTGAGAGAGAATTGAGCAGTTGGCTGAAACAAATAGGATGGGATTGATCAAGGACAAATATAAGGTTTTGCATCTGAGTAGGATAAATGAAAGGCATAAGTAAAGGATGAAGGAGGCCTGGCTTAGCAGCAGCCCACATAAAAGGAATCCGAGTGTCCTTGTCAATCACAAGTTAAACATGAACCAGTAATGAGAGGCAGTTGCTAAACTATCTTGGAGTGCATTAAGAGGAGCATAAAGCCCAGATCATGGGAAGTCATTGTTCGCCTCTCCTCTCCTCTCCTCTGCCCTGGTCAGATCAGATCAGATTTGGATCTGATCCTGTGTCCAGTTCTGAGACCCACAATTTAAAAAGAACCACAACAAACTGCAAAGGAAGGGTGTGAAGATGGTGAGGAGTCTGGAAACCAACAACAGTTAAAGATTCTGGTGATGTTTTGCCTACAAAACACATGTAACCAAGCGGATGTATGATAGCAGTCTTCAAATATTTTAAAGGCTGTCAGATAAAGGAGAGGCTAGATGCACTCTCTCTTGCCCAAAATGAAGCAGAACCAGTAGGACCAATCTATAAGGAAGGAGGTTCAGCCTAGAAGGAAGTTTCAGAAGGAACTTCCTGACTATTTAAACTGTCAACCTGAAGTTGTGAATCCTCCTTCACTGGAGGTCTTCCAACAGAGGTTAGATGAACATCTGCCAGACATGCCTTGGGAACCTGCACTGGGGAGGTGCTGGCCTTGATGACCATCCAGCCTCCTTAGTGCTACACCCTACGCAAAGAAATATTCTGGCTTAAAACGTTGCACCAATTGCGGGAACATTCTAGCAGCTTTAAAGATGCTTAGAACCGCGCAAAGTTCTAAGAATGGCACCCAGTGATCTGGCAGGCTGAGGTTCCTGCCTCAGGCCACTGATTTTGGAGGTCATGAAAAAACAGCTGATAGTTAGTAATTGCTAAACTGAATGGCTTCATCCATTACACAAGGCAACTGTTTGCTTTGATTGTGGCTTCTGGAACAAGTCACAAGAGTTGCATTCATACAAGATTCTAAGAAAGAACAATACAGATCACTTTATGACGTGCACACACGCATTCAGGTAATTCCAGGAGAGCCTAAAATCAAATATTTGCAATGATACTACTTGAAAAGCCAGTATTGTGTCATGCCCTAATGAGAGAGAGAGGGAGGGAGGGAGGGAGGGAGGGAGGGAGGGAGGGAGGGAGGGATGGACGGATACTGATGTGCGTGTGTGCGTGCGCGCACGCACACACACACACGACTGCCTCCACGGGCAGGATCAAGTAATGTTGGACATCTTTCTATTGCCAGCTGACTTACCCTTTAATTTGTGTAAAGGGAGGCTCATAAAAAACGGGTGGCCTGAACAAAATAGGAGTTATAGACAGGAGACCACCAAGATGATAATTTCCTGGCCTGGACCAACTGAGGGCTTGATTGGCATCCTGGATAAAAGTCAAGAGGCATTTGGGTTTTGGCCCCCCAGAAGTTGCAGATGGCAGCAGCAGCAGCAGGACCAGCTGCAGTTGCAGTTTATACCTGCTGGTAACCAGCAACTCCCTCAGGATTGCAACCAGCAACATGGCCTGCTCTCTTTTAGAAGCCAAAACTGACATGCAAGAAGACCAAGGTGCGGGGTTTTAAGCTTCCTGGGAAAGAATTCAGAACAGAGCCAGGATGCAATGAAATTTCACACAAGCCAAGAGTCCATCTGCCCAGAGACAGGAGTATTCAAGAACTGCTTCTCTCCCTTTGGGTGAAGCCTCAAGCAGAGATTTCATCTTGTTTCATGATGTTTGCCTTCTTGGATCCCAAGGGGATCAACTCCAGAGGAATCCCTCATGCTGTAGCAGGAAGCACAATGACCATGATTTTTGATAATTGCAACTGGGAAGCAGAATGTCTCCTGTGATATCCTGGTCTCTCTCTCACTCTGCATCCAGGGATAGGGGCAGAAGAAAGTTAACTGAGATGGTTCGGTGAGTTTCCATCCACCCTAACTTTAGGGACTTTCATCTAGGACTGGGATTTCTCAAAGCACGAAATCTCAAAGAAATAAAAAGAGATATGAGGGCTATGTCTGAAGTGGATTCTCCATCCAGACATAGCTAGTGGAGCTGTTCTACATACAACCACTGTTTCTTGGATGTTTTCAGAAGAGCATCTCTTTTGTCAAAGCCCACCTGGGTCATCACTTTCCAAGGCACATTTGAGAGACAAGGGAAGGTTACAAATGTTTCCTGGCCAAACGTGTTTAAACAAGAATATGCACAAACTAGCAGAATGGCATCGTGTCCATCTGGGACGTGCACACTCTGCCAGACCTTACTGGATGGGGAGAATGGTGCACTTAATTTGACAATCCTTAAAATCAAAGTTTTACTGAGCAGGCAATGGCATCTAAAATCTCATCTTTGGGCCTCTCCCCAGACCCTCCGCTCAGCATGGATGATGAGCAGACCAACACACTTCTCCAACAGAATGTAACAGCTAGAGAGCACCAGTCTGACCTAGCCAGGGCCCCAAATTTCCTTGTCAGCTAGAGGGAGCCATAGAGATGGTCTTGGAGAAGCTATGTGGAAACTGTTAAAACAACAGCAGGTACAGAAGCATGCTTCAAACCTAGGACAGTATTAGGAAGAGACATAGACTGGTTCCTTCCTGAACTCCCCAGCTTATAAGAGGAGGGCAAGAGAAAATGAGGTCAGGCTTCAAGATACGGTTACAACAGCCAACCTCAATAAAATGTAAGGGATGAGTGGAAGAAAAGGAAGAAGACAATTCCCATGTTGTTACTATGCTTAATCTTGCAATCGGCAGACGTCATTTTATTGCCGACCAAAGAAAGTTGAGAAAGAAGGGAGTCAGTTACGGGAAAGGATGTCCCAGGCAGGATGCGATAAGAGGGAGGCCAAGGAGGCAATAGAAAAAGGCTTAAGGAATGTGCCATATTTAGTCAAAAGATTGCTAAGAGTCTGGAGTCAGCACATGGAATGGGTTAAGTTTCGATGGGTTACCCTTGGTCACTGTAGCAAATATATACCATTTATTTGCTCTGTTTCTTTGTCTTCCTATTTTAAGGAACACACTTATCTTTTGTGCTAGAGAGAATAAATTTTGCTGAACTAAGCTTGGTTTGGTTTATGGAGTCTCCAGGTCAAACAGATCCAGGCTAACGCAAAAAGCCTGGTTATCTGCTCAGCCTGGATTTTTCCTGAACAATGTAGAGTATAATTCTAATCATCCTGTGGAGTCTGTTTCCCGATCTGGTTGACCTTGAAGGGTTGACATCAGCAAATCCATTGGGCACTCTGCATCAGGACCATCTGCAGGGCTGTGGTGAAGAGTGTTCATACTATTTAAGTGATAAAGTCGTTCGGATTCACTTGGAGTTGGACTCTAACCGAGCAGGGCCAAGTAAGGTAACTGAGGCACAGTTTTATTTATCTTTATTTATTTATTTATCAAATTTGTCACCGCCCATCTCACTGAAGTGACTCTGGGAGGTTTACAGCAGAGATAAAATTCATTAAAATAGAATATAAAACAGTCCTAGTAATTAATCACTTCCAAGAAAGGTGGAGAGTTGGCGACTAATTCAAGAGAGCATTGTTAGTGTGAGATTTGCCCCGTTCGACAGAGAAACTCTCGTGACACGTGTGGTTCACAAAGAAGGTTTACTCATGCGTAACGTAGTAGTCACAAGCAAAGCCAGGACTGGCTTGGTACGTTATATTCCCCCCTTCCCGCGCTTTTTTCCCGCCCCGCGATCACGTTGCTGCTGCGGATTATTGGCCCCCCCAATAATCCCCTTTGATTGTCCATGATGGCAGGTTCGGTCAGGGTCCATTGTCCTTGATGGGCAGTCCCCCCCCGGCTTGGGTTGGCCCCTCCCCGTTACGTGCAAGCCCGAGGGTTCTGTGCTGCGCGCGATCTTGTTTCGCTGCCTGCGGCCCCGTTCATTGTTGGCTCGCGCCGTTATCAGTTTATAGTTAAAAGCTTCCGCTGCGGTTTTCCTGTTTGGCTGGGCGCAGGTGGCCCGTTAATTAGCGGCGCTTTCAGTTCCTCTTTTCCTCGCTAGCTACCGCCGGTGGAGTTCGCTGGCTACGAGCTTCCCCGAAGCCCCGTGCTGACCGAACCTGACATACCGCCCCCCTGAAGACAAGTCCCCCTCTTAATTGGGCTACTAGGGTGTTGCCCCCATCTGCCATAACGGTGTGCCTTTCCTTGGCTAAGTCACTTATAGGATGGGTCCCCGAAGGTTCTCCTTCCCCTCCTTCCCTTCCTTCGCCGCTGCGCACGTCGAGCAGCTGGCCACGTACTCCCTCGTATCCCTCCGGAGAGACGGCCACCAGAACTGTTCACGCAGGAGGTGGAAAGTCCTAACAAACCCACAGTGTCCCGTAGTGTCCTCGGTGTGCCCTCTCCGGAGCACATCCACCCGGCAAGCTTCTGGAACGTAGAGCCTCCCCTTGTGCTCCCAGCAGGTCCCTTGTTTTGTCAGGGAGTCCTTGTTGTTTACTAACCAGGGGTCTCCCTCGCTCGCCTCTGTACAGCGCCGCCTCAGCTCCGGCTCGGCTCCCTTCCCCTGCTTCTCCCTTGGGGGTTGGGCTCCGCCTTTCGCCTCCAGCTGGGTCGTCCTTGTTGGGTCCCTGGATTCGAGCGGCGGCTCCCTCAGTGTCCTACAACCTTCCAGGTTCCCCTGGCCGTGGCCAGGTCCCGGTCTATCGCCGGTTGCTTCACTCACGCTTGGCGCGGACCAGTCGGCTCCCGGCGCCGCTCCTGCCCCCGCTCTTGATGCCAGTGTGATCGCCGGCTGCTTTGCCACGGGGCCCTCGGGTCCCGCTGCCACCGTCTCTGCTGTAGCCGACCCCTGCGTTGCTGCGGGGCCCTTCGTCGTCGATGCCACCGCCACCTTGGCGGTCTCTGACCCCTCTCGTTTGTTGGTCGCCCTCGGCGCCGTCCTCGTATTCGCCTGACGGGCGGTTGGTCGCCCGGGCCCCGCTGCTGTCGCTGCTGCGGCTTGCCAGCCCTCGGCTCTCCGTCGCGCAGTCGCCACCTCGCCTAGCTCCGTGGGGTCCTCAGCTCCCGCGCCGCCTCCGCGGCTCGACCCAGCTTCCCCGGTGGTGCCGTCGAATCGCACCGTCTCTGCTGCCACGCTCTCTCGTGCGCTTGCCGCCTCGGCTCCTCTGCCGGTCCCCACTCGGCGCTGCCCTCGCCGCGTGTGCAGTTGGTTTCCCGGGCTCTATTGCCGCCGCTGCCGCAGCTCGCCGGCCCTTGGCTCGCCGTCGCCCAGCCGCCACCTCGCCGGGTTCTGTGGGGCCCCCTGTTCTCGTGCCACCTCCGCAGCTCGACCCCGTCTGCTCGGTGGTGCCGCCGAACCGCACCGTCTTGGCCACCCAATCGATGTGCGGGTTCTGGCGCGTAAGCCATGCCAGCCCCAGCACTAGTGCATGGCCGGCCCCCGGGGCAACTACTAAGCCTAGCTCCTCCCGGCTTGTCCCCACTGTCAAACCGACCAGCTCAGTGCGATACTGCGCCGGTTCCCCCCCTGCCGTCGATCCATCCAACTGGCTGAGTGCGAGGGGCTTCCTGAGTCTCCTCAGGCTGAGCCCCAGCGCGGATGCCAGTACCGGGTGGATCAGGCAGCGGGTGCATCCCGAATCCAGCAAGGCATCGACTTTCGCCTCTGCTTCTGATCTCACCCCCTTGAGGTGGACCCTGATCCTCATGGGCGAGTAGCTTCTTCTGTCCCGCCCTTCCTCACGCTGCCACTCCGTTGGCTGCTCTGGGGTGCGCCTCAGCGTCGCCGGCCATCGCCTCCCGCTGGCTCGCTCTCCCCTCCTCGCAGAGCCGGGCTTCCTCGTGAGCCAGCCGGCTCCGCTGCACACCGCTCCACTAGCTGCTGTCTCCTCCCAGGATCGGTCGGGGTCCCTTATAGCCGGGAATCGCCGGCCCCCGTCCTTTGTGCAGCTCGCCAAGACCCCCTGCCTCGAGGGACACTGCACCATCCGATGCCCCTTGCCTCCACACCGGTAGCAGGTCCCTGCAGTCTGCCGGGCGTTTCCAACCTCGATCCTCTGCCGTTGGCTCCTGCGCCTCGCCTCCGGTGCCGCCTCACTTTGGTCCGCTGTGGCTGGTATCGGGGCTCGCGCCTCTCGCTTCCCCGGGTCTCCGGCATCCCCCGCCGTCTCCACCAGCCAGCTCCACTTCACTAGAGCCTCCAGGTCGTCCCTACTGGGTGCTCCCCCCTGGATCTCTGAGTGGAGCCTGTCCTGCACAGGGCGATAGGTTAGTGGCTTGGGGCGCCCCGAGAGCTCGCTCCTTGAGCTCCTGAATCGGGGCGCTTCTGCTGGCCGCCGCCCCCCCTTCACGCTCCCCGTCAGGCTGACCACTTCTGCTAGCCTGGTCTCCACGCCACCCTCTGCGGCTGCCCCAGCCAGGGCCCTGGGTCCGCCACTCCATGCCTCCCGCATGCCCGGTACAGCTGTCGTCTGCTGCTGGAGGTCGCCCTCCAGCCCGTCCAGCCTCTCCTCCGGCTCCTGGCTCCCGGACCCTGCGCCGCTGCTCCCGGGAACCGCACGTCCCGTCAAGCCCTCTGGCTCCGTCCCGCTGCTGAGCGCCCGCTTGGCGCCCCGCGAACTGGCCGTGGTTGTGGGTCCCCTCTTCCTCACGCTAGGGACTGGAGTCATCTGCGCAACCTCTGGTCTAGGCTCCGTGCAGTTTCTTGAGGTCATATCCTCACTGCTGCCGTTATCGCCCGATTCCTTCTTCGCCTGCGACTCTGCCCCTGGGGCCTTGCCCCGCCGGAAGATGGTCTGCAACATCACTTGGACAGCATCCATCCGCTGCTCAATCTTGGCCTCCAGTCGGGTGAATCGTTCCTCAAGCTCTCGGGCCTCGGGTTCCGAGTCACTACTCGTCGCGACCCCCCATGCTGGCGACCCGTTGGGGCTCCTGCCCCCGCCGAACGACCACCCGTCCTCTGGCGCCCTCTTGGCTGTGTCCGTGCGCCATTCGCCCCGGACTGGTCCCGCCATCACGCCTTCGGATCTGGGCTCCTGGTAGCCCAGCTGGCACGCGGTTTCCCCATCGCCTGCCATCTCCTGGTGCCGTTAATCAACTCCTCTCCGGTCTTGGCTGCAGGGAAAGAAAGGTGAGCGCTCCTCGGTGTGTACCGGGTAGCACTCAATGTGAGTCCTGGCTTTATGTGAGATTTGCCCCGTTCGACAGAGAAACTCTCGTGACACGTGTGGTTCACAAAGAAGGTTTACTCATGCGTAACGTAGTAGTCACAAGCAAAGCCAGGACTGGCTTGGTACAATTGCATCACTCATTATATTCCCCCCTTCCCGCGCTTTTTTCCCGCCCCGCGATCACGTTGCTGCTGCGGATTATTGGCCCCCCCAATAATCCCCCTTGATTGTCCATGATGGCAGGTTCGGTCAGGGTCCATTGTCCTTGATGGGCAGTCCCCCCCCGGCTTGGGTTGGTCCCTCCCCGTTACGTGCAAGCCCGAGGGTTCTGTGCTGCGCGCGATCTTGTTTCGCTGCCTGCGGCCCCGTTCATTGTTGGCTCGCGCCGTTATCAGTTTATAGTTAAAAGCTTCCGCTGCGGTTTTCCTGTTTGGCTGGGCGCAGGTGGCCCGTTAATTAGCGGCGCTTTCAGTTCCTCTTTTCCTCGCTAGCTACCGCCGGTGGAGTTCGCTGGCTACGAGCTTCCCCGAAGCCCCGTGCTGACCGAACCTGACAGTTAGGGCATTTGCCACCCCCAAGGACAATTAGAGCCCATATCGCCCCACACACACTGGCAGAGCCAGGTCTTTAATCCTTTTTGGAAAGCCGGAAGGGTAGAGACCCGCCACACCGCTGGGGGAGAATATCCCAAAGAACGGGGGCAACAGCAGAGAGGGCTCTCCTCCTGGGCCCTGCCAGATGACATCCTCTCACTGATGGGGTCTGCAACATGCCCTCTCTGCCTGACCAGGTGGGATGGGTCGATATAATGGGGGTGAGATGGTCCCTCAGGTAACCTGGACCCATGCCATGTAGGGCTTTAAACATGATAACCAACACTTTGAATTGGACCCAGAAGCAAACTGGCACCCAGTGCAGATCCCGCAGCAAAGGTGTTATATGTGCCATCCTAGAGGCACCTAATATCATCCGTGCAGCTGCATTTTGAACCAGCTGCAGCTTCTGGATACTCTTCAAGGGTAGCCCCATGTAGAGCGCATTGCAATAGTTTAACCAGGAGATGACCAAGGTGTGAGTGACTGACCGGAGAGCCTCCTGATCCAGGAAAGGGCGTAACTGATGCACCACACAAAGGTGGGCAAAGGCCCTCCTGGCCACGACTGCCACCTGCTCCTCAAGCAGGAGTCATGAGTCCAGGAGGACCCCCAGATTATGCACCAGGTCTGTCTGGGGCAGTGCTGCCCCATCCAAAACCAAAGATGGTAAATTATCGGATAGAGAGGCCTCCAATCCACAGGCACTCCATCTTACCAGGGTTCAGCTGAAGCCTGTTGTTCCCCATCCAGTTTTGCAAGGTTACCTGGTCTCAGTTCAATTTTGTGTCTCCTGAGGAAGTGGACAAGGTCCTCCAATCTGCCAGCTTGTCCATGTGTGTTAGATCCTGGTCTATCTAGAGTGTTAAGGCAGCCTTGGAGGTGACTAAGGGGTAGGTCCATGCAGTGGTATCTTCTTCTTTGAAGGAGAGGATGGTCCCTCCAGCCTTGAAGGAGATGGTGGTATACCCCCTCCTGAAGATACTGTCACTGGACCCCTCCATTTTGGACAACTATAGGCCACTTTCTGCTCTCTGTATATAAACAGAGAGCAAACCCCATTCCATTCTAGCACTAAAGAGGTGACCTAGCTGGGTAACGAAACGTTTGCAAGAAAACAACCAAGCTCAGAAAACCCCAAGGACTCCACAGTTCAACCCTGAGCTCCACATATTCTCTTCTGTTGAGACTGAAAATAATTTTATGAGAATTTATTCATGAAGATCAATGTGGGCTTTTACCTAAAAGACAGTTGAAAGGCAATGTTGGATTGTCCAGTTCTGTTGGATATTTTGGAATATTTGGATAATGAAAAACAAGCTGCATTGATCTTTCTAGATGCAGAGAAAGCTTTTGACAATTTGAACTGGACTTTCTTGATTAAGGTTCTGGAAGGTAAGAATTTTGGAGAAAATTTTACAAAATGGGTGAAATCAATTTATACTTCACAGATGGCATGAATAATTGTTAACGGAGATTAACTAAACCATGTGAGATACAAAAAGGAACAAGACAAGGTTGCCCACTGTCTCCTCTCTTGTTTATTTTAGTTCTTGAAATATTGAATTGAGATATAAGACAAGATGAGAGGACTGTGGGCATAAAGATTAAAAAAGAGTCATATAAGTTAAGAGCGTTGCACTTCCGGTGGGGGACCAATGGCTGCTTAACCAATTCCTTTGTCTGGGTATCGACACCACAGCTGTGAGGGCTATTAGGGCAGGATCCCTGTAGCCTGAAGAATTCTCCAGATGTGAAGGAGAATCTGTGAAATCAACCCAGATGCTCTCTGGATAGCCGTTTCTTGCGAGGAAACCCCAAAGCAGAAGTCTTTGTGACTTGTGATGAGTGGCTGGGAGACGGGGCTTTTCCATTCTGTTTGAGGCTGCAGCGTAGCCGAAATTTAGGACACTAAAGCCGGCCTCCCCATTTCTAAAACACATTTTAAATGGCCTATTACTCTTTCAGATGAAGAGAGGCTTTCTTCAGCAACAGATCAGTGCATCTTCTTGGCGCTTTCTGTATTTTCAACACTTACTTGAAAAAAAAAACTGATTTGGACTTTGGGATTTATATATTGAGCAAAGACTCGAAGGGCTGAATTATTGGGTGTTTTTATGAAACAAGTGAATTTTCTTTTTGGACTTCAAAAAGTTAATTTCGTTGAATCTGTACTTGTGCGATTGAAGCTTGAGACTGCTGGTTAAAGACTTCAGTGGGAAAGCTGCTTTTTTTTACTTGGCTGCGATGCTGATTGGAGGAGCTTTGTAAACAAAAGTACTCTGAGAGTTTGCTTTTACCCTTTTTTCCTCTGTCTGCAAGGCTTGTTATGGCTGCAGTTCAGCAAAGGGAATTTAAAGAGACACACATTTACTGGAAGATCTCACTATAGAATCTTATAGGTGATACAAACTAAATTTAAGGCCTTTGAGAAAAAACTACACAGATTTGATAGTGATATTGATTTGCAAACAAAATTGGATATTGAAAATAAGAATATTGATGAAGTTACATGATGTGAAGTAAGGTAGTCTTCAGAACAGGAAACTGGAATAAGAGATCTGGATTTGGATGGAGAGCTGGATGATTTCGTTTATTCTGAGCCCGGAGATAATGAGTTCTTTATAAAGCCCAAATTCACAACAGAAATCTTTTTTGACAATATCCAGACCATAAAGCAGAAGAGTATTTTGGAGATTTTTCCCTTTTTGGATGCACAGGAAGGACTTATTAAACCTTTGAAGACGTCCTTGATGGTAAAAAAGGGCAAAGTGACAAGAAATTACCACTTGAGATTTCACTTGAAGGAAAAGATTAAATGTCAAGTTCCCTGAGAAGAAGAAAAAGGAATTTAAAGTGGGACCAAGGTTAAAATGTACAAGTTATGATTTTGGATTGCTAATACTGGAATTTATTCTTGGATTGGGATAGTATGATAATGTTTATGGATTTTGTTGTTATAGAAAATAAATAGATGTAGGTGTTTAATAACGATAGATCAACGGATACTTCAGTTGTGGGTAAGGTCCTTGAGATAATATGTCTGTATAAATTTCTTTAACTTTGTTTCTATTTAGAAATTACTTTTGAGATTTTTGCTTGTAACTGAAAGAAATGAAATTTTGACTTTGAGATTTGATATTTAGAATTGTTTTTGTTATAGAAATATTGTGTTTTATTGATATTATTAGAGTAAGAAGTCAATGTATTATTTTACTTATAACTGTACCGAAGAAAGTCGGAAGTTGTTCTTTTCTTCTTTTCTGTTTTTCTTTCCTCCCCTCCTTTTTTTCTCTTTCTCCTTCACATTTCTTTATCTATTTCTTTCTTTTCTACTTTTCTTTTGATGTTTTTGTGTATTTTATTCTTGTTTTATTAAATTAATTTTTATTAAAAAAATATAAGTTAAGAGCTTTGTAGATGAGCTGATTTTCTGTAGCACATAAACCAACAAAATCACTCCAAAATACCCTAAGTAAACCAGAAGCCCAAGAAGAAAAAGCAGGAGTCAACTACAACAGACAGTGTAAGTAAGGGCTGTAACAAACACTACATAGGACAGACAGGCAGAAGACTGGCAGAGCACATCCACGAGCACCAACTAGCAGTCAGAAGACATGATGAAAATTCCTTAATCTCACAACACATGCACAGACTCAACCATAGTTTTAACTGGGAAACTGTCAGCATTTTAGACCAAGCTAAATCCAAAAATGCAAGAGAATTCTTGGAAGCTTGGTGTTCAGACAAGGCAGCAATTAACAGACACATAGAGATAAACAGCATCTACATACTGTTCAAAAGAGACAAAAGCCCAGAAGATCGCCTCACCAGCAAGCATCACCAGCAAGCATCACCAGCAAGCATCTCCCACTTGATTGTGTTACCACCAGGCATACAATCCAGCAGCAAACATGTGCTAATCAAGGAACTTCCAGAGGAGCAAAACAAAAAAAAACCCACCCCCACCAGCACTGGCAAGGCATGCCACAGTATATAAATAGAGAGCAAACCCCATCCCATTCCAGCACTGAAGATGTTACCTAGCCGGGTAATGAAAAGTTTGCAAGAAAAGAACCAAGCTCAGAGAACCCCAAGGACTCCAGAGCTGATTTTAGTTTTGACAGATCCCTTAAATGGAATTAAATTTTTAATGAGTAAATTCAAAGAATTTGGGGCCTTAGGAGGTTTCAAGATTAATAAACAGAAGATCAAGATGTTAACAAAAAATATGAAGATACAAGATCAAACAGAATTGATGAATAAAATGGATTTTAAGATTGAGAAGAAGGTAAAATACTTGGGTATAATTATGACAAATATGAATTGTATGTTATTTCAAAATAACTATGTTAAGACATGGAATGAAGTTAAAAAAGAGATGTTATGATGGGACAAGTTACAATTGTCCCTGCTGGGTAGAATTTCTGTGATTAAGATGAATGTTTTACCTAGAATGTTATTTTTGTTTCAGACAATACCTGTTTTGACAACTGATGTACCATTTAAGCAATGGCAGAAGATATATCTAAATTTGTATGGCAGGGGGAAAAAACCCCAAGTCAAATATAAGGTACCACAAGATGCAAAGGAAAGAGGAGGATGGGATTTACCAGATTTGAAACTTGCTGCTTGCTGTTTAGTCTGGGTGAAAGAGTGGGCGTTGCTGAGAAATAGAAGGCTATTGGATTTAGAAGATCATCATATGAGATTTGGACAGCATGGATATCTATGGTATTGTGAAGAAAATATACCTTTGGGTGAAAAAGACAAGTTTTTAGAGGCCTCGGATGAATGGGATCACCTTAATAAGATTGAAACATAAAGAAATGTGGAAACATCCTTGAAGCTGATGTGAACCAGACCGGTTGTAAACTTCTTATCACAAATATCCCCAGAGTAACCTAGGCATCTGCCCTGAGGGAGGATGCCTTCTTCCTGGCATTTGGCACCTTGAACTAATTTGTTTCTTCTTCTCTGTGACACTATTGTTTTACTAGCAGATAACTAGCAGAGAGTAACTTGAGAACTATTGCTTATTTAGGAATGTCTGCATCATCCTATGAATATGTATGCGTATACGTTCTTTTTCCCTTCCCCTTCTTGTAGAACTGTATAAATATCAGAGCATCCATTTTGCCTGTAGGGGAGTGCCTCCCACTAACTTCTGGTGGGGTCCCCCTCCAGTACGTACTCCTCAATAAACACTGCAGTGAAGCCTTGATTATTCTGCATTTGTGTCCTGCGTTTTGATTCCACAGTATGATAAAGCTAAAGGAATGTAGATTTTAAAAATCATTATATTAAACAGGCTATTCTTAGGGTATGGAACAAATATAAATCTAGATTTTGCCCAAAAACACCTTTGTGGCTTTCAGCATGGGAAGCATTCTATAGACAAGAAATGATAAGTAAACATAAACGGTTAACCTACCGTGATGTACTAGAATTTTCTCAACGGGATTGTAGAATGAAATCAAGAGAAGATTTGACGATGAAGGATAGATTTTATGGTTTTGAACAAAGTAAGACTGAATTTGAAATAGAACTGTGTACTAATGATGACTGTGTTATTGCTAAAATGTGTAAACTTTTGCTGAAATATGAGACAGAAGAAGAACAAGTGAAAGAATGTATGATAAAATGGGCTGTACATTTTGGCTGTAATATACAAATGGAACAATTGGAAAATATGTGGTTGGAAGGATTAAAATTTACTTTATGTTCTAGCCTTAAAGAGAATTTTTATAAATGTATCGTTGGTATTTATCACCAGAGAAATTGTCTAGAATGTATAAAGGTATTTCAAATCTTTGCTGGAAATGTGAACAACATGAAGGGACATTTTACCATGTTTGGTGGACATGTAAAAAAGCCACAAAATTTTGGATACAAATACATACACTAATTCAGACGATTTTAAAGGTTAAAAAAACCTGAAACCAGAGATGTTTCTTTTGGGACTAATGGACAGGCAATTAGAAAAAAACCATGGAACTTTGTTTTTATATATGACAACTGCAGCAAGACTATTATTTGCTCAAAAGTGGAAAAGTTCAACACTACCCACAAAGGAGGAACAGCTGGTGAAGATGATGGAACTTGCAGAGATGACTAAATTAACTTCCTTGATTAGAGAAAGAACAGTATCTACATTTATGGCTGACTGGAAACCCCTTATAGACTTTTTGCATGAAACGGGAAAAAATGCACTTAGATTTGTGATTTTGATGATTAGAAAAAATTGGCTAACAGAAAAAAGTGAGCCGTCTTTTTGTAATCCTAGACTAAGGGTTAATTTTGTAATTGGACTTGTAATTGCTGCAAAAGAAATCAGAAGCTTCTTCTTTCTTCTTTTTGTTCTCTCTCTTTACACTTTTTTGAATTTCTGTCTTCTTTTTCTCTTTCTCCGCTCTTTTTACTGTTCATTGGTTTGTGTTCGTTTTTATGTTCTTTGTAAAAACTTTAATAAAATTTATAAAAAACAAAGGAGCCACAGCACATCCCTGTCTCCATCGTCTGCAAGAAAACTTTAGGCATGCCCCAAGCATCACTTTGAGTGCCTAGGCGCCTTAGAGGTGTCTCTCAGCCGCTCAGATTTTCCCCTGCTGCAAACTGACTGGACTGTCGCTGTTCCCACCTCCGATGCTCTAGGAAGCTCCAAAAGAGGCGAGATGCCTGCAAACTGACGGAGGGGTGGGGGGAGTGGGTTTCTCTCTCACCCCCATCAAGCAAAGTTGCCGCTTCTCCATCCAACACCGTATTTGGGGGAGGGGCTTTGAAACTGCGGAAGAGAATCCAGGCAGCACGCGGTCCCGCTTTGCGACGGTGCGGACCCTCTCTGCCATTCCTTCCAAGAGGAAGCAGATTTGGCACAGTCCCTCTTTGTCCTCTTGGGGACCGTGGATGAGGACAGAGGAAGGTAGAGGGCATTTATTTATTTGTCCCTTTCCTCCCCCGCCCATTTCCTGTCCCCTTGGATCCGCAAATCGACCTGGTGAGTAGCAATAACCCTCCTCCCCCGCCGGCCCCTCTGCCATTGTTGCGGTGACACTTCGGGTTCCCCAGCGATGGCGGCGTCCCGCCCGCGTCGAAGGGGAGCCGGAAGCGTCTTCCTCCCGCAGCCTGCCCGGCCTCTGCTCCGCGGGCTTGCGCTGAGACTACGGGGCGAAGGTGGGCGCAGCGGCGGCGACGCTGCAGGAGGGTCTCGACCCCCCCGCAAAAGGATGCTGCTCCCGCCCCTCCCCGCGGCTGGGGAGGCACCGCAGGCCCTCCGGCGGCAGGGGCGCACGGGTTAGGGGCAGCCCCCTCGCTCCCCCCCCCCTTGCCAAAGCCTTGCCCGCCTCGGTGCAAGAACGCGGGGCGGGGAAGGCTCCCCCTTGGGGCCCCGGGGGTGGACTGCAACCCCCATCGTCCCCAGCCTGCGCAACGAGGGCCGGGGAGGCGGAGGAACGAAGGCGGCCCTGCAGAGCCGCTCCCGGGTCTCCCAGATGCAACCCGCAATTCGGGGATGGGAGCCTCGGACCTGCAGAATATCCCCCTTGTCAAAAAAGAGCTGAAGGCCAAGCACCCAGGGCATGTGCAGAGTGCCTTTTCCTTCTCTCCTCTCGGAAGTGGGGCACCCTCTAGAATCCCTTAAACAAGGATCTGTTTCTTTGTCTTGGGGTTTCCTTTGGGGGTGCAGGATTTTGACCCCCCCCCAGGCTGAGAGAAGGGGGCAGACAAGATCCCCCCCTCCTTGCCTTGATCCATGGCTGCAGTTTGTGCATCATTGGCTTGGTGCTTCTCTGGGCCTTCAGCCGCTGGTCCAGCTCACACCCCATCACAGGCATCGTCCCACGGGGTCCCCACCCCACACTTGCCCAGTTAGACCACGGACACACACTTAGAGACTGCGTTCCCCTCTCGTGGCCCCAGAGAGTGGGCTAGTTCCGAACGCAGATCCCGGGGGTTGTGGGGATGCAGGTTTTCTCGCAGGCCTGGCCGTGTGACGTCTCCCTCACCTGGAAGCCGCCCTTCTCAGACCGGGGTTCAGAAGTCAGTCGGAAGGCGAAACCCTGGAGAGGCTGGGGCCGAATCTCTCTTCTCTCCTTTGCAGGCGACGCCATGGCTTCCGGGCCACGTTCTGGACCGGCTCTTCTGTGGGCTGCAGCGGAAACTTTGGGGGTGCAGCTCCCCAAGGTAGGTTACAGGGGAGGAAGGAAAAGAAGGTGCATGTCGCTCACATCTGGTCCCTCCAGCCTCGTCTTTAGTAAAGCAGGTTGGTGTCTGGCAAGTGGGGAAAAGCACTCCGCGGACGACCAGCGATGCTTTGCCCCCAGCTATTTTTTCAGAGGCATATTTTTTCACCTGGGAAGAGAACTCTGTGCAAGCTCTGAAGCTCCCCATTCTGGTTGTGTAGAAAAAGCAGGTCCCAACAGCCAAGAGTCTGAGATAGCCTTCCATTTGCGTGCAAGCCCTCTTGACCGAAGCCATTCAGGGCAATAATCGGTAAAGTTTCTGTAAGGAACTGGCTTTCCCCGTTGGAACCCATTTGCACCCATTTCTGATGGACTGGAAGCAGAGAGGGACAGAGATATGCCGTTAAAGAAGGCTGGAAGTCTCGGGGTTTCTGGGGAGCGTTTTTGACAAGACAGCGCTCTGCAAATGAGGCTGTGGGAGAGTCTCCCAATCATTTTGTCCCCATTCCCCATGGCGCTCTTTTTTGCCCTTCTCTTTCTCTGCCCCCAAATAACTGAGCACCCAAGACCCCGCCTTGGGACCTACTCCCTGCATTTGAAGAAGCCTAGGTGCCCAAACATGGTCCAGACCTTGTATTTTCAGGGCCACCCAACTTTTTCTCTTTTTTCTGCAAAGAACAACCTGTTCTGCCCGTGATTCTGTGAGTTGCATTGTGGTTTCCTGGGGGGAAATAATGCTTTCTTTTGTTGAAAACATTGCGTCGCTGTAGAGTTTTTCTTAGCTCTATACTCCACCTTTTCTGAGAAGCTCACGGAAGTTCAAGGGGCACTCCATTTCCCTCCACAACAACCCCCCTGTGAGGTTGGCCTGAGAAAGGGTATCTGGCCCAAAGTCCCTCCGGAGCTTTTGATGGACTTGAACTGGTCTCCCTGGTCTCAGTCCTCCAGCACGACGCTTGATCCGTGCTTTTTATTTTTGTGTCAGCAGCCAAGGCCTCCTTAAATTCTCCTGGAAAATCTGCTGCAGTCCCGTCTGAACTTCTCTTCCAGATTGTGACTTGCTTTCTCTTTCAGGCGGTTGTGTCCTTCAGGGAAGTGGCTGTGTATTTCGCAGAGGAGGAGTGGGCCCTGCTGGATCAGGGCCAGAAGACCTTGTACAGGGAAGTCATGCTGGAGACGTACAGGATTGTGGCCTCTCTCAGTGAGTCTCCCCTCACCTGGTCAATTCCTGTCTGTTCTTTGTGGGGCTCTTGGTGGACTCCAGTGAGGCCATTTTGAGAAGTGTAAAGTCTGCCCAGGATGTGTCTGAGCAGGGACACAGTTGAGCCACCTCCTTCTTGGTCTGTTGACCATCTAGAGTTGAGGGGCCCATGGAGGGGGGTTGTCTGAAGTGTGCCCACCCTATCTGGCTCTCCTTTTGCAGAACCCAGTAAGGGCAGGGTGGGAGACGTTTCTTCTGCCAACTTCTGCTAGAGAAGCACTGAGATCCCTTGAGGCGATCTGGCATGGAGAAAGAATTGGGGGACTGGTGTGATTGCTAATTGTATCTCCCTATGTTTGGCCAAGGAAAAGGGACCAGTTCAGCCAACAGCGGCCAGAATTTCTTTCAAGTGCCAGTCCAAATACTCTTTTGTTAATATTGCAGAAGGACCATCCTTGTAGAGTCTAAAAGCTGCTGAATTGTAAAACGTCCTTGGTACAGTTTGATCCAGGCCTTCCACTTTTCCAAATCATACTCTTCCTCACCAGAGTTTGTGTGTGTGTGTGTTTCATCCTTTCAGCTGACGGTCACTCTACATGATTCCCTCACTCCCCACACCAGCAGAAGCTCCTTAGGAGGGGCCACAAGGCAAAGAAGCAGAGGAGTCTCACCTTCCCAGAACTGAAGGTCTCCTTAAGGAAGGGGTCTTTCTGGGGAAGGAAAATGAGCGGAAAGAGCTTCTTCCACCTGCCAAGATGTGGGCAGAAGAAGCATAGCTGGTGTCACCTCCATGTTTTAGCTCCCAGCTAGATTTTAAGCCCAAATGCTGGTTTTCAGGTGGACCTAATGAAGTTTAGAACTTTCTCTTGCTTCTTGGGAGCAACACACAGAAAGGGCTGTTTGGGAAGTCTGGATATTTTGTATTTAGAAGTTAACAACTTGTTTGTTTCCACCAAAGATTTTCCCAAACCTGAGATCAAATCCTGGATGGAAGAAGGGGAAGATCTATTTGTCCAACAGGATGAGGAAGAAGAAAGACGAGCAGCAATCTTCTCAGGTGAGTGATGGGGAAACTAGATGGAACTAGATGAATTCCTTGGGTTCCATTTTTAGTCTCCCAGGATGGACTTGTCCCAGTTGGTTTGCCGGGTCATTCCCACTTGGATGACCCACCTCTCTTTTCTTCTTTTTCTGCATAAGAACTTGTATGAGATATAAAAAGGGATTCCATCCTTACAAGTTTATTGAGAACTAAGACCTCAAAAGATCTCAAAGGATCTGAGAACAGTGTCCTTTGGGAAATGCCCCACTTTGTAGAAGACCTGAGAACTGGCACCACATGTTTGATTCCATGACAATATTTCATGAGAAAAAATGAAGTCTATAAAAGGAGGAAAGATTCCTTAGGACCCACCAAATGTTAGAAAGGCCTGGGCAACCTTTTATCTTCTTCAGAGTGGTACCACCATGGAGGATGTTTGAAGAGGTGGCCAAGTCCAAATAGGAAATTAGGCTTTTCTGACATTTTGGAAGGACATAAGCTAGTGGCTTCAACTTAGAGAAGGACAAATTTGGGCTGCATATTCCAAAAATGTAAATAGTAAGAGCTGATTGACCGTGGAACCAGTGACTAAGAGAGGTGGTCAGCTCCTTTTCATTGTCTGCATTCAGGCAGAGACCAGAGGCCATCAGGGATGCTTTAATATGGATTTCTGCCCTGAATAGGGGTTGGAATTCATGGCCTCAGGAGTTATCAGGCCCAGCCCAAGAACAACGATGAAACAGTCCAGTCAGTCGAGTATAGTTCCTTTATTTGCTTACACCTCAAAGACAGAATCTTGGCAAACTAAATCTATACTACAGCAACTAGTGGATATACCCTGGGAGATTCTAGGGAGTGGCTACCCTGAACCAATTTCGCTTCCCTCACTCCCCCTGTGGACTGTATTGTCTCCTTTCCCCTCCTTTCCCCCTCCTTCCTGATAGCCTTGATCTCCCACATCACTCTCCTCCTCCTAGACACATTCCATCACAGGAGTCCTTTCCAACTCTAGGATTCTATAGACCTCCAGAATTTTTGCACAATTGATTTTACTTCAAATAATCTTAACAACATAAACATGATTCCAAGCAGTTAGACACATTGCCCAGTATCAGGTTCAATTTTTCCATATCTGATGCATCCATACTTTTGGAAATCTCCTCTCACTTTCTCCTTTTTTTGTGTGTCTTTCTCTAATTATTAACATAAAGCTTTATAACAAGACCTAAAACCAAGCTGTTCTCTGGGGTCTTCCCAAGATAAAATGTCCTGCCCCTGGTCCCTCTGAACTTACAGAGAATTCTGCCTTGTTCCTTATCTGGTCAACCATCTCCTGTTCCATGGCCCCAGTACCCAAACCCAGAAGATTTTTTTCCTCAAAAGAAGTGAAGAAGTGAAAAAATGGTCCTTACATTTTTTCCCACTCCAGCTTCTCTGATGTAAGGGCTGTGATCTATCCTCTGCTGGCTCCAGGTCATAATAAGCTTTCTTTCTGTGCTGTGTATGAAATAAAGTTTTGGTAGGCCTGTCATAGTCAGCAACTGTTTCCCTGAGTGGCATGTTTTTGAGATGAGGATCGGAGCCCCAAATATGGAGCTCCAGATATGAGGAACTGGAAAGAGAAGAGCAACAAAGATGGAGGGGGGCTTGGAGGCTGTCCTACAAAGAACAGTTAAACAAACTGGATATGTTTAGCCTCAGGAAGAGAAAGATAAAGGGAGACCTGATAACAGCCATCCAATACTTGAAGGGCTGTCACAGGGAAGAGGGTGTGGATTTATTCTCCGTAGTCCCTGAGGGAAAGACGAGAACCAACAGGTAGAAGCTTTACAAAGAGATCCAAATCTGAAATAAGGAGGCATTTCCTGGCTGGGATTACTATTAAGTAGTGAAACAGCTTGTCTCCTGGAGTCACGGGGGCTCCATCACCGGAGGTTTTCAAGGAATGGGTCGACAGTCATTTGTCTGGGATGATCTGAGGATTCCTGCCCTGGGCAGAGGGTTGGACTACAAAACCTCCAAGCTGTCTTCCAGCTGGATGGTGTTTCATTTTTAAATGGTTAGACTTGCTTGGGCACCATTTGTGTCCTTCAAAAAAACCAAAACAAAATGGAAAGAGGAACCATTTATTGTAAAAGATGGAACACATCATAGGTACATTATGTCCCACAAGGTCTCTCAAACCTTCACCATAGAAGAAGTCATAGAGAAATGGGACAGAGATTCATACTTACATTAATTTACTGCAATGGTTAATTGAGCACAGATTATTTGTCCCACTTTTCAGTTTCATTTGTAATCTAGTCTTCTCTCTCTCTTTCTGAGCAGATTTGGTGATAGCTGATTCTCCTGCTCAAGAGCTGTACTGGATCTCATCAAGAACTGCAAAAGATGAAGAGCAGGAAGAGATCATTCGTGATCCAAAGGGATCAAGGAGGCACGAAGGGAAAAAAGCAGACAATGGGAAGAATCTGTCTGCCTTCCAGGCAGAAGACCCTTGTCGTAACCTAATCCAGAAAAAATATCAACAGGAGGAAAGGAACAAAGATCCTTCAGGTAGCAGGACATTAATCTCTAAATCCAAAGTCAACTTGCATCACAGAATTTATACAGGGGAGAAACCATATCAGTGCTCAGTGCGCACAAAGAGCTCTACCTGTAGCTCAAACTTTCTTTTGCATCGAAAAATCCGTCCAAGTGAGAAATCAGATAAATGCTTGGAGAGTGGAAAGAACTTCTATCAGACAGGTGACCTTTTGCAATATCAAAGAATTTATGGAGAAGAGAAATTATTTAAATGCTCGGAGTGTGGAAGGCAATTTAATCAGAGCGTCTCTCTGGCCAAACATCAGCACTTACACACAGAAGAAAGACCTTACAGATGCTTGGAGTGTGGAAAGAGTTTTGGTAGGAACACTTCCCTTACTTCACATAGAAGAGTTCACACTCAGGAAAAACTGTATAAATGCTTGGAGTGTGGAAAGAGCTTTAGCCACACCACACACCTAAGTCGACATAAAAAAATCCACTCAGGAGAGAAGCCATATCTGTGCTTGGAATGTCCCAAGACGTTCAACACTAGTGCAGGTCTCGTTTCTCATAAGAGAATTCACACGGGGGAAAAACCATATATGTGTTTTGAGTGTGGAAAGAGCTTTAGGCAGAGGACACACCTTACAACCCATCGAAGAACCCACACCGGGGAGAAGCCGTATAAATGCTTTGAATGTGGAAGGAGCTTCAGTCAGAGTTCCCACCTTACTTTGCACCAGCGCATTCACACGGGAGAGAAACCATACCAATGCTTTGCGTGCGAAAAGAGTTTCAGCAACAGGACGTACCTTAATTGCCACGAAAGGACCCACACGGGGGAGAAACCCTATAAATGCCTGGAGTGTGGAAGGAGTTTCAGTCAGAGCACGAGTCTTAGCATCCATAAAAAGATTCACCGAGGGGTGAAACCGTACACTTGCTTTGAATGTAGAAAGAGCTATTCCTGTAAGAAAAATCTCACTTCTCATCAGAGAATCCACAGGGAGAGAAACCCTATCAGTCCTTGGAGTGTGAAAGAGCTTTCGAGGAAATACGCATTTTGAATCCCATCAGCATGAAATGATCCAAACATCATAAACTTCAAAAGAGTTCAGAAATGATTAAAAGTCCTTTGAGAGGAGGCGTTTGTGGAGGGGATCAAGTCAAACGCATGCTGAAAATCCTGCCCCTTGTTATGTGCATCGTATGCACCACCCGTCATAGGCACAGCTGCCATCTTGACTTTTTGACCCCCCCCACAGACACCCCTCCTCTGAGGTTCACCTTTCTAGAAATCAAAGACTTTATGAACCATTGCAATAATTCAAGTATGATCATTCTTAATAACCGAGCAAAGTGTGTAATTTTTAAGCTCCCAAGGGTGTAAAGTGTTTTAGTTGGAAGAATAATCTTAATAAATAACTTATGTACGAGAAGTCTAATGAATATTTCTGGGGGCGGGGGAGGAATGCTTCTGTTGTGACACAGACATTAACAAATGGAAGCAGTGCACGATGGACATAAAGGGTGTTTGAGAATAAATGGAATGTTTCAACCCTAAACAGAGTAAGAGAAGGATATGTGAGGTCCCATTTTTTGTCCAAGGTATTTATGGGTAAATGTATAAAGGAAGCTTCTGGTGATATTTGAGGTTTCTTGGAGATAGAAATGTATGTGCACTTTGGTATCTAGATGATGCCATGTTGTTGGTTGAGAACCTGAATGATTTTTAGTGGATGTTAGATGGTATAATGCAATAGGGCTTATGGATCTGAACGGAAAGAATTTCAGCCAGAATGCTAGTTCGTCCATCCATCTCTCTCTCTCTCTCTCTCTCTCCCCCCCCTCCCTCCCTCTCTTTCTCTTTCTTTCTCTTTCTCGCTGTGTGTGTGTGTGTGTGATGCTGTTTTCCTTTATGGCTTTTATTTTATCCATGTATTTTATTAGAAACCCAGAGTACTTAATTAAAATGGGTGGCATGGATGGATGGAGATAGATTTATTTATTTTAATGGATAGATGGATGGATGGATGGATGGATGGATGGATGGATGGATGGATGGATGGATAGATAGATAGATAGATAGATAGATAGATAGATAGATAGATAGATAGATAGATAGATAGATATAAAACCCATACAGTGGAGAAGCGTTATTGATGTTCAGAATGTGGAAGGAGCTTCAGTCAGGGGTACCACTTTATTGTTCACCACAGATCCACACAAGTGAGAAAACTTTCAGATGTTTCATACATGGAAGAGCTTCAGCAATGAGTCATGCTTAATTTCCCATGAAAGAATCAGGCCGAAGCCCTGTTGATGCTTGGAGTGACAGCTTCAGCTATAGCTCGGGCCTTAAGAGACGCATGAAAACATTCACAGAAAGCAAGAAGCATCCACTCGCCTTGGAGTCTGAAGGAGCATCTCTTGCCGCTCCAACCCTTTTTCTCATCAGAGTCCACAGGGGGGAAAGGGCCATACAGATACATAGAGTGGGGAAGGAGCTTCACTCTTTCCAATCACCGTCCCATAAAAGGATCCTCACAGGGGAGAAACCATGTGAATGTATGGAGTGTGGAAAGAGCTTCAGGAAGAACAGCTCCTGAAGAGCCTGTTTATCCCTCCCCCAATGTATGCATGTGATAGATTAGTATATTATACATGTAGGCATACTGCCAGAAGCCACACCAAAAAGGGAAAAACAAAGCCAGGGCAATACAGATACATGTTTGTGTATATGTATACATGCTGGCTGGGGAATTCTGGGAGTCGAAGTCCACACATCTTTAAATTGTCAAGCTTGAAAAACACTGATCTAAACCTTTCTTGGCAGTTTCTGCGAAGGCGGTCTTGTCCCATTTCTTCATTGGCTCAACTGGGTCTGCGTACACGTAGCAGAGAGCAGTGTTTTATTTCTCCACCCAAGAAAAACGGCATCTGTGTAAAAGTTGCTCCCCCTTGCAGCATCTGGTACAACCTTTCTCCTCCTCTGCTGGGGTAGGAAGCTTTCAGAAGCACAAAAGCCAGGAAATTTGTCTATGAGATCCCTTCGGGGAGGTAGATAAGAAGTAAGCAAGTCGTTAAGGAAACAAAGGACCTGAACCAGACAAAAGAAGTTGGGCCTGAGCCCATGGAAACCCTCACCCCAATCCCATCAACTTGTGAATCAACCCAGCAAGGACTTTGGGGGATAAAAGGGGTCCCAAAGCCCGCCCACTCTGAGTTGTCTTCTCTGAGTCTTCTGAGTCCTCTGAGTCGTCTCTGAATCCAGACGTGGCAGCTTCCGTCCCTCTAGCTAGTCCCTGGTAGCCTAGTTGGGAAGGACGTGGGTAAGTGTGGGTGAGTGTGTGTGTGTGTGTGTGTGTGAGAAAGAGCAAATGTACCTTGCAACCAGTAAAGTTTTGCTGTTACTTTAAATCCTCTGGGTCTCCATGTATTCCAAAGAACCTCTTGTGCCTCAGTGTTCGGTTGGAAGTGATTTGCGTGTGTCCCTAATTATTTCCCGGCTGTTGACCAGGGCTGTGTGTCTGTCTGCTCCAGCCGCACCTCTCTGGAAGACCCAGGTACAAGGCAAGGGGGGCTGACAAGATCCGCGTGCCTCAACGGGCTGTGAGTGTGTGAGTGAGTGACCATAAGCTGAACCTGGGAGCAGCGTGTGTAACATTTTTATTGGTGTCAGAAGTGGGTTTGGACCCTCTGAATTTGTTATTTGAGTGATTAGTTATGCCTTTGTGGAAATGTGGGGTTGCCCAACAAAAGGGTGCTTTGTCACCGCCTGCCTCCCAGGTGACAGCTTAAGGCCCCCAAAGGAAGGGAGGCCCACTGAGTTTCCCCCATAGCAATCATGCCCATAACTCTTTCACCGCCACATTCAACTTCAGCTTTCAACACATTTTTGCACTGGCATTTTTTCCCCTTGTAATCATTTTATTTAAAACTGCGTTAAAAAATCTTGAAACTGCATTTTTTTTCTATCGTCCTAGTAATGATTGCTTATATTGCATACGTCTATTTAGTGTTAAAGACATACGTATTTTTAAAAGTTTATATGTACTATCGTTGTGGGATCTGGGCTGGGGGATGGCCGGGAAGAAAACTGAATTTTTAGTTCAACTTCAGCACTTACAGAGTCTTCATGTCTTGAAGTTAAGCAGTGGAAGAGCCAAGGGGCACCATTGCTGGGCATCAGTGGGCCTTAATCCGGCCTTGCACGCTGCTCATCATCTTAATTCCCCCTACCAAACTCCTCCTGATTTTTGGATACATAGGCCAACCCTGGCTTTCTTTCTACCATGTTTAAAAGGCAAAGAAGGAGAAGGAGCGATGCTACATTGCTTCACTGATTTCTTCCTTATCTGTAAGGAACAATGATATTGTTGTGGAATTTCTGCCAAAGGCAGGAGCGCAACGCTGAGGAGAAGAACCAGGTTTATTGCAAGGATCGTCGGGTGCCTGCTTTCAAGAAACAGGGACCCTGAACAAGAGAAAAGCATAGGATTTATACACTTTGGAGGTTGAGAGGCGGGAAATCTGAGTCGAGGATAGGTTTGGATAGGTGTGAAATGGGGGAGAAATGGTTTTTCTATTGTCAGATAAGAACCAGGGCAAACCCTGAAACAGACAGGCGATGGCGCTCCCATTGTTTTCGTGGGATAGCATTAAGAGGGCTATTTTTGGCAGTGGAACATGGTCACTCTTGGGTCTTGCAAGGGCTTGGGGCTGATCCTGCTTTGCACAAGCGAAGAATGGCAGGAGGAAGTGAAGAAAAGAGGTTGCAGGAGAGGCAAGGGGGAGGAGGGAGAGTTTCCAGCTTTATTTTATTATTTTTCCATCACAGTATCAAAGTAAATTCATTTATCGTAGTCCAAATAAACTTTGAGAGCCAGTTTGGGGTAGTGGTTAAGGCACCAGGCTAGAAGCCAGGAGACGGTGAGTTCTAGTCCCGCCTAGGCACAAAGCCCGCTGGGTGACTTTGGGCCAGTCACTTTCTCTTAACCCTAGGAAGGAGGCAAGGGCAAGCCACTTCCGAAACACCTCGCCAAGAAAACTGCAAGAATTAGTCCAGGCAGTCACCAAGAGTCAAAAACTGACTTGAAGGCATAGAAATAAACTTTAGGGGGAGAACCTGGTTAGTCTGTGGTAGCAAAAAATCAGAACCACTAGCAAATGTTATCAAAGGCATAAGCTTTTGATAATGAATAAATAAACATAACATAAAGGTAAACATAATAAAGTAATGATCCCAGACACCTTCTGATGATTATACCTCCATTGATGTCTGTACGCTTCCTCTGCAAGCAAGTAGACGCAGCCTACCGCTTGGCAATGCCTAGAGATATACATGCAAAACCCTCATATCATTATTCTTATTTATGGCTTGCCTGTTATTTTTATCATTAACTGGTGGCTTTGAATCCTACTGTGCAAGAGGCATGCACGGTGGTGACATGAACAATGCATTTTACACCATAATTATGCTATGCTAAAAAAAGGTCTTGCATGGACTTCAATTTTCCCCCAATTTGGTTTTTTTTTTTACTGGGGAACCCCCTCCGCCTTTTACGGTATGTGCAGCTGGGATCCAATAGGTGGCTCCCTCTGGGAAGTCTGAGGTCCTGGCAACCTTTCTGGCTTCAGAGGGAAACTGAGCATGCGCTGGAGAGCTTTGCCAGCCGTTGGTGTTTCAGGGCGGAGATAATGTGGCTTGCACGTGGGGGCTTCTCTGGCGGCGGCGGAAGTGGGGGTCGTCGCCTGGGGTTGTGCTACTCTAGCACCCCAGAGCACCTCTCTCGTTTTAACCCTTAAACTGCTCTCCCCAGCGCTAAAGGGATGATTTCAATCTTAGGGACCAGCATGTGAGTGTGTTGTGTTGTGTTGACTTGGGGGTGGAGGTCTGAGCGTGGATCTGTGTTCCTTAAACAAACAAAAGTAGCTACCTTTTTGTGCGTGGTGGGAGGGAAGGAAATCCTTGCATCTTCTTTTTAGGGGAGACTTGGGGGTGCCATGTCTGTGCCCCCCCCCACCTGCCAGCCTGCCCAATGCAACCTTTGCTCCAGCTCTTCTCATGCCTGTATGCAGCTGCAAGAGGAACAGCTTCTTTTATAGGGGTAGGGGGGTAAGAGGAGCAGATGGGAACCCTAAGGGTTAAAGTCCTAGGCAGGCAGGGGGCGTGGCCTGGACAGCCACCTTCCCTTCCATTCTTTGGGGAGATCTGAGCAGAGGTAGCTGGGAAGGGCTCTCTGTCCATCAGGAAACGTGGGAAGGGGAAGGTCCCAGGGGAAGGAGGGGTCTAGTCTGGCGTGGAGCTTGCCAAGCAGGTCCCAGTCTGGCTCCCTCCATCTCCATCTTGCAAAAAGGAAGCGGGAAGCCTTGGCCCCAGACCCATGTGGTCCCTGTGCCTCCTTTGCCCAGAGCTTTTGGGGCTGCTGAGAAAAATCTTTTGCATCAAGGGCTGATATGCAACATATGTGCATCATATATGCATGATATTCCCTTGTAGAAGAAGAGGGGGAGCTGAGTCCCAACTCAGAGGGCCCCCAGTTGAGGCTTATCCCAGGGGATCTTTATGAGAAGAGTTCAAAGAGAAGAGATTTTGGAACAAGAAAGTTTCATTGAAGCCACGGAGCACGGTTTCTCTGTTATTCTAACAGGTTTCCTTTTCTTTCCCTTCTCAAATTGAAAGCATCCTCTTGTGGAGGTGGTCTTTGGGTTTCCTTGAGAAGAAAATTCTTCTTTCCCAAAGATGGCTCAGGAGATCTCTTCCAACCAGGCTTGTCCTATGAGTGGAAGATGTTTTGCAGATCCAGGAGATCCTTTGGTGCTGTCGAATCATAAAGAGAACGTGGGGCCACGAGACACAGCAGGGAAAGGAGAAGGAAAAGGGTCCCATATTGTCTTGGTTGAGACTTGTGGGAAAGTCTGGGAGCAAACCAAACAGAACATCCTGGAAGAAGAAGCCAGTTGGGTTGTACAACATCGCTGCTTTCGTGAGTTCTGCTACCAAGAAGCTGAAGGGCCCCGAGAAGTTTGCAGCCGTCTCCACCACCTTTACCGTCAGTGGCTGAAGCCAGAAAGATACACAAAAGCCCAGATGCTGGACCTGGTGGTCCTGGAGCAGTTCCTCGCCATTCTGCCCTCAGAGATAGAGAGTTGGGTCCGGGAGTGTGGAGCAGAGACCAGCTCCCAGGCGGTGGCCCTGGCAGAGGGCTTCCTCCTGAGCCAAGCAGAGGAGAAGAGGCTGGAAGAGCTGCAGGTGAGAAATTCCCTTTTGTTGGTTCAGAGAAAGTGATAATAAAAACATACAATGACTTTTTGGGGGGACTATGAAAGAGATTTGTCTTCCTTTTTTGGCAAATTGTTTTATAGCTCCTTCTAAATAATTTTTACAGGAAGCCCAGTAACATCAGGAGGAGATTTCATTTCCTCTTTGATTCTGTTGCCCTTTTCTGGTAATTTCCAAGGATATATGAGAAGCTCAGGCCTTCTTCCCAGGAGGTACTATGAAGTTTGGGGCAGAGATCAATAGCACACTCTTTCCCTTTTTCTCTTGACTGTTGCTTCAGGTTCAGGAGCCCTTCATGGAGATGGCTGCTGAACCTTCTGAAACATTGGGATATATGTCATATTGTTCTCAGGATCTGGTCTTCCAAGGTATCTCCCGGGAGGATATATCTCAAGATACATCACCAGGTAAGGAAGGGTTCCTTCTGATGAAGTCCTCAAGAGTTTGCACTATCTGAGCTACTTTCATTCACAATGTTTTTCTGAATGCAGCTGCTAAAGTGCTTGTTCCAGAATGTGGTTGGTGTTTTAAGGGTGCTTTCTCCACCTTTGTCTTGCTCACAGAGAATGGAATGACACTGATGGTACCTGTGGAAACATCTCTTCTCTGTGAGGGCGCAGAAACCATGAATGTATTTCCAGCTCAGGTATGAGGACAATGCCCCAAAGCACAAATGTGAGCTTTGTATTCTGTCAAAACCAAATTGAATTTCTGTTGTAGAATTCCCTTGGAGCATGCTTATCATGCTAAGTTATCATGCTACTTCCTGATGAGCCTCTCACAAGAATTTCATGTAGGATTCATCAAGAAAGACTAGAATCACAGATAGATGTTGCTTCTTTGATCAGCCAAGTAACCCAGAAGGATAATGTCACTGTTGGCATTCATTCTCCTGCAGAATCAATAAACGTGATAAAACATTCCTCAACAACTCCTCAGTGAGTTATCAGTCAGAGGCTTGCAGCTCTTCTTGTTTTCACACATAGCATTTTCAATCCTGCAGAAAGCATGCATTAACTCTGTTATATATCTACTTTGGAGAGTTTTGAGGGAAGGGAGAGAACTTGAGAATCCTTCCTCAGCCTGTGTGTTAATAGGGAACTATTTCTTCCTCTTCCAGAGCCCCATGTCCTTCGAAGAGGTGGCCATCCATTTCACAAAGGAGGAGTGGGCTCTTCTGGATTCTAGCCAACGAGCTCTGCACAGGAAGGTCATGATGGAGACTTCTAGGACCATGGCCTCTCTCAGTAAGGGGCCCTCTTTGTTTTTGGTTCAGATAACTGAAGAGCATAAATCTGCAGCTAGAAGCTATTAGCCTGTCAGTTCCTTCCAAGAACTGCCCAAACCAGAGGCTGTCTTCTAACTGGAAGAAAGAGAAGAAGAAAACTCTTTAGCATGATGGCACCAAGGCCTGGCATAGATCCACACAGACTTTAAGGAAGTCCAAAGTGGTTATGTCTCCTCCTCCTCCCCCCCCCCTCTTCCTCCCAACAGCTCTGTAGTTCAGAAAGTTTTTTAAGATTATTTTTGAGGAGCCATTTTTTCCAAGCAGTTCTCAAAAGAAATATGAGGGCAGAGTGAGAATCAGGTTTTCCTTCCTGTCCTGGTCGGTAAGGAAGGGTGGTTGGGCATGTAAAAACAGAGTGCACATCTCATTTTTATTTGCACCATTGATCCACTGTTTCTTGTTTTGTTTTGTTTCTATTTGTTTTATGCTGTGGTTGGTTGTGAGAAATCCAGAGCAGTGGAAAACAGTGAACAACAAAAATAATTGACAGCAAAGCCAGTTAATCATAACATTTATTAATTTATTATTTTTGTTTATTCACTCGACTTGCATACTGTGAATCAGTGCAGAATCACTCTTTCTCAACATGAGGGGCTGCAGGACCATCTGCTTCAGGTTGGATCCTACCTGTTTCATATCCATGTCCTAAGTAGGAATGTGGATTCCTTGGGGTTCTCTGAGCTTGGTTATTTTCTTGCAAACGTTTCGTTACCCAGCTAGGTAACATCTTCAGTGCTAGAATGGACATTTGCAAGAAAACAACCAAGTGCAGAGAACCCCATGGACTCCACAGTTCAATCCTGAGCTACACATATTCTCTTCTATTGCTAAGTAGGAATGCTGAAAGTTCCTCTCACAAAAGAGATTGAGAGGGGAGCAAGGAATTGACCTACACTTTGTATGCCACTGGAAATCTGGGTGTTCCCATTGCTTCAGGAAAGCTGTTAAAATTGAGCTACTCAGAAGGCCTGCATTCAAGACCTAGGCATCAGGAGGCCTATTATTTTAATCTGACAATGAATGGTTAAACAACATGTTGCCTTTAATGTATTCAGTGCTGTGGTATTGGGTTTTTATTCATTTGGTTTTTAGGGTTTTGGTTTTTATTGGAGGTCACCGCAAGTCCTTCAATAATGAAATATTATGTCTCTTTTCACCTAGGGCTGCATGCACTTTGAAGATAATTTAGAAAAAAGGCAGTGGAGCCTGTGCAAATGGGAGTCTAGCACCTATAAGTGAATCTTGCATTTTTCAGACTGCCCACCAAGCATGAAACAAACTTACTATTGGAAGAAGGCGCAAGATCCAAGTGCCTTTTTCCAAATTATTCTGGGAGGATGCACAGTTCTTTTGTCACCATTGCCTTGAATAATTTGGCTGATCGCTCATATTTTAACATCACCTTTCTTGTCAGCAAAATAATACTGATAGAATCCAGAGAATTTCATCCAGTGGTTTTCAGTCAGCCTTCCAGAAACAAGATTCTTATGTTTCTGTGCAATGGTTTCCAGCATAATTGTAATCTAACCTTAACTTTATCATTCATTTATTCTTTCATCCATTTCAGAACTCAATAGTAATGTTTCCTTTTTTTGTTTGTTAATTCTTGCGTTAGTGTATTTAGTAAAAAGTCACCCCAACTTCTACTTGAAAAAATAATTTTAATTTCATCTGGGTATACAGAGAAGAAGGGAAATCATAGAGATGGTGGAATTCAAAGTTGGTTCCTTAAACACAATAGTCTGTTGTTTTTTTTCTTTTTCTCTCAAGCAGGAGCTGAGCGAGGGATAGAGGATTATAAAGAGCCACATCTGGCATCATGGCAAACCATCAAGAATGAAGTGGCTGAAGAGACATTTTGCAGTCAATGGAGACTAACGAGGGATGGTGGAAACCATCAAAAGTATGGAGAAGGGAAAGCCTCTGCTTCTCATGCTGAAATCCAGAATGTCCAAATCCTACCATATCCTAAAGGAGAAGGAACAGAAAAGTGTCCAGGGTGTGGGGAAATAGTCATGGATAAAACAAATTCATCTCAACATTGTGGGGCCCGGAGTAAAATGGAACAATATGAAGGCAAAGGGTCCAGAAAATGTTACAATCAGCCCAGCCCTGTGACTGTAACTTTCCACATAGGCGAGAAACCATATCAGTGCATGGAGTGCGGAAAGAGCTTCCGTCAGAATTGTCGTCTCAACTACCACAAACGGATCCACACAGGAGAGAAACCATGTAAATGCACAGAGTGTGGAAAGAGCTTTAGCAAGAGCAGTAATCTTAATTCCCATAAAAGGATCCACACCGGAGAGAAACCATACAAATGCAGGGACTGTGGGAAGAACTTCAGGCTGAGTACTGATCTTACCCGACATCAAAGAATTCACACAGAGGAGAAACCCTATAAATGTAGCGAATGTGGGAAAAGTTTCACTGTGAGCAGTTCCCTGACTTCCCATAAAAGGATCCACACAGGGGAGAAACCTTATAAATGCATCGAGTGTGGAAAGAGCTTCAGTAGAAACAGTTCCCTGACTTCCCATAAAATGGTCCACATAGAGGAGAAACCATATTAATGTAAGAAGTATGGAAAGAATATCACTCTAGTAGCCTTATTTCCTGTAAAAGGATCCATTCAAGGGAAAGTACATTAGTCAGAAGTACACCATTTTCTCCTAGCTGTTTTTTAGCTTTTTTATGGCTCACCTGGGCCATGCTCCAAAATGTGGGTAGGCCATGACAAAAGTCTAAAGTTGTCATTTCTTTTATTGTGAATTAAAAAGGTGAAATATGATTATTCCTGTTTATTGAATAATTCCCCTGCCTGGCACATTGTATTTTGATGCCGATCTCTCAGTGCCTGCCCTATAAAATAGTATACCACCCCCCACCCACCCTGTTGGCCTTCCATAAGACCTTGAAAACGGGGGCCAGGATGTCCAGCAATGATTTTGAATTTGAATATGTTGTGGTGGTTGGGGGGAAGGCGGAGGGTTCTATTGTTATGGGTCTTTTGCATTTTTGACTTACGTGTAAGCTGCCCAGAGTTGCTTTGGGTGAGTTGGACAGCCATATTAATCACCTAAATAAATAAATAAATAATCAATAAAAGGCTTTCGGGGAATCCCTTGCAGTCCTGAAGCCTCAAATTCTCTTTTAAAAAGGGAAAGCTGAGGAGCAATTATTGAGAAGTTTAGTTTCAGAAAAGAAAAGATTTCACACTGTCTCAGAAGGTCTTAACAAACACACGATCTTTAGCTCATTCCAGTTGTTCATTGATAAGGGACTTGTAACTTGCATCTGCATAATGACCTCTTTTTCCCTCCGCCTCACCCCAGTTTAAATCCTACATCAGTCCTGCCACTCCCCACATCTGATGGTGATCTGCAGCCTTTTAATAAAATTTATTAGTCAGAAAAAGACTCTTAATTTTTTTTTTCTTGCCACCAGAGTTCTACTGAGTAGATATACAGGTTTCCTTCATTAACTTTTTATAGGACTGACAACTATTTTGGAATAGCTTGATGGAATGTGACTTGGAACAGTGACGAGCTAAGATTTATTTGGGGGGAAAGAAAGACCTTCAGTTGATAATTTCTCCATAACAAGCGGCAAACAAGTAGGATTACCTGAGAGAAGAGCAATGCTTAATTATTTACCGCCTGGTTAGAAACATAGCCCAAAGTAGCTGACATTTCCAGCTATCAACCTTTTCTTTCTGTCTTGATGATGAGATGCAAATTTTCCCTTCTGACACATAAAGCCAAACTTTCATTTAGATCTCTCTATAGGTCATTTCCACACTAGTGATGTTTTGTGTCTTCACAGCATCACCCAGCCCATTGTTGAAGTGATACAAAGCCTGCCTTGTCCTCATTATTGTTATTTTGGCACAGTGATGGTTGGATGACTCCAGAAAAAACTATACATCGCTAGGATGGAAACTCCTATAATATGTCAGCCACCTCCGTGCAGATGACTCCTAGATGATGGTAGATGATAGCAATGCAACTGTAATTTGTTCTTCATGCTAGCTTAAACCAGCTCAACAAAACATATTCATCAAAAACTGGATTTTATCGATACAATACAATACAATACAATACAATACAATACAATACAATACAATACAATACAATACAATACTATTCCTGGGGGGGCTTCTCCATTTTCCTCTCTGGTCCCCCAAAACACTCTTGCCCCTCACTCCCATAATTCTTCTCCCCACCCATCCATTGCAAGGTCTCCAGGCAACGCGTGCAGAATCCACCAGGGGTCGCCATTGCAAGGTCTCCAGGCAACGCGTGCAGAATCCACCAGGGGTCGCCGTGGGAAGCACAGCATTAATGTAATAGCAGCTTCAGAGTGGAACTGAGCATGCCCAGAATGCTTTGCCAGGGCTTGGTGCATTTCGATGGAGAAATTCTCCGGAAGTGGAGCCACCATCTGCGGTCTGGCCTCTCTAGGATGGACTCCCTCCCTTTAACCCTTTGTTGGAACCTCCCTAAGGGCGAAAGGGGTCGCAGGACGTTTTGGGAGGTCCGGGTGGGAGCGTGCATCGAACAAGCAACGGCAGCTCCTCGTATTGTTGCAAGGAAATAAAAGCTCCAATTCTCTACAAAATATTTTGGGAATCCACTATTATTTAGCAAGCACAGTACTAATTCTGCAGGTTAGATCAGTGTTTCTCAAACTTGGCAACTTTAAAATGTGTGGACTTCAACTCCCAGCATTCCCCAGCCAGCTTGTCAAGTCAAAGTTGCCAAGATGGGGCTTTTTCTTCCCCTTTTTCTCTTCCATCATCTTTGCCCCCACCCTGGGAAAACGCCCCCATCCCTTCCCGCCATTGCAGAACTGCCCGCTGCCAAAACACGGAAGGGAGCCGCGCAGGCGCCTGAAAGCTTGGCTAGCACGTGCTTCTATTTGCAGAATGTACACTTTTTTTTTAATTGGGGGGGAAAGAAAGACAGGAAGTGAGTGCATCCGCTAGAATCTTCCCCCTCAGATTCTTTGCCCTCCCTCTCTTTTCACCCTCAACCTCCCCAAAGGCAAAGGGGCTGCAGCAAGATCTTGCAGGAACGGAGAGGCTCTGAGTGGTGCCCTTTTCCTCTGGAAAGAGAAGGGAGCCGCGGAGACGAAGCAAACTAAAGGCTTCATGCCGAGAAAGGTATTCTTTCAAGATTGCAAAACGGTCTTGGGGAGAGAGGACGAGGGTCTCCCCTCCCCCTCCCCCGTGCAGCCCCCGCGGCCGCTTTCCGTGCATTTCTGGGCGAGAGAAATCTCCCCTGCAAAACGGATCAGGTCCAGAGAGAGAATAAGAAAAGCCGAATCCGTGGGAAGAGAGGCAAATAGAGGGAGGACCAGGTGGTGGGGAGGGTCGGGGGACGAGGCAGCGACGGTCCCAGCGGCGGGGCTGCATCGCAACCCGGCCAGCGTCGCTTTCGCTCAGCGCTTTGGAGAGGTTGACTGCAAAGTTGGGTTGACCCAGGTTGGCTCTCAGCATCTCCCTCGAGAGCGGAGTTGGGAACCCGATCCGTGGACGCGGGAGAGTTACTTCTCATCCTGACGGGTAGGACAGCTCTCCCGACAGGGAAAAGAGGCAGGTGGCGGGGAAGACGGGCTCGGGCAGGCTGGCCTCCCCCGACTGCGTGTCTACAGGAGTCTCGTTCGAAAGCAGGGCACGTGCTGGAAGCAAAGATCCATCACTTGTGTCCCGATGACACAAGCCCCGCCCCTTTTGGACGTGCATGCGGTGTTAACCTGTCTGTACGAAGGGGCAGGCACTGTGTTCCTGTTGCCGTGCCTCTGGTGGTGAAGTAAGCGTCTTCCTAGCGAATACTGTCAGTCGTTAACAGGATGAGTAACAAAGCTGGGAGGGTTGTTAGGGTCTGGTTTGTTCTGCTGCTCCAGAGAGTGGCTTCGGTTGAGGACTTTTTGATGGCCAGGAGGCATCCGTCTGTTTTGGGAGAGGAGGGAGGGAGACCCCGAAGCTGTAAGTCTGTTCTTGAAGAATCAAGTGCTCACGGTTTGTGCCGTCTCTGCGATGGGGAGATGGGAATTGATTTTCATCGGCTTCTTGGCCTTGGTATCGTTACTAAGATTAGTCTTGCCTCTGGGTGGCATATCTAGACTAGGGAATAAACCGGATGTACATAAGACCTTACACAAGGAGCTGCTAGCTGGTCACCATCTGAACTTTTTCTTCTACTGTTAACCAGAATGCTTAGTTTTTAGTATTGGATGAGCTGCTTCCAGTCTAGATTAGAAGTTGTGACCCCCGTTTCATAACCTTAGGAGAGCTGCTGACTCCTTGTATGGCCCATGTGTTCCATTTCTGAGATGATTCTCCATGGCGTGGGTGGGAATATCTCCAAGAGTTTGCTGCTTAGAGCTGGAGTGAGCAGTCCCTGGATGGAAGGAGCTAGGGCTGGATTAAGCCCAGGGCCTTCTCCTCTCATTGAAGGCTCTCAGCATGCCTCTTCCAGCAGAGAAATAAGAAATGCTTCAAGTTTGGGTAGCAGTGGAATGGTGTCATGCCTGCAAACTCTCATCTTACTATGATTTTCTTAAAGAATCAAAAAGTCGAGAAGCTTGAGAACTTCTCGACAAGATCTGGGTTTGCAGGTCTTTTCAATTCCAGCAGTTTGTGGTCTATATCTGGAAGCATCTTATCTTGCTCATGAGTTTCTGTCTGCAGATGAAAATGACTCATAAGTAAGGAGGGGTGAGACTTTTCCAGAATCTCTTCATACAGTTGAGGTCCTATCAAGGAAAACCTTGGAGATTAGGAGAAAGTTGATCCCATATTGTATTTCATTAGAAAACACAGCGAAAATGCATATGGAATACCCAGCAGAGGAAGGAAGAAGAAAAGTTCCCCATGGTGCTCACCCAGAGACCACAGGAGAAAAAATTGGACAGAAGAACCTAGAGGACGAAGCAGTCAGTTCGCATGATCAGTGCCAATGTTTCAGGGACTTCCGCTATAAGGAGGCCAGGGGACCCCGAGAGCTTTGCAGCCAGCTCCACCACCTTTGTGCTCAGTGGCTGAAACCAGAAAGGAGCACAAAAGCTGAGATGCTGGACCTGGTGGTCCTGGAGCAGTTCCTGGCTATCCTCCCCCTGGAGATGAAGAGCTGGGTCCGGGAGTGTGAACCAGAGACCAGTTCCCAGGCAGTGGCCCTGGCAGAGGGCTTCCTCCTGAGCCAAGGAGAAGAAACAAAACAGGAAAAATTGCAGGTGAGAAGATTTTATCTTGATAGGACTAGATGGATGGTAACAATATTTGTGAATGATTAAATGTCTTACTACTTGAGCTTTCTGAAATTAGTAGCACAATGGCAATATTTAAGTACCTCTTTAGCCAAATCAATCCATTGTCACTTTCAGAGGCCATATTTGAAGCAAACTGTCCCCACTGATGAAGATTTGGGGCTGTGAAGTTGGAAGCAAAGGGCAAGAATCCACTAATATGAATACCCTTAACACCCCCACCCCCCCTTCTTGTATGGTACTTCAGGCCCAGGGATCCTTCATGGGAATGATCTCTGACAGCCCCACGGCAAGAGGGCATCCATCTCAGGGGCTACTCTTCAGCAGGATTTCCCAAGAAGGTCCAAGTCAGAGCCTCTTAACAGGTACAATAAGGTTCTTTTCATGCACTATAAGTTCCTCTGAGAGATTCCAGTAATCCCTTATTCTCTTTTTCTTGTCTCTAATATCTTTCTGGATATTGTTAATGATGCTTTCAAAAAGTCTGCTTCCACCAATTTTGTCTCCCTCACAGGGAATAAGACAATGCCACTGGGATTTGCAGAATCATCTCCTTTTGATAAAGCAGAAACAACATCTGTGCCTGTAGCTCTGGTAGGTAGAGAACATTAGAAAAGTTGCAGAGAAACATTTATAGACCTCTTGTTTTTTGACAGGGTTGTATGTACACCCCATCCCTACTAACAGTTTTTTTTTTTAATGGTTAGGACTTGCTTTTTTTTCTTATGCCTCTAGCATAATTTTTGAAACACTTTCAAGAGACAGCAATGCAATTAGCAAACAGGAGGCAATAATTGTAAACAAGGGGCTACATTTTATTTATTTATGCATTTAAAAGATGTATAGTTCATTTTTCCAAGCTTAATTCCATTTTGCACAGTCAGGGAAATAATCAAGCTAATTAGGAGTTCCAAGATAACCTCAAAACAGTGTGGTTTCTACCTGAAATTGAATGCCACCCAATCCATCTGTCTTACAATGGTGTAATTTCCTCCCAAGTCTTCCCTTTCTTACTTCTCATCCAGTCAGTGATTCAGAGCAGAAGAAGCTTCCCTAAAAGGTTGTTGAAGGCATTTTATACCAATCCCCCAGTGAGATCTCCTAGTACTTCCATGTATACGTTGAACAGCATAGGAGTAGCATTGATCCTTGAGAGACATCAGTGGTCTTGGTCCAAGGTGAAAATGGGACTTTTTTAGAAACACTCAGTAGGAAGGATCAGAGTCATTGATCAATGATACCTCCAAAGTCCTTCCACCAATCGATACTCTCATGGAATCATTCACATTCTAAACCTTTGGCCCAAATGGGTCCTCAGTCTGGAGGCTTGTCCGTTTTCTTTGACATAGTTTGAATCTTATAAGTAAAATGCCCATTCTTTTTAAGATATGTGAATTAAGATAGAGAACTTGCAAGGTCATCCCGGGTGTTATGTTCACTGGGAGTGTTATCTTTCAGAGTCATATATCCTTCCAGGAGGTGGCTGTCTTTTTCACTGAAGAAGAGTGGGCCCTATTGGATCCCCATCAAAAAGCTCTGCATGTGGAGGTCATGCTGGAGAATTCAAAGAATGTGGCTTCTCTAGGTAAGGGCTCTAATTTATTCTGATTTGTACATATATTTTCTGTCTCCTCCTTTTCCTTTTAAGATATTCCAAAGCAAAACTTGTAGTTTAGTTTTAAAGCTGAGAAAATCTATTTCTCTGGGGGCCCGAGAATAAGGAGAGATTGATAAGGGTATCTTTAAATGTTTTGGCCATTTCTCATTTAAGATTTGAGAGAGCATTTTGGTGGATTTTTCAGTTTCTGTTAAATCTCACCAAGAACAAATTAATATACAGTATGTGCACTAGATGATGATCATGATGTTGGTCTCCATCCCATGTGGCCTCCTTGTGCCTTCCTTTCTTCGCTGCCAAGTTCATTTGGTCTTCATAAGTTGGCAAGTTTGTTTGCATGAAAGCAGCAAGACAGTTGGGGTGGGAAATTTGCAAGAATGTGGAAAGTTAGAACTGTGAATTCCTGTGAAGAAATTATAAAATTGTGCACCTGCTATAACCCTTCAAAATCTGATGTCTTTCCCAAAGGCCATCTTCTGTAGTAAACTTCTGAATAGATTGATTTTCTTACCTTTGTATAGCCTCATTTTAAATCTGTTCATTCATTCTAATGGGAATTGATCCAACATTTATATCATGGGTGGGAAAGGATGCATTTGTGTATTATGAAACAAAAAAATTGGCCCAACAAGGAAATAATGTTGGGTCAGAATAATAATTAAAGCATAATCTTGGTTTCCAAGTATAGAAAGAGGGGAAAAAAAGATTTGAGATTTTGGAGAAAAATCACAACTCACAGAGTGCGATTTTTCATGGGATTCCATGTTTCTCCCTTATTTTAATAGTTGTTCCTCTTTTTTTTTCTTCTCCCATGCAGCTGATGGACAAGAAAACAAGAATAATGAGAAGACAAGGATGTTGCCATTGCAAACAGTTAAGTACGAAGGGCAAGAAGAGGTGTTTCAACATATATGGGGACGAGAACAATGCGAGGACAACCAGTCAAGTGATTGGGGTGAGAGGTTCTCAACTACTCAAAGAGTGGACATACAGGACTTCCTGACGCAAGAAAATCATGAGGGAAAGAAAAAAGGAGAAAGTCCAGGGTATGGAGAACTGTTCAAAGATAAACCTGATATAAGCAAACATTGCCGAATCCACATAAAAGAGAAAACTTATGAATGCAGAGAGCATGTAAAGAATTATTATCAGAACTTCCCTCTGACTTTATATCAGAGTGTTTCCACAGAAAACAAACCATATAAATGCATGGAGTGTGGAAAAAACTTCAGTCATTCCAGTTCCCTTACTTCCCATAAAAGGATCCACACAGGGGAGAAGCCATACAAATGCATGGAGTGTGGAAAGAGCTTTAGACGGAATACTGACCTTACATCTCATAAAAGGGTTCACACAGGTGAAAAACCATTTAAATGTATGGAGTGTGGAAAGAGCTTTACTATGAGCAGTAATCTTACACTGCATAAAAGAATCCACACAGGTGAGAAACCATTTAAATGTATGGAGTGTGGAAAGAGCTTTATTCAGAGAGGTCACCTTACTTGCCATATGAGGATCCACACAGGGGAGAAGCCATATATGTGCATGGAGTGTGGAAAGACCTTCAGGTGGAGCAGTCACCTGCCTAACCATATGAGGATCCACACAGGGGAGAAACCATATAAATGTGTGGACTGTGGAAAGTGCTTTAGAGACCGCAGTGCCTTTCAATCCCATAGAAGAATCCACACAGGGGAGAAATCTTTAAAGTGCATGGAATGTGGGAAGACTTTCAGGGGGAGTACTGATCTTACAATTCATAAAAGGATCCACACAGGGGAGAAACCATATAAATGCATGGAGTGTGGAAAGAGCTTCAGTAGGAGCAGTCACCTTTCTTCCCATAAAAATATCCACCCTGGAGAGAAGCCATTTAAATGTATGGAGTGTGGAAAGAGCTTTACTCAAAGTTGTTACCTTACCTACCATAAAAGGATCCACACAGGGGAGAAACCCTATAAATGTATGGAGTGTGGAAAGAGCTTCAGCAGGAGCAGTCACCTTTCTTCTCATAAAAACATCCACCCTGGGGAGAAGCCCTATAAATGTATGGAGTGTGGAAAAAGCTTTACTCAGAGCTGTTACCTTACTTCCCATAAAAGTATCCACATCGGGGAAAACCCATAAAAATACTAGGAGTGTTCTGTATCTTGTACTTTTTAATTTTTTGTACTCTGCCTTGAGTGTTTATAGAAATAGAAAGGCATGGTATAAATGTAATAATGAATAAAAATAATTATTGCCTGAAGGGAATCAGTCTTTATATCTTCTGTGATCTATTGATGGGTTCTTCTTATAGTCTATTGGACTTTTGGAACAATCTCCAAATCCATAATCTCTCTCTCACTCAGTGTCCAGCTTTCACAGCCATACTTTATCACGGGGAAAACTATTCCCATTTTTTACTATGATGCTAAACTGATTAACAAAAGAAAAGTAAAAATATATTAGCAGCATTATGGAATTTAATTTCAGAATTGATAAACACATAATAATTATTAAAAAGAGAGGAAAAGAGGCCTGGAAATTATATGAGAAAGAAAATCAAAAGTTTGACCCTACTACTCCATTTTTTCTTTCTCCCTGTTCTCCAAAAAACAAAACAAAACAACAAAATTCAGATGTTGACAAACCAAACGTATCAACTATCCACTGCTGCAAATCAGATACTTGCTGCTTCTTGGAGTTTTGTATGATCATTCTTTTTGCCCAGCCATGCCCAAATTAAATTGTATTCCCCGCTTCATGTTATACAGTAAAATCAATAAAACCTTTCAGAATCACTTTAATTTTTTTTTAATAGATGGCCCTTCAGAGCTGCTTTTCTTTGCTCCAACTGGACTAAATTGCCATTTTCCCCTTCTCTTACATCTCTGAATGCAGATGACTCATTTTAACTTTTTTTTTTCTCCTACATCTTCTACTCTCCTCCCTAGAATATTTTTCTTTATTTTTCTCTAAGGAACTTGCCTTCAGGATCCCAAGATATTGAGGCTGCCTTAAATTCTTAGGAGGTCCTTTAACTTCCTGTTTGTGGAGCTTTTTCAATTCTTTATTTAGTCCCTCAAAGAAATAGATGTTTCTCCTCACAATCCTCTCTTAAATTAGCTTTATTCTTGATCCAGCAGTTGGCTGCCATCTTTCTCTCTCTGCTTCTTTTTCAAGAATTCCACATTTTGATCACTCACCAGCCAGTTTCACCTTTAATTTCTCCAAATTTGTGCTTTTTCTGAGGGAAAATTTTCTACATCTTTATCCCTTCACATAGTTTTTCCAATCTGGGAATTGTTTTCTTTCAATATTTCTGCTTCTTTTTCTTCAGGATCTTATTTTTTTCTCATCCTTAACCTCTCACTTCATTCCATGTGTCCCAGACGCCATCCTCACCTCAGTTTTACATTTGCTCCCACTAAACTTTCAGGCACAAGTTAAAAAAATTAAAGTGTTTTTATCTTTCCATAACCTGATTTTAGTATTTTCTGTGTTGCCAGAACTTGTGTGCTCTCTTTTTAATAAATCCCCCCCCCCCCCATTTTTGGCCACACTGACATTTCTGAGAGGATTTTGCTTGTTCTTGAGGCCCCAGGAAGCTGCTCCTGGCAAAATTTAGAGCTACTATTATTTAAGAGGAAGAAAAATAATATTTATTCTGCAAATAGTTGTTTAATATGTACAGGATTCCAGACAATATAGATGACTCCTATTTTAAAGCTATTTTAAAGATACTTGTCCTCTACTTCAGATGTTCCCTTAAGGTTTATCAGATCCCTCCATTAGAAAGGTAAAACAAAATTCAGTCCAGATCTTTCCTTTTACATATTAGAAAAGATAAATTGAAACTAAGGGTTTCTAGTTGACAGTCTCCTCTGTATTCTGTATAACAGAAATGCATCTCCACACTTTATGTGTGAAAAAGAGACTCAATTCTGTTACACAGAATTCCTGCAATTCCCTTCAAAATCCAAATTAAGGAATTTAATTTTACATTAATCAAACCTTCCCAATTGCATTGGATCCTGTTCAAATTAAGAAAGCTCCCTGGCATTTCTACTCAATCCATATCCCTTTGTTCCTAACTCGTGATTTGATTAACCACAATCTGCTGAATAAACCATACTTGGCTGGGTAGCTGCGGCCCATCAAACTGTAAGACATGTTTACACGCTACACAGGCTGGTTTCAACGAAACTCAGAAAAGCCATTTTGTACTTTGGAAACTATGGTTTATGGCTGAGCATGTTCTGTGAATCCAACATGTCATGGTTTATCTCATAAACCACCTTCTCTCTCCTGGCTACCTTTTGGTGAGGTACATCCACGCCCACCCACATCCATGATGAGATGTGTATGAAATGTTACTGTGCTTCTACAAATTGTTAACAGAAGGCTCAGGAGCCTGAAATGATGACTTCTGAGCCATCCGCACCAAATTCACCGTTGCGTGGAAGTGGCTGGAAATGGCACTTTAGCCCTTCCCCAAATCCCTGCAGCTGCCGCTCTGCATTTAATTGCCCCCAGTTCTTGCCTCTGCCCTGGGGAGCATTTTTCTCCCACTCCCACCTTCTCTGAACTCTAGAGCAGGGTCCCTCAACCTTGGTGACTTGAAGATGTGTGGACTTCAACTCCCAGAATTCCCCAGCCAGCATGGCTGGCTGGAGAATTCTGGGAGTTGAAGTCCACACATCTTCAAGTCGCCAAGGTTGAGGGACCCTGCTCTAAACAATGCATCTTCCTCCCTGCCCTTTCAATTGCAGGCAGGGAACACTAGGGGGCTCCGTCGTTGGAGAGCTGAGCATGCGCAGGAGGCCTTTGCCCCACACGTGCTTCTGTCTGGACAAAGCTCCTGGAGAATGCCTCGCAAGTAGGGCAGGTAGTGAGCGCCGCGGCCAAAGTCTTCCCTCTTGCAATCAGTGCCCTCTCTCGCTTTTTTACAGGAAGCCCTTGCAGGAGAGGCTGGAAGTGGTGACCACCAAAAATGCTTAGTCCCGAGACAGGTATTGCTTGAAGATCGCAACTCCTGTCTGGGGGGCGCCCTGCCCAGCCGCCCTTGCTTCGTGCAACCCTTGCGGCATTTTTGTATGCATCTTCTGGGGGAGAGAAATCTCTCCTGCAACACGGATCAGAGCCACGCTGGCCATGCAAAGAAAAAAAAATCCGGAGCAAAGAAAGGCCAATTTGGGAGACTCCCTGACGGGGGAGGAGGGGCTGTTTCTGCAAGGCGGTGGGTCCCAGGAGTGTGGGGAAAGGGGGAGAGCTGGTTTGGCTCATCACTTTGCCTGCGGGTCCGAGGCCGGCTCCCAGCAGCTCCAGTTAGAGGGTCCCCCGCTCTCCTTTTCCCCCCAAGGGGCTCTGCCCTCCCTCTTGCCTTTGACAAAGGGCCCCTTTCTTCCACCCCTCGTGGAAGGGAATTGCACAGTTGCACGCAGGATCATCCGGGGGGGCGGGTCCCTTAAGAACGGTGTTTCTCAAGCTTGGCCACATTAAGATGTGCGGACTTCAACTCCCAGAATTCCCGAGCCGACCTCTGGGAGCTGAAGCCGATGCATTTTAATGTTGCCAAGCTTGAGAACCTCTGCTCCAGAAACGTGTCAGATGGGCAGCAAGCTTCAGAAGGCAGCTGCGCATGCGCCTGGTCACTTTGCTATTTCTGTTAGGCTGGCAGAAAGTGACGTCACCAACTGCCCTGTTTCTCTAGGACTCTGCACTTCCTCCCTTTAACCCTTTGCGCTTCTCAGAAGGCGAAGAGGCTCAGAAAAAGTCTCACGGGGAGTGACATCCAGACCTGACTCTGCGCAAGTGAGTGGGGAATCCTCGTGGGGAGGGGAGCAAAGGGGCCTCATGTTGGAGAAGAAAAGCAGACGTGCAAAAGTTGTCATTCAGGTTCAGTGAGTCCCCCGATCCCATGTTCCTCTGCCGCCCCTGTCCGTGCATATGGCAGGCAGGGGGGAAAGCAGAGCTCCAGACCAGCCGTGTTGCCCCCAGGAAAAAGCCCAGGATCCCCAGGAAGCAGGAAATCTGGGGGAGCCCTTCACCCCCCATTTCCTGGGAAAGCCTCTGAATGGGGGGAGACAGGGGGGATGGCATTGCAAAACTCAGGGGGCAAATAGAGATTTTTCAGGAATGGAGATGCAAAATAGAGATTGCATGGATGGGGTTGGGTCACCTGCTTTTCATCATGTTGGAACCCAGCCAGAGGCTTAGGAAGCTGTGTGAATCAAGACAGCCTGTTAAGCCTCAATGTGTCCTGTTCACTTGAATGTTGCATTTATGAGAACGTACCCATGGTGCTTTTTTGACCCATGCTTTGGGTTGGGCATATTGTATGAACCCTGCCTGTGTGAGAGTATAACTGTAGCTCTAGCCTTTTAAAAAACAAACAAGGTTGTTCTGTTGAGTGTGAGGAAAAAGAAATAGAAACCTCCTGAATGTTTTTATTTCATATTTTTAGTCCTTGATGGAAGCTCATCCCAGATCTGCTTAGAGGGATTCCTCTCCCCAAAAAGTGTCAACCACAAAAACCTCCTCTGGTGAAACTTGTCCAGGGTCTCTTTCTGCTACCAGGTCCTATGAATGAAGGGAGCTTTGGAGATCCAGGAGTTCCACTGGCCCCATTTGGTTAGAGAACAGATAAACAATGGACGCAGGTAAGAAAGCCAGGGAAAGGAGCAGAGGAGAAATCTGGGCAAGAACTGGGCAGAAGATCCTGGAGGAGGAAGTCATCAATTCAGAGGTCCAGCACAGGAGCTTCAGAAATGTCCACTTCCAGGAGAAGGGACCACGGGAGATTTGCAGCTGCCTCCACCACCTTTGCTGTCAGTGGCTGAAGCCAGAAAGACACACAAAGGCTCAGATGCTGGACCTGGTGCTCCTGGAGCAGTTCATGGCCGTCCTGCCTCCAGAGATGGAGAGCTGGGTCCGGGAGTGTGGAGCGGAGACCAGTTCCCAGGCAGTGGCCCTGGCCGAAGGCTTCCTCCTGAGCCAGGCAGAGCAGAAGAAGCAAGAACAGCTGCAGGTGAGAGGACCTCATCTTGCAATCTTGAAAGTGGTCCTTATATAGCAAACAATATGTTTAAATTCCTGAATGCTTCTCTCCCAGAGTCTTCTGGCATTAGTAATATGAACAATTTAACTTTTTAGGCAGTTTGTTCCATTGCTCCTTCCAGAGGTAGATGGACTTGCTACAAAGATGGCTACAAAGATGTGGGCAGAGAACAAGAATCCTCTTCTTGTGGGCTACTCCCTTAATTCTCCTCCTTCTTTTCTCCTTAGCTCTTCTTCTCTTTTCTTTTTATATTTCAGGGCCCGGCGATGGTCACCGAACATTCCAGAAAAAGGAGAGATTCATCAGATCTCTCACAAGAGCTGCTTTTCAGAGGATTTTCCAAAGAAGATCAAAGTCAGGAAACATCAGGAGGTGAGGGAAGGTGTTTCCAAGCAGTGTGAAGTTCCTCACAGACTCCAGCTCTCTCTCGTGCTGGGGTCCTCTTGTGTATAATATCTCCCTATATGTTATTAAATATGCTTTCAAAAACTCCATAAAAGTTTCCACTTCTATCTCCTTAGGGAACAGAACAATGCCACTGATCTTTGTAGGATCCTCTCCTTTTTCTAATGGAGCTAAAACAGCCGCTGAACCATCAGTTCAGGTAGGAGAGAAACTTCAGAGAAGTTGAGTAGATCATTACAAGGACTCCTTTTTTTTTTTTTTGGGTGGGATCCAGTGTTATCTATCTATCTATCTATCTATCTATCTATCTATCTATCTATCTATCTATCTATCAAGTTTGTCACCGCCCATCTCATTGGAACGATTCTGGGCGGTTTACAAAACAGTTAAAATCAATTAAAATTACAACATACAATGATCTTAACTAAATAGAAAATAAATAGAATTACATGTGACTTAGCCCACTACTCAAACTATTGTGGAAATTAAATAACTGTACTGTGAGATTCTTATTAAGGAATCTATTTTTTTTCCAAAAGTTCAGTACTGTTTGTTTCTTTTGTGTGTATTGGTTTACAATAACTAATTTTTTTAAAAAAATTAAAAATTACATTTTATTTAAAATTCAATGTATAGTAAATTATTAAAAAAAATAAGGGACAGAAATAAAATTAGTACACACATAGCTTTTACACTGTTCTCTTCACTTATAGTTCATTCATTCCCTTCTACTTTCAGACACCCTGAAGAGGGATGTATAACCTTTTGCCTCCCTTATGTTCTACTTAATCCAAAGGCTAGATAGGTGGGCCTGGGGCTTTGTGGTGCATAGTCTTTTGGGAGAGGAGGAATCTGTTAGTGGATACACTCCTACCCTTTCAACATAGATACATGAACTCAGAATCTTACACAGCAGAGAAATGCTCAAGGAAACACAGCACATGGAAAGTCTCTGTTGACCTACAAAAGCTTTATTAATTAAAATTGCTTAAGCATTGCAGACGCTCATGCACTCATTCTCACTAGCTCTGCTACAAAACTGACCAGGCGATGCATGACGGTTGGGGAAAGCCATCAGCAGATGTTATGACAGTATCCTTTGCAAGCGACATTCCATCATGCATCACTTCAGCTGTCCTTTCATTGACCATTAGGTTGTTGAGTCAAACATGGCTCACTGCTTGGCAGTCAGCCTCCTTGTTTTTGGTTGTTGGCATCCAGGCCTTGGATGATTTCAAAGTTGATCTCCTTATCTCCTCAGCTTGCTTGCTCCTGTACACGTACACATTCTTCTCTAAGGTCAAATTTTGATCATTACCATCTACTTCTCCCAACATTTTAGTTCTCACAGTCAAAATATCCTTCTATGTATTCACTTGGAAGACTTCAAATTTATTCTTCCAGATTTATTCTTCCATTCTATAGGACTGCTTCAAACTAGTTAAATACTTAAACTAGCAAATTATACTTTTTAAAAAGTATAAAGACAGTTTAAAGAAAACTATACTCAACAGAGGGTAAAATTGAGTTTGCCACTTAAAACGTCAGATTTTCTGAGCACAATAAAAGGTTATAAAGTTCTAATGCAAATGATCAGACAGAAGCACGTCTACATAAAAACTGTGTCCAATGAACTTCTAATGAAGCCACTTAAGAGCTTGTACAATAATTTCCAACCATCTGATCTGTAGCTTTTATTAGCTCCCATCCAGTCAATAATTCCAACCATGAACAGGTTCCCTGGAATTTGAGGAGAAACAGAATTGGAGTATGTGTCTTCTGCATCTTGAGGGCATCCTCACAAACCCCTGGATGAGTTGTCCCAGCACTTTCATAAAGGTGTTGAGTGTGGGCAGGATTGATCCTTCAGGGGATATTGCAGGCCAGTGTCACAAAACCAGCTGATCCAGAAAAAAACCTGTAGCTGGTTTCATTAAATGGCACTTCAGTCCTGCAGAATCAGTTAAGTTAATAACACTGATCCCAAATGTTATATCCATCAGCATCAATAAGCCCTGCCCATTTTCTTACATCAGTTTTTGAATTCTGTAGTAGATGCCCATTTAACCCATTAGAAGTCCCTGCATTTTGGGATTGGTGAACTAATGGAGAGAATTTGCAAATCCTTCTTGGGCCTCCCTGTTAACAAAGAAAGTTTATTTCCCTTTTCAGGGTCTTGTATCCTTTGAGGACGTGGCTGTGTATTTCTCTGAAGAGGAGTGGTCGCAGCTGAATATCAACCAAAAAGCTCTCCATAGGGAAGTCATGCTAGAGAACTCTAGGATTGTAGCTTCTCTGGGTAAGTGTTTCCCATTCTCTAGTCTAACCTTCAAGAAGACATACTATAGTCAGATGTAACCAGCTGTTTCAGACATGTCTTGGCTGGGAGGAGAGGAGATCCAGTCTTCTTCTGCTCCAAGAAAAGGAAGAAGTCAATATAGCTTCTCAGCAAGACAGACTAATCTACTGACTATAGATGACATTGAGATTAGTCTGACCTATAACAAAACATTGTTACCGATCTCATGTTCCATCTCCTCAGTCTCAGCCCCAGCACCCTGTCAGCAGACCTTCAGAGGCTCTGACTTCTGGCTGCTGCTTCTGAATGCCAGGTCAGTCTGTAATAAGGCCTCTTTCATCAGTGATTTAATTACTGGTGAGAGGGCTGACCTGGCATCATATCACTGAAACCTGGCTGGATCTGGAGAGGGGGGGGGTAGCCCTCTTGGAGTTATGCCCAGCCAGGTTTCAAGTGTGGCATCAGCCGAGATCCTGGGGCAGGGATGGAGGTGTGGTGATTGTTGGGGTGCTGTACCACAGGTCACCAGATGTGAGACCCCGTTCATTAAGCTGGTCTGTAGGGATCAGTTGGGTTTGCTGCTATTGTACCAGCCTCCCTGCTGCACAGCAAGTCCCCTGCCTAAGCTCCTTGACGCCATTTCTGGGTTGGCAGTGGAGTTCCCCAGACTTATGGACTTGGGGGACTTCAATCTGCCTTCTCTGAGGATGGGGTCAGAGGTGGCTCAGGAGTTCATGGCCACCATGATGACCATGGGCCTATCCCAAATCATCCAGAGCTCGACACGAGACAGTGGCCATACACCAGATCTGGTGTTCCTGTCAGAGCAGTGGCTATGTGATCTGAAATTTTGGTGTCCCCCCTGTCATGGTCAGATTATGATGGGATTCTCTAGCGCCGCTATCCACTGCAGGGAGGCTGGACCCATTAGATTGGTCTGCCCCCAGCGACTAATGGACCCAGATGGGTTCCAGAGGGAACTGGGGGTTGCAGTCCTGCTGTACGGTCCATCCAAAGCCTTGGTCACTGCTTGGAATAAGGGGATGACTGAGGCTTTGGATCAGATTGCACTGATGCAATCTCTCCTCTCAGGGATCCCGGCATTCTCCATGGTTCACGGAATTGCTGTGGGAGAGGAAGCGAGAGAAGAGACATCTAGATCATCACTGGTGTTAGTCAAGGAACAAACTTGACCGTACACGAGTTAGAGCTGCTATTAAGGCCTACCTCATGGTGATAAGGGCAGCAAAGTGTCATTACTCCTCCACTCTTATTGCATCCTCAGATAGCCACCCTGTGGCCCTGTTTTGCGTGACATGAGCCCTCCTGGGTCCTCAAACAAACTTCTGCAGGGGCGTGCGGAGGAATTTTCCCAGCATCTGCCAGATAAGATCGCTCGGATTCATTCTCAGTTGGCGCTGGCTTTGTTGCAGGTCCAGTGGAGATGCCTAGGGAGAAGTCTTGCCCTGTTCTCTGGGAATGGTTTGAAGCTGTTTGACCTGAGGAAGTGGACAGGGCCCTTAGGACTGTGAGCTGCTCTTTAGATCCATGTCCCTCCTGGCTGGTTAAAGTGGCCCGGGGGGTGTCGTGTGAGTGAGTTCTAGCAATGATTAATGGTTCCTTGAGTGAGGGGTTGTTCTTTCTCCTCTTAAGAAGGTTTTGGTTCACCCCCTCCTCAAGAAGCTATCGCTGGACCCCACTATACTGGACAATTTTCGTCCAGTATCAAACCTCCCCTTTTTGGGGAAGGTGATTGAGGTGATTGCGCAGCAGCTCCAGAGGACCTTGGATGAAGCGAATTATCTGGATCCCTTTCAGTCAGTAATCAGGCCTGGGTATGGGTCAGAAACAGCATTGGTTACACTTTTGGATGATCTCTGGCAAGGGCGGGATGAGGGTTGTACATCCATCCTTGCCCTACTTGACCTCTCTGTGGCTTTCAATACCATCAACCATGGTATCCTTCTGGATTGGCTCAGAGGATTGGGGGTGGGTAGCATAGTGTTGTGCTGGTTCACCTCCTTCCTCCAGGGCTGATTCCAGTCAGTGGGGGTTGGGGAGGAGAGATCCCACCCTCAGCCCCTATTATGTGGGGTGCCACAGGGTTTTGTACTCTCTCTCCTCCTATTTAACATCTACATGAAGCCACTGGATGAGTTCATCCATCACCGTGGGGTGAGACATCATCAGTACACTGATGATAGTCAGTGATACATCTCTGCCCCTGGCAAATTAAGTGATACTGTGAGTGTCTTATCCTGGTGTCTGGAGGCTGTGAGGATCTGGATGGGGAACAACAGGCTTCAGCTGAACCCTGGCAAGACTGAGTGGCTGTGGGTTCTGGGGCCTTCTGGTTCTAGGACTATGTCATCTTTGGTGCTGGATGGGGTGGCACTCCCCCAGAAAGACCCCGTGCGCAATATGGGGGCCCTTCTGGACTCACAACTCCTGCTCAAAGAGCAGGTGGCAGTTGTGGTTAGGAGGGCCTTTGCACAGCTTCGTGTTGTGTGCCAGTTGCACCTGTTCCTAAATCAGGCTCTGCTCTCTGTCACTCATGCCCTAGTCACCTCCTGTTTGGATTTCTGTAATGCGCTCTACATGGGGCTGCCCTTGAAGAGTATCCAGAAGCTTCAGCTGGTGCAAAAGTCAGCAGTGCGGGCAGTTATGTGTGCCTCTAGAGCAGTACACATTACACCTCTGCATTGGTTGCCAGTTTGCTTCCAGGTCCAATTCAAGATGCTGGTTTTGACCTTTAAAGCTCTTCATGGCATAGGGCTGGGTTACCTGAGGGACCGCCTCTCCCCGATTACATCTGCCTGCCCCATCAAGTCTGGCGAAAAAGGCATGCTACAGGTCCTTTCTGCCAGGGAATTACATTTGGCGGGTCCCAGGAGGCAGCCCTTCTCTGCTGTGGCATCCACCTTGTGGAATCTTGTCCCCCCCCCCGAAGTGAGATTAGCTCCATCCCTCTCAACATTCCACAAGTCCCTCAGGACCTGGCTGTCTGATCAGGCCTGGGGTCCCAGGGAACCAGGGAAATTTTGTGATGGCTCCCTTATTGTGGTTAATATCATCCTGTCTTGTTTTGTGTCCTTTTTATAATTTCCATTGTGATTGTTTTTACGTATTTATTGTTTTTAATTAAGTGCTGTACATCACCCAGAATCGCTTTTATGTGAGATGAGCAGCTATATAAATATGATGATAGATATATGAGGTAGGTAGGTTGGTAGGTAGGTAGGTAGGCAGGCCGACCGACTGACCAACCAACTGACCGACAACAATATAGTAGCTAGCAAAATGGTCATCCACTATCATCATTCAAGATCAAAGTCGGGTCACACTAGGACAAAGCAGCCTTATGGAATGCCAGGTGGGACAGGGTCATACATAACACCGGGGGAAGTGTGCTCCAGAGTGTAGGAGCTATTACTGAAAAGGTCTGCTGCCTTTTCCACATCCCAAGGGGGCAGGATGCTCAGCACCACCCCTCCAGATGTTCAGACAAGTGGGCAAAGCCAACTGTGACACCATGGTTCCTGATACATCCTGGTGCTACACTGTGTAGGGCTTTACTAGTAATAAAGTCTCTTTATTTCAATCAGCAACCGGCATAACATTCAAGAATAAAATCACAGCAGTCCCACTGTGGTAATAGTCTAACCTATATAGTATAAACATGACTAAACTTTAAATCAGTAACAAACTATAACATTGTAGTACCACTACCGTTAAGAGTGTAAGTTTAAGATTTTAAAAATGCATGTGAATAGAATAGCAATTTATATATTTTGGGTACAACTGTAGAATAGATACAAGTAATAACTAGCATTCTGAATTGCGCCTAGAAGCTTACTGGCAGCCAGTGCAGGAATTGTAACATTTATTCTGCAATAGCATGTTTGCACGCAGAACCACTGGCTGCATTTTGTACCAGCTGCAACTTCCAGATTGTCGCCAAAGGCAGCCCATCTGAGTGGTAATCAAGGCATGAGTTATATCAGGGCATCCTATCTGGCTTGTGCTCTATTGGCATTTTCTCAGACTAGCTATTTGGTTAATGTCCTTCCATCCCTTCTCTTTCACACTTTTCTTCTATAACCATGAGCTTTGAGATTCTGAGAGAAATGCCATCGTTTTTCTCCCTGAAAACATATGGCTTTATTTCCCACTGCAATCAACACTGGCTCTCATATGTTTCTGAATTAATAGAAAAACTAGTATAGTTTTTTTCCCCCTTTGCAACTATTTGCTTGTGGCAAGAGAAGAGCGCATAGTAAATGCTGATAGTAGGATAAGTAGGAAAGAAGGAGTAGAAAATTATATTTAGTTGGCTCTGTTCTCTACTCCAATTTTTCCACTGGTCACTCCAAGAATATATTTTTGTTAGCTTCTTTGCTCTTGATTCCTCATTCCCGTGAACCTGTTTCCTACTGAAATTCAGTATGAATGTGGAGAATTAATTTATGGAGAGAAAAGTTGTAACAGTACACTAGTGTGATGTGTGATTCTTTTTAAAAAATGATTTTTTAAAAGTTTCTACTGCTTATTAAATAAAAACAATCCATTTCCATATCTTACAGTTTTACACATGTGAACTTAAGTAGCAACCCACATCACAAGTCCAAATTTGGTAAGCCTCAGATCGGATTATTTAGTGTTGGTCAGACTTTTAAAATATTAGAGAGTATTTGGCAAAAATTCAGCAGGTAGTTCATAATTACTTGCTAGAATTTGATCTTCATTTCCTTTCCCTAGCTTTTCATTCTTTCTTTTTCCTTCAAGGAAGCAAGTGTGAGAAAAAACAATCAAAAAGTGGGAGTAAGAAGAGCTCAACTTCACAATCTGCTCAGAAGTTTTTTGCCCAACAAGATCACAAAGGAAAAACACCGAGCAAGTGCTTACAGAAAAGTATGAAAATATTCAAAGACAAGTTAGATTTAAATAAACATTATACAACTCATGGTAAAGGTAAACGCTATCAGTGTAGGGAGAATGAAAGAAATAAGACTCCGACTTTAAATATTTCTTTATGTGAGAAGGTCAAGATGGAAGAGAAACCATATAAATGCAGAGAATGTGGAAAAAGCTTCAGCAAGAACAGTTCACTAACCTGTCATACAAAAATCCATGCAGGGGAGAAGCCATATAACTGTAGGGAATGTGGAAAGAGCTTTACGTGGAACAGTCACCTTACTTCCCATAAAAGGATTCACACTGGTGAGAAGCCATATAAATGCACAGAATGTGGAAAAAGCTTTACTCAGAATAGTCAACTTACTTACCATAAGAGGATCCATACGGGGGAGAAACCATATAAATGTATGGAGTGTGAAAAGAGCTTTACTCAGATCAGTCAACTTACATATCATAGAAGGACCCATACAGGGGAGAAACCATATAAATGCATGGAGTGTGGAAAGAGCTTTACTCGGAATATTCAACTCACTTCCCATACAAGAATTCACACAGGGGAAAAACCCTATCAATGCATGGAGTGTGGAAAGAGCTTCACTCAGAACTGTCACCTTACTTCCCACAAGAGAGTCCACACAGGAGAGAAACCCTATAAATGTATGGAGTGTGGAAAAAGCTTTACTGACAAGAGTTACCTTACTTGCCATAAAAGAATCCACACAGGAGAGAAACCATACAAATGCATGGAATGCGGAAAAAGCTATTTTCAGAAAAGTCTACTTACTTCTCACAGAGGGATCCACAGAGTGGAGAAACCTTACAAGTGCATGGAGTGTGGGAAGAGTTTTACATGGAAGAGCCACCTTTCTTCCCATAAAAGAATCCACACGGGGGAGAAGCCATATAAATGTAGGGAATGTGGAAAGAATTTCCATGAAAATAGGTCCCTTATTATTCATGAAACAATCCATACACGGGAGAAACCCTTTAAATGTATAGAGTGTGGAAAGAGCTTTATATGGAAGAGTCAACTTATTTCCCATGAAAGGATCCACACAGGGGAGAAGCCTTATGAATGCAGGGAATGTGGGAAGAGCTTCTATGAAAATAGGTCCCTTACTATTCATAAAAGGATCCACACAGGAGAGAAATTATATAAATGCATGGAGTGCGGGAAGAACTTTATATGGAAGAGTCAACTTACGTCCCATGAAAGAATCCACACAGGGGAGAAGCCATATACCTGCAAGGAATGTGGAAAGAGCTTTACTCATAACAGCCAACTTAGTAAACATAACAGAATCCATACAGGGGTGAAACCCTATAAATGTACTGAGTGTGGAAAGAGCTTTACTCAAAAAAGTCAACTTAATTTCCATATAAGAATTCACACTGGGGAAAAGCCCTATCAATGTGTGGAGTGTGGAAAGAGCTTCAGCAGGAACAGCGAACTTACTTGCCATAAAAGGATACACACAGGGGAGAAACCGTATAAATGTGTAGAGTGTGGAAAGAGTTTTACTCATAGCAGTCACCTTATTTCCCATAAAAGGATTCATACAGGAGAGAAACCATATCAATGCATAGAATGTGGGAAAAGCTTTTCTGAGCATAGTCAACTCACATGCCATAAAAGGATCCACACAGGAGAGAAACCATATAAATGCATGGAATGTGGAAAGTGCTTCAGTCAGAGCAATTCACTCACTTGCCATGAAAGGATCCACACAGGGGAGAAACCTTTTAAATGCATGGAGTGTGGAAAGAGCTTTATTCGAAGCAGTCAGCTAAGTTATCATGAGATGATCCACACAGGGGAAAAGCCTTTTGAATGCATGGAATGTGGAAAGAGCTTCAGGAGGAAGAGTGACCTGCTTTCCCATAAAAGGAGCCACTCTGGTGAGAACCTCTAAGTAGTAGATTAAATTGGTTTCAGTCCATGCATACCCTCTTCCTGTTCTGAAGTAGAAAAGATGCTTGCTTTGAATCCTAAATTTTGTCCCTGACCTTTACTAAAGCTTGATTGAAACAGCCACAGAGAGAATTAATTGACTTAGGGAAAGATTATTACAAACAGGTTGTGCTGCCTTTTTGGGATGAGTTGGTTGGGATCATTTATGATATTGATACAGTTGCAGGTGAAGACTAGAAAACTATTTTGTTTTAGTGTTCAATTTTAAATGCTTGTCATTTCTACTTGTGCTTCAAAATCCAACGGAGTCACCGTTTGATGTGTCTCACAATGTGCCGTACCAGTTTTGATTGATTGATTGATTGACTGATTAGATGTTGATTGTTAGTGACCACATAGATAGATTTTCTCCATGACGATCTGTCACTGACCTGGTCCTTCAACTCTTCCAATGGTGCACTCATCGCTAGTGTAACTGAGTCTATCCACCTTGCTGCTGGTTGTCCTCTTTCCTTCCACGTTTCCCAGTATGAACATATAATTCAATCTAATAAGAAGGGAGCTTCTTGCTCCTCAGTTTGCTTGATGTTTCCACTTGACGTTGGCTTCGATAGGGATGTTGCGGGCAGAAGTTGCGGCATCCCCAGTCTTTAGAAGGAGCTTCATTTAATGAAAGCATCCCTGATGTGTTTCTATAAGTAGGAGCTCTGTCAACATTTCTTCCACTGTAACAACTGTTCTTCCACAATCCTTTGATCTTCCCTTCCTTTGCCTTGCTACAGTTCTGCCTTTCCAGCTTCACACCTTATTTTTAATCTTAATACAGCTACCCTTGTATTACATGTGGGGCAAAAAAAACCCCTAATCTGTCCTCATAAAAAGTAGGAAATGGCTCAAGCAGAGATAGGTTTTTGTACAAGAACATTTATTCCATAAGTATCCCAGATTTCATCCAATTGTATTAAGAGGAATGGGTGATGTTGAATTAAAAGAGGGTATGTGCCTTAAATATCTGATGAGCTTCTTTCTTTCTTTTGTGCCCAAGGAAGGGTTGCACATGAGAATGAGAATTAAAAGGAGTTGAGTGTGCTGAGATGGCAAACAATCAATCATGAATTCAGGAAAGAGATACCTGGAAATCAACGGAAGCCAAAATAAAATAAAATGAGGACAGCTGCTCCAGGAATGTGAAGGAGAAATCCTCCATTTTTATTGCACTACAATCCAGAAGTCTCTTCTGTCCAAACAAGATCAGAAAGGAATGAGAAACAGAAGTTAATAGTTTTATTGTGTATTTCACTGTGCCTCTTATGCCATGAATTTCTGTGAAGATATCAGTGGACATCTATCAAAGATAGAGTCCATCAGATCCATTCAAGGCAAGCTGTAAAGGTGGAAGAGTTTTTCTGCAGGATTTCAGCTTACGCAACCATGGGACTATGCCAGAATGAAAATTTCTAAAAAGACATGGCAGAAGATGGTTCTGAGAGCAAGAGATCTTCCATGTGAAATGAATGAGGTGGAAAAGTACCTGGAGGTATGAAAAGAGGACTACACTGGGACTGTCCAAGCTTTATTGGAAGTTATAAAAGTGAATGGGAATTGTAGTACTATGGAACCATTATGCAGAACATGGGTACTATGATGTTGGTGTCCTGCCTCAATTCTTCTGGAACTCAAATTTAATTAAAAACTCCCAGCCCTTGAGACCTGATTTATGATCCACTTTCCAATGAGCATGACTGTTTCCTTGCCTCCACTTGACCTGCCCAATCATCCCGGTGACCCTGTTGTAGCTCAAACTGATTCAGCTGTATCAGCCTGGTTGGCATGTTTCTCCTTCCCACTAAAAGTCCAGCTATTTATCTGGGGAGCCTCTTGTCCTCCGCCCTGGTTAAAGAATATGGTGTCTTGTTTGTAATTATTTATATAATTTTTCTCTGTTCTTTGGGGGGCATTTGGATTTAGGGATCTGTAAAAGTCTATTTTTCTTTGGCCCCTTGTGGTGAAGGAGACACAGGCTAAGTAGTCAGTTTTCATGTTGAAGACTCACATCCCAAGCTTATCTAAGGTGTGCATGGATGCCTGGCCTCCCTTAACTCTTAATGGTTTCTACTTCTCCGTTGGCTTGAATTTTTTGTTTTATATGGGTTGTATCAAAATATGCAAGCCAGACTGTATTTTGTCTATTTAAATATATGTATAATATTTTTATCTTTTATTCAGTTGGATTCTCATGTTTTCCACTGATTTTCCTAAAGAAGTTCAAAAATATAGAAAGTGGTTTAATAATATGAGAAATATTGATGGTGAGAAGCTACTTTCAAGTTTCCAGCCCCTTTTGTTCTGAAAATATCCAATGATGCTCAGAAATCATTTAAAAATTAGATGGAAGCTGAAAACTATCTTCTCCAAACTCCTGTTGAAGGAAAATAATTAATTTTGTACTTATTTTTTGCTGCTACATGCTGCAGTTCTTTCCAGACTCTTAAAGATTTTTGTTGCTTTTTTCTGACTCTTGAATATACATTTGCTTGTTTGTATGTTCTTAGCTATAAAGAAAGTTTATCAACTGCAGTTTCTTCCACGGATGTGTTTTATGTCTCTTTTTTAAATTTGCTAATTCCCTCTTCTCCTTTCTTATTTTCCTTCTTTAATTTGACCTTCATTAAAGATACTCTAGGTGGCTCACGCTTTAGGATGAAAAACAAGAATAAGCAAATAGGCAATCTAGATAATCCAGAGGAATACTCAGCAACATTATTGAGGGGAGAGGTCAAGCAAAATTCAGTCACAATCGTAAGACAGAAATCCACTACCAGGGGTAGATCATGCTCCATCCTAAGCTTTACAGAAGCCCAAGAAGGTTGGGGCCATGCAAACATCAGGTGGCATGCTGGCTATTAATGCCACAGAGATTAATGCCACATCTTCTAGGTCCCACTGGATGATGTTGCTTTCCAGCTGTGACCAGGAGCACGTCACCTCTGCCAGATCAGACAAACAGCAGGAGGAAGGCTATCCTGTAGGCACCAGGACATAAGCCAATTTTTGCTGCCTTTTAATTTTCACCATTTCTTGCTCTCTCTTGCCTATGTCCTTTGTGGCTATTTTTCTCAATGTCATGGAATACCTTTCTCTCATCCTGATTTTTTGAAGCAATCTTTTTTCAATATGCCTTTTTTCTCATGCACAACCCCTGCATGAGAAAAGAGTGCATTGTACAAGCGATGACCATACAAGCGATGCTGTTGAGGTTCTTATCCAGGGCCTGAAGTGGAGTGGCTCTGGGTTTTGGAGTCCCCTGGATCTGGTGATTTTTCATTTGTAATTCTTGATGCACCATCTGGGCATCTTGAAGGCCATCCAGACACTGCAGCTGGTCCAGAATGCAGCAACGTGTGCAGCTTTGGGCACTCCAAAATTCGTGCAACACACTGCTGAATGAGCTTCCACTATGCTTCTGGGTGCAGTTCAAGGTGCTGGTTATCACCTTTAAAGTCCTGCATGGCATGGGGCTGGGTTACTTGCAGGACTGTCTGTCTCTGAGGGTTTCTGCCCGTTCCACCGGATCTGACAGGATGGCTATGCTCCATGTCCCCTCTATTAAACTGCCATCTTGTGGGACTGAGAAGATGTGCCTTCTCTGTCAGAACACCTGCCCTATGGAACAGCCTTCAGATTTGGAGGGCCGTCTTGACTTTCCAGAAGGCTCTTTAAGACCTGGCTTTTTCCCAGACACTGGGGCCAGGAGCCAGGATGTTTGTTCTGTGAAATTGTTATACGGTGCCTCACATTATTTTTAACTTGGATCATGGGATTCTTTTATATGTATGTATGTTTGTTTGTTTGTAAATTGGTTGTTCACCACCCAGCATTATGTATTTAAGATGGGTGGCCGTATACATTTTTAAAAATAAAGTATTATTCTACAAAGCATCCTTTTTCATACGTCTATTGGCATAACTCCACACACTTAAGGGACATCTGTAACCTCATTCTTTTCATTCTGTTCCAAGCTGTTTCCATGTCCTCTTTCCTCATGTCCGTGTACTGTACTATGAATTCTCTTGGAAAACACTCTTTCATACAGGATCCATACTTCTTCCTGAAGTCATTCTGCGGCCACTTTATTTCCTTTTCTTTCATGTCCATTTTCCCCCAGATCTTCTCTTGACATTTTGAAAAAACGAACTCTACAGCAGAGGAATTAATGTCATGAATATTACATTAATTACATTATTACAGTAATGAATATACTTAGACTGAAACCACATACACAAGAGACTTTTTTTCTAAACAGATTCTTATTAACTGCTATGGTTCACTCTTGGGTCTCCAAATGGCCTAATTTTTTTTCGCTACCCTCTCCTCTTCTACCCACCCTTTCAAGTTAATTGAAGGTGTATTTTTTCCCTCTGGGTCTCATTTGTTGAGAATGTTGGACAATTTCCCCCGAAACTCATTCCTGGTTCTTTCATTACTACTATTTGGTGGAGTGTATCATGCAACTGTAATCAACATAAAGATCTTTTTCCTCATGTTGGTTTAGTACATCAGCCCACATTCCTGCTCCCATACTCAGTCTTTGCACCTTGCAACAAATTCCACATTTCCCCAGACTCACTCTCTGAGGACGTTTTACCTCAGAAAAAGTATGCTAGTAGAGAAGTTAAGGGTGGATTAACTTGATGATTCTGAGTCATTTTCCCATTCCAGAACATGTTTTCTTTCAATGTTGGGGGTGTTCTTTCTTCAGGATCATAATTTTCATAGCCCATCACTTTACCTCTCAACTCACAGCCACGCTTGCTCCCCATTTGAGATCAGGAGCTGCTCCTCATTAAAATTTTAAAATACATTCTTAATATTTAAGACTAATATTGAATGTTAATATTATTTTATTATTTAATATTAATATTTAATATTGATTGGTTAATTATGTGCCATCAAGCCAACGTCAACTCTTAGCGACCACACAGATTTTGTCCATTAATTTAATATTAATATTTCTTTATATTATTCTTTCATTCATTCAGTTTGGATGCCACCCAACTCCAACCAATTCTGGGTGGCTCAGCACACTAAAATAACACCAAAAAAACCAGTAAAATACAGAAAATTAACCAAAAGAAGTACAAAAATCATTACAAAATAATCACAAGATGGCAATTCAACAACAAAGCAAACATAATTTAATATTTAATATGGTATCTAGGAAAATCCTCTCTTGGAGAAGGACATCAAGGGAAAGAATATTCAGAAGTACTTTTATTATTTACTTAATTTGTTATTTATTTTAGTTTACCATAATTATTTCCTTGAATAGAGGGGGAAAAGAATCAGGAGGAGTCTGGTAGCACCTTTTCCAACAAACACATTTTATAAAAAGGCAGAAGCTTTTGTGAGCTCCCACTCACTTCATCATGCTATACATCTGTCAATGCTGGTCACAACTGTATTAGCTTTTTTTGCAGCTGCATCGCACCATTGGCTCATGTTCAGCTCAATATCCACCAGGAGACCCAGATCCATTTGGCATGTATGGTCTTCCCCATCTGACATCTATGTCTTTGACATTTTTCCCACCCAAATGCAGGCCTTTGCATTAGTTATTGTGGAAATTCATCTTGCTGGTGTCTGCTAACTCTTTCAGCTCTTGCATCTTGAGAGCAAAAATCAAGAGTCTGGTAGCACTTTTTCCGACAAGTAGATTTCAGCAAAAGGCAACAGCATTTGCATGATGGAAAAGGGGATAGAAGCATGAAAAGTGAAAGGATATAGGAAGAAAGTGAAAGGACTAAGGAGAATCCAATGGGTTTCTTATAAGACGACCCCCAGCACAGCACAACCACAATGAAACAACACAGGTGTGTAGATATAAATGCACCCACCTATAGATACAGTGGGATTTGTTCGATGTGCAAAGGAAGAACCTGGAGTGCCGACTTCTGAACCAGTCACTCCAGACACACCTTGCTGGAAATGGGGATTCAACTTTCTCGGGGCTGCAGATGCTCTGCAGCTGCATCTCCGCCTTGGCTCATCCAGCAACCATGCCTGCCTTCCTCTGGGGAGAGGGTGGCAGTTTCCTACCACCCCTATTGTCTCTGGGATCCCATGGAAAACGCACCCCTTTCTCCCACCCTTTGCAAGATCCCCTGGCATTGCAAGCCAGATCCACGGGGGGCTCTCTTTGCAAACGCTTTTTTTTTTTTTAACCAAAAAGGAGGTTTCATTGCAAACAAGTCCCAGGCTTGATCCCAGCAACTCTATAAAAGGACCCATAATTCTGCTTTCCCCCACTCCCATGCCCCCCCCGCAAGAAAAATGCACCCTTTCTCCCCCACACTCTTTTTCGCAGGATCCTTTGGCATTGCGCACAGATTCCACCAGGGGTCTCCCCTTACAAAGGTGGCCGGACTGGCAGTCTCCGAACTTCAGGCAGGAACTGGGCATGCGCAAATACGGTACAGTACTGGATCCTGGGAGGGTGGAAAGTGAGTGACATCACCGAAAAGTGTTGCCTCTCTAGGACTCTCTGCACTTGCTCGCTTTAACCCTTCGAGCCGTCCAAAACCAAAGAGGCTGCTGCAAAGACTTGCAGGGACGGAGATCCAGACGTGACGCTCTTCAGTGAGTGGGGCGTTCTTCTCGTGGGAAGGGAAGCAAAGGTTCTCGTGCTGGGGAGGGAAAAGATACATGCAAAGTCTTCTGAGTCCTGGGAGGGAGAGTGCCCCAGGTCCCATGTTCTCCTGCCGCGCCTTTCCGTGCACGGTCCAGGCAGGGGGGAAAGAGAAGCATCAAAGTCCAGGATCCCCAGAAAGGAGGAGTGATATGGGGGAGACACATCCCCATATATTTTTTGGGAGAGCCTCCAAGTTGGGGGGAGAGGAACATTTTTTTTTTTGCAAAACTCAATGTGGACAATATGAAAAGTTTGCAGGAAAGGAGATGCAAAGGGGATTCTGTGTCTGCATTCACACAATGGGTTGGATTAAGCTAAAATGGGGTTGGACCAGCGTGTTGTGGGAACCCAGCCAGTGTCTTAGGAGGCTGTGTGAACCAGGACCACATCTGAAGCTGTATTCTGAGTCATTGAGTCAAGCCTTGCACTTACCGTAAGTTAGCTCAGCCCTTGCATGGTGTGAACCCTGCCTGCATGTAATAGTGGGACTGTAGAACCAGGCTCTTAAATAGCAAATTTTGATGTTTTCTTCACTGAATAAAAAGAATTGCAAAATCCTAAGCCATATCTTAGGGCGCCATATGAACCAGAACGGCACATATGCCATAATGTGTACTGAGTGATGTGCTTGGATGTTGTATTTTGTATGAACTCAAACATGTATATGAACTCAAACAAGCGTTTTGGGTTTGGTATGTTGGGTGAACCCATCCTGCATCTGAAAGTGTAGCCATGGATCTGGTTTCCTAAAAAGGAAAGCGTTAGCCCTTTGAGGTAGTCTAGACAAGAAGCACAACCAGGAGCATCAGCACTATCTTTGTTGCAAGGTTACATTAAACAGAATCTTGCAAGACTGAAAGTATTTCTCCCCTCTTCTCTTTTTAGTCTCCAGAAAACTGGGGAGGGTCCCTTCTGAAATGCTTCCCATACTTTTCCCCCACCTGTGGACTGAGCTGCCTCTTATCAGACCGATGCCTAGGCTGTGGGTCTTCCTCCTGTCTCCCAAGATCATTCCCACATACCATCACAGAAAGTGATATTCTATTGGGGTGAGGAAAAAGAAATTCAAAATCTTCTTTTCAGTATTCAATTAGTGTTGTGAGTCCATGGTGGAAGAAGATTGTGGAGGTCCTGGATTTTCCTCCCAGATACGAAGACCGAAAACTGCCTGATGCAATTCCTCTTCCCTCTTCCCAGACATGAGCCTGTCCAGAAACATCTCTTCTTTGTACTGACTTTTTCTTGGAGGTGTAGGGTTTCTGTAATTCTGGATTTATTTTCTTTTTCAGGTGAGGTATATAATTTGGAAGCATCTTCTGTCTCCTTGTCTGAAAACAAAAATATCTCATGAGCAAAGAGGGTCCAATGGCCTGGTGAGAGTTCTCCAGGGACTCTTTGCATAGTTCAGATCCTATGGATGAGAAGACCTTTGGAGATCAAGAAGATCCATTGGCCCCATTTGGATCTGGATTAGAGAACAGAGAGAAAAAGCAGGCAAAGTACAGAGCAGATGAAGCTAGAAAAGGCCCTTCTGCTGCTCAGCCCAAGAGTTTTCAGAAAATGCGGGCAAGAACTGAGCAGAAGAACTTGGAGGAAGAAACCATCACTTCAGAGATCCAGCGCTGGAACTTCAGAAATGTACACTTCCAGGAGACCAAGGGGCCGCGAGAGATTTGCAGTCGCCTCCACCACCTTTGCCACCAGTGGCTGCAGCCAGAAAGGAACACAAAGGCGCAGATGCTGGACCTGGTGATCCTGGAGCAGTTCCTGGCCATCCTGCCTCCAGAGATGGAGAGTTGGGTACGAGAGTGTGGAGCGGAGACCAGTTCCCAGGCGGTGGCCCTGGCCGAAGGCTTCCTCCTGAGCCAGGCAGAAGAGCAAAAGGAGCAGGGAGAGATGCAGGTGAGAGACCTTCACCTAGCCAGCTCAAAATGGGATTTAAAATAATAAACAACAGTATGTTTGAATTCTTGTATATCCCCCTCTTATCATTTTTGGATACTAACAGATAATGTTGTATTCTTGTTTTCCATCCTCACTGATGGACATAGAAGGCTGCAAAGATGTAGGCATAGAACCAAAATCCACTTTTGTTAGCCATTCCTGTATTCACCTCCTTCTTTTCTCCTTCATTCTCCTCTTCCTTTTTTTTTTATGTCAGCTCTTGGCAGCAGTCACCCAACATCCTGAGAAAAGGGAGGGTTCATTGAATCTCCCACCAGAGCTGTTTTTAAGGAGAAGCTCCAAGGAAGATCAAAATCAAGAACTATCAGGAGGTGAGAGAAGATCCTAACAAGCAGTTTCAACTTTCCCAAATAATGAGATTCTGTCTAATTCTCATTATTTTCATAGCATTGTGTACAATATTTTTTCATATTTTATTAAATATTCTTTTAAAAGTTCTGGTTCTGCCACTTTTGACTCTCCTACAGGAAACAGAATGATATTTGCAGGATCGTCTTGTTTTTTGCATGGAATCGAAAGAGTGGCTGAACCTCCAACTCAGGTAGGAGGAGTAACTTCACAGAAGTTGCAGAAGTCCATTTGCAGACCTCATATTTTATTATGGTGGTCAGTGTAGAATCTCCTCTTCCAAAATTCAGTTTGAGGTTCATTCTCAGCTTATCCAGTCTCTCAGGACCATTATGGAGATACAATGGAATAAAATAACTATACCGAGAAATTCTTACTAGCAACCTCTCTCTCTCTCAGCCCAACCCAACTCACAGGGTTGTCGCTGTGGCGAAAATAGGAGGCAGGACAAACCCGAAAAAGGGGCAAATTTGAAAGAGGTTCATAAGGATAAAAAGAATTAATTGTTTATGTTTATAACCTTTGCTTTACAAAGGAAAATTCAAGAGCAAAACCATGAAAATAAATAATTAAATTAAATAAATCTAAAGAACAGCTTTCTGAAATAAATGGCTGTCCTTTATTATTATAAGGACAGATGGTCACTGTAGGTATCTTACAATAACTAATCTTCAGTAATCTTCAAGAGACAGGGATAATGCTACACAATAATATTAAATAAATAATATTAATATTAAATAATATTAAAACAAGGGGTCATTTTTAATATATTCAGCTGGATGATTTTGATCTTGCCTCTCCAAATGCATTTTCATTCTGCAGGACTGCTTAAAGTAGATACGTAAACGGACAAATTACAGTTTTAGAAAACCATCTGTGGAGGGGGCGCAGCTGGGCTTAAAATCACAAGCCAACCAGATGTGCCCAGAGGGAGTCACCTGACCCCTGAGGGCCAATGAAAGAAAACGAAGGGGTTCTGTCAGGTTTTGGGGGGAAGAATTTTGGGCGGCTTTTGTGAGAGAGTTGGCAGGACTGCTGGATGAGAGGGTTACCTCAGGCAAAGTTGAAAGTTATTTAATTTAGTTAGAATTGTTATTAGGGTTGGGTTTTGTTTTGTTTTGTTTTGTTGTTTGTATTTAAACTGTGTGTTGTATGTGTGGAACCTTATTTTTTTTGGTACCTTTAGTAAAATTTATTTTTTGTTTCAATCCAGATCATTTGCCTTCAGCTGGGCTGAGCTACAAACTCCCAAAGTTTTTTTCTTGTTTTCCCTTTTTGTCTTTAGTCAGACCCTCAGTAATCTTCAAGAGGGTTCCCCAGAAGGCTGGTGTGGAGGGAGAAATTACTTTCTAGGGAAAGGGGGTGGCAGCAAGGAGATCTAATTGGCCAGTCGCTGTTCACCCCCAAGCACCATTACCTCACAATTGAAGTATCTCTGAGGAAGGGCTGGTTCAACCCCAAGGACACCTTTTTCCCTCATTACAGCATCATTTAAAACCAGACAGAAATTATAGTATTTTTTTGTTGTTGTTCAGTTGTTAAGTCGGGTCCGACTCTTCGTGACCCTATGAACCATATCGCGCCAGGCCTTCCTGTCCTTCACTGCCTCCCTGAGTTTGCTCAGTTTCGTGCTCAATAGTATTTTTTACTAGGCTATAAAGAACAAATGATGGTGGCCAGATAGAGGAGTCTCTAAGTAAAAATAGTTCTTGAAGCATTTGTAATAAAGTCATTTACGGCTTCCAGAATAATTTCTCACAATGTGATTTGGGCCTAGGTTTGTATCCCAACCAATTCAGCTTTGCAGAATCAGCACAATTTTGTCCCTAGCTTGACTTTCTCATCTCCCATCCAGCCAATGACTCAGAACATGAGTAGCTTCCCTGGAATCTGAGAAGCAGAATTTGGTTTGCATGTCATCTGCATGTTGATGGCACCCACACAAATCCTTGGATGAGCTCTCCCAGCACTTCCATGAAGGAGTATAGGCAACACTGGTCCCTCAGAGGAAACCACAGGCCATTGCCTGAAATGTCAGGAGCCCCCCACCACTTCCTTCTGCAAACACCAGGAAGGATTGGACTCCCTGATAAGTATGGTGACTGTATCTTCTTGGAAAAAATAAAGGACAAAACTGAAAAAGCGGCAAATCTGGAAGAGGTTCATAAGGATAAAAAAAATTGTTTATGCTTATAACTTTGCTTTACAAAGGAAAATTCTAGAGCAAAATCAAGAAAAAGTTTACAAAAATGTATATTCTAATAAAAATATATAAAATCAAACAGTAAATGTAAATTTGCCCCTTTAAAAGGACCATTCAATTTCCATATTTTTCACATGAACATGAATGACAGTGCATTAAGTGGTACCATTTGTATGGTAAAAGTTAAGTGGTACCATTTGTACAGTAAAACAAATAAATCTTAAGGACAGCTTTCTGAAATAAAGGATTGTCCTTTATAATAAAGGACGTATGGTCACTGTACTGATAAGGGATGTTTCCAAGGCTCACATGCCAGTTGATCCAGAAGGAAGCTGGGGCTGTTTTCACTGAATGGCACTGAAAGTCCTGTAAAATCAGTAAATTTGTAAAAAAACTGCCCCAAATGTTATCTAACAGCAATGTATCCTGTCCATTTTGTCAGATAAAAAATTGAATTCTGCAGTAGCTGCTCATTTAACCCATTAGAAATGTCTGTTTGGGGGATCTGTGAACAACTAGAGAAAACGTACAAGTCCTTCCAGGGCTTCTCTGATAATAGAGAAACTGTTTCCCCCTCCTTCCCCAGCAGGGTCTTGTGTCCTTCGAGGAGGTAGCTGTGTATTTCTCCAAGGAGGAATGGTCTCATCTGGATCCTGACCAAAAAGCCCTCCACGGGGAAGTCATGCTGGAGAACTCTAGGATTGTAGCCTCTCTGGGTAAGTGTCCCCCATTCTACACTCTAATTATTAGAGCAAATATGCTATAGTCAGATGTAACCAGCTATGTCTCATAAAAAATTCAGAAAAAAATCAGACATTGTGTCCTGGCTAGGAAAAGGAGATGACTCAATCTTCTCCTCCAAGGAAGGGAAGAGACCAATAGTTATCTCCTTAGATAACTATTGGTCTCTTCCCTTCCTTGGAGGAGAAGATTGAGTCATCTCCTTAGATGTGCAATGTGACTGTTTCTCATCTAAAACTTGTGGGGTTATCCATAGCTTTAATTGATCTGCTGGAGGTCTACCACACTGATCACTGGATGCCTTGGCCCAGATTCCTGTGCCTGATTGTCCTATCAGCAGCAAGCATTTTCTTCAGCAAGCTACTTGGTTAATGTCCTTCTTTCCTTTTCTTTGATCTTTTTATTCTATAACCATGCTCTTTAGGATTCTGGACTGAATGCTATTTTTTTCCCTGTGGAAATGTGATTTTCCTGTGCATTTTTTTCCTCTGCAAATGTAATTGCAGAGGAGAATGCATAGCATATGGTAGGTAAGGACAAGGTAGACCAGACTAAGAAACTATATAGGTCAGGACTACTTTTATTGTAACAGCTATAGTAACAGAATCTTGCAAGTCTGAATGTGCTTTCCCCTCCCTCACTTTATCTTCATGTGAACTAGGGACAGGCTTGTCTGAGAGATTTTCTCAAGTTATTTTCTTGGCCCAAGCTCAAGCCCTACTTATCTGACTGTTGCCTTAGTAGCAGCTCTTCCTTCTGCCCTTCAAGGCCATTATCTATGCCCCTACAATTTCTCACTAGCTTAAATTTAAACCGAAAAGCAGTTCTCCACAGCCTACATAAAACAATAGACATACTATAATAAAATAAAACAATTAATAAAACAAAATGTCATACCGTGACTCATTCAATCTGTTGGCACGAATTCATCTTTTCAACACTCTCCAAAATAGCTCATCTTATAGAGTGTAAGGAGGGAAGGGACTGATTTGACTTGTGACTGGAGACTTATTCCAGAATGTAGGCATACCTATTAAGCATCCACCTGTCTTACCTTACAGAAATACAAGCAATTTCTCCTGATATTTTTGAATTGGGCTGGTTAGAACTAGGCAGAGAATACAGTCCCATTAGATTAAGTGGTAAGAAGTACACTTAATCTTACCACTTGATCTTTATTTTTTTCGCTACAGTTTTCATTCTCTCCTTTTCTTTCAAGGGAATGAATGGCAGGGGACCAAGAGTTACAACAAACCAATCAAAATGACCAGGCATGAAAAAGGACAACAGAAGTCTCCAAATCAAATGGAACTAAGAAGGTGTGAGAAAAATCAAATGAACAATGGAAGAAAGAAAAGCTCAACTTTCCAGTATGCCCAAATCCCAGACTTTTTTGTCCAACAAAAACAGAAGACAATAACAAGGAGTATGTGTTTAGGGAAAAGTATGAAAATACTCAAAGAAAAATTAGAGATAAATAAACACTATGGGACCCACACTAAAGAAGAACAACAGTTGTGGCAGGATGAAAAAATTCACAGTCAGCCTTTCACTCTTTCTTTGTATGAAACAGCCAAGGTAGGAGAGAAACCATACAAATGTATAGAATGTGGAAAAAGCTTCAGGAAGAACCATTCCCTTATTTGCCACAAAAGAATCCATACAGGAGAAAAACCATTTCAATGCAGAGAGTGTGAAAAAACTTTCAGATGGAGTAGTCACCTTTCTTTCCATAAAAGGATTCACACAAGAGAGAAAGCATACAAATGCAGAGACTGTGGAAAGAGCTTCCTTGCATATGGGTCCCTTAAGATTCATAAAAGGATCCACATAGTGGGAAAACCATATAAATGCACAGAGTGTGGGAGGAGGTTTACTCAGAACAGTAACCTCACTTCCCATAAAAGAATCCATACAGGAGAAAAACCATATGAATGTACAGAGTGTGGAAAGAGCTTCAGTGAGAGCAGTTCCCTTATTTCCCATAAAAGGATTCACACAGGAGAGAAACCATATAAATGCCTGGAGTGTGGAAAGAGCTTCAGTAAAAATGGGTCTTTTACTTCCCATATAAGGATCCACACTGGGGAGAAACCATACAAATGCATGGATTGTGGAAAGAGCTTTACTCAGAAAAGTTCCCTTAATTCCCATAGAAGGATCCACACAGGGGAGAAACCATATAAATGCTTGGAATGTGGAAAGAACTTCCGTAAAAATGGGTCATTTCTTTCCCATAAAAGGATTCACACGGGGGAGAAACCATATAAGTGTGTTGACTGTGGTAAGAGCTTTACCCAGAAGGGTTCCCTGACTTCCCATAAAAGGATCCATACAGGGGAGAAACCATATAAATGCATGGAGTGTGGGAAGAGCTTTACTCAGAATGGTGATCTTGCTAACCATAAAAGGATCCATACAGGAGAAAAACCTTATAAATGCTTGGTGTGTGGAAAGAATTTCCGTGACAATGGGTCATTTACTTCCCATAAAAGAATTCATACAGGGGGGAAACCATATAAATGCACTGAATGTGGAAACAGCTTTAGAATGAGCAGTTCCCTTACCTCCCATAAAAGGATCCACACAGGGGAGAAACCATACAAATGCATGGAATGTGGAAAGAGTTTTAGTCAGAATGGTAAACTTACTTCCCATAACAGGATTCACACAGGGGAGAAACCATATAAATGTTTGGAATGTGGAAAGTGCTTCCGTGAAAATGGGTCCCTTACTTCTCATAAAAGGATCCACACAGGGGAAAAACCCTATAAATGTTTTGAGTGTGGAAAGAAGTTTAGTAAGAGTAGTTCCCTAACTTCCCATAAAAGGATACATACAGGGGAGAAACCATATAAATGCACTGAATGTGGGAAGAGTTTTACTCAGAATGGTGGTCTTACTTCCCATAAAAGGATCCACACAGGGGAGAAACCATACAAATGCACAGTGTGTGGAAAGAGCTTCTGTCAAAATCGTTCTCTTATGTCTCATAAAAGAATTCACATTGTAGAACTGATGTAACTGTATGGAATGCAGAGATAGCTTTAGGAGAAGCAGTGACCTAATTTCCCATGGAAGGAGCCAGTAATGTGAGAATCCATGTGAACTGTAGTTTTAGATGCTTCTGTTCATTTAGATGCTTCCTGGTCTGAACTAGAAAAGGAATTTTATCCAAGTTAAATCCTGATTCTGACCTTTGCTAACTCTTGATAGGAATGACTACATACAATTAATGTCCTGAGGAAAAGGATAACAACAGGGATGTGCTATTTTATTGAAGATAAGTGGGTTTTTGAAGGGTTTTTTTTTAAGGTGCCAAAATTATTGTACTTCAATAAGCTAACATTCTTTTTTCTGAAGTTTTGATTTTAAGATGCTTGAAATTTCCATTTGTCTTCAAAAACTAGCTGACTCAACAATTTTAGGCAACTTAAATTCTGGGCCAAGCCAGCTTATAAACATTTTGTTCGGCCTAATATATGGCAATTGCTTAAAGTTTTCATCAAAAGGTACAGAGGGGAATAGGGGAATGGTCATGGTGAATGAATAGAGGGATTGTCCCTTAAATTTCTCAAGGGTGAGTTCCTTTCTTTTCCAAGTAAGAATGAGATCTAAAGAGTAGGGTCTGCTGATGTTGCAAGAAATCCAGCATTAATTGAGGAAAGAGATGTTTGGACAACAATAGAGATCAAAATAAAATTGAGAAAACCACTCCAAGGATTTGGGGAAGAAATTCTTCACTTCTAAATGTGTTGTAGTTCATGAATTCCTCCTGATCAAATAGGATTACAGAATAATGAGGAAGGAAACTACCTGTTGTGTCAAAAAAGTTGTGAAGTAATTTGGACTCACATCCACCTTGTAGAGATAGCCAATACTGAGACAGAAAGCATAGTACATTATTCAGCCAAAGGCTTCCTCTAACTTTATGTCAAAGAACCCAGACTGGAGAGAAAGGCATATAAATGTACATAGTATGGAAAGAGCTTCAGAAAGAAAAGTTCCTTCTCATAAAAGGAGCCACAGTGGCAAGAAACTCTACAAATGCATGTTGAAAAGGCCTTTTTTGGGCAGTGGGGCAAAATTTCACCTTTCTGTGGTATGACAAGGGCCAGGACAAAAATTACATTTGGTTTGATTACATTAAATGAATTAAATATTGTTGGTGTGATTACTTTCCCATCATGTACTTAAAGATTTCCTTCTTCACTCACACAAAAGATACAGGTGAGACTTTTTGGAAGAGTTTTAGGGGCAGACTTAAGAGTTTTGGAGTTGCATGCTAGCTTGAAAGAGTGCCCAGCAGTGAATCCTTATCAAATGAGATAAGCCACCAGTTTTATCTCTGGATCAGGCATATTCAGTTCTGAACAAGGAAGTAGAGGGAATGAGAATCAGATTTGCAGATGCACAAAATTGAGCAAGATGCCAATTCCCTGAAAGGCAGGCAGAATTCAGAGGAATCCTGATAGATAAAGAAATGGCCTCAAAAGTACAAGCTTTCCAAAAGGGTGACAAATTAATCCTATTCTTATATTTTGCTACTTTTTACATTCTGCAATAATTCACACCCCAGCTGAATCTCTTCATGTCCAAATACACATGATCTCTAAGTTGGGGACCTTTCCTGCCACTTCTGTTCTTTTAACTAAAACAGAATTTGTACTTTATTCTCTGAGACACTTTGGTTCTGTCATGACCTGAAGATGTTTAGGCTGCTTTAAATTCTCAGATTTTTACCCTCCTCCTTAGCCATTCATACTTCTGAGAACCATTTCCATTCATTTAATTCAATCCGGGAAGCATATTTCTCCTTCATATGTTAAATTAAAGCATGACCTTTATTTGTGCTCCCAAACTTGACGACTGCTGTCTTTTTTTCTTTTCAAAGAACTCCACTTCTGTACTGAAATAAGCCTTTTCCGGCCTTAATTTCCCCACCACGGTGCAATTCTGTGGTATATTTCCCAGGATATATTATTTCTTTGAGCAGTTTGACTCCTATAGGCTCTGATGTTTGTGCTTTTTCTTCCAGACCTGTTAAAGGCTGTTGCTATACAACTGTTGCAACCAAAAACTGACTCAAGAGCTGAAGGAAGATTTCAACCTGGTTTATTTACAATAGCTACAGGGCTACTCTTGGTCCTCTAAACTTACGGAGAGTTCCAGAAAACAGTACCTGCTTTGAAGTTGTACTTGGTTTATACCACAACAGTTTAAAAAAGTAAAAAACAAAATCACATTGTCACAAGCCTATATAAGCAAAGGTTGACATTGTGGTTTTCCTGTTTTTGTTTTCTGACCTCCTTAGAAAAGCCTACTTGGGGCTTTATTCAAACACAGAGACCCTCTAATGATCATTTGGATTATCAATTATATACTTGTTGAAACGTGTTGCTGGATGAAACCTCTTTCTAAGAAGAAGGAGGAGGGCAAAGATCACTCAGAAGAGCTCTTTTACAAGAAGGAAAATAGCCTTTCTTCTTAACGTTTGAACGGCTCCTTAACGTTTACAGGGTTCCTCAATTGTAGGATGTTATATCCTCATATAGGATTTTCAGACCAGACTGTTCCAGATTTTCCTTGTTTAGATATTAACAATGTTAATTTGAAGTTACGAGTTTCTCATTCTTGACAAGACTCCCTCACTCCTGAATTACATTTTATATGGGAAAAGTGACTTAGTTGTGTTATTCACAGCAGTTTCATGGGACCTTGGAAGTCTCCTAGTCCAACCCCCTGCCCTACCCAAAGACAAATCAGACAATAAAGAACAAGAACATTCATTTAAAAACCTTTTAGGAAAGAAAAAACCCACTTTTTTTCAGTGACTTCCTTAAAGATATATAAACACCAAGTGAGAAAAGAATATTTCCTTATGATAAACTTACAGCATAAAAAAGTTATGTTTTGACGTGTTACGCAGAGCTGCCCTACAAGGCATTTAAAAAAAAAAAACCAACAGCAAACAAGCAGAAATAAATCATTCTGAAATTAGAGAAATGTGCTTTGGAATACGACTACCAGATCTAGGCTGCAAAAAATCCAGACAACTGTTTAGAAAGAGTTGGTGTTGATAGAAGCGGTATAAAGTCTCATCAACAGAGTGTGATGGGAAAATAATAAAATAAAGCTGGAAACTCTCCCTCCTCCCCCTTGCCTCTCCTGCAACCTCTTTTCTCCGCTTCCTCCTGCCATTCTTCGCTCGTGCAAAGCAGGATCAGCCCCAAGCCGCTGCACGACCCAAGAGTGACCATGTTCCACTGCCAAAAATAGCCCTCTTAATGCTATCCCACGGAAACAACGGGAGCGCCATCGCCTGTCTGCTTCAGGGTTTGCCCTGGTTCTTAACACACACTAGAAAAACCATCTATCCCCCATTTCGCACCTATCCAAACCTCTCCCCGAACCAGATTTCCCGCCTCTCCGCCTCAAAAGTGCATAAATTCTGTGCTTTTCTCTCGTTCGGGGTCCCTCCTTCTTGCAGTGATCCTTGCAATAAACCCGGCTCTTCTCCCCCGCGTTGCGCTCCCGTCTCTGGCAGAAATTCCTCGAGCGGAGAGCAAGAAATGCCTTTCTTTGCGGCCGGCGTTCATACGCCACCTCCTTTTGCGAAAAACACCCTTCCAGACAATCCGCTATTAAGATGACCTCTAGCCTCCTAAAGGACGAGGGGGCGGGGGCTGATTTGACGGGGGGGGCAGGCTTGTCCGCTTGGTCTTTGCCGTCGTTCGTTAATTCCCGAGTCTTCCTCCCCCTCCTTACTGGCGCGCTTCTTTGGGTTTTTCGGCACGGGCGCTGCAGGACGCAGCCGAGAGGGGGCGCCCTCCCCCAAAGAATCGCATACCCGGCCGCCTCCAGCTCCGGACGGCAACCGAGCATGCGCGCGATGATTGCCCCGCCCCCTCCCTCTCCCGGTATTGCAGCCGCGGAGTCGGAGGGAGGCTGGAATTCTTTGGGGAGGAAGTGGGCATCCTTGCCCGGAGTTCTGCCACTCTAGGAAGCGGCACTCTCTCCCCTTAACTCTGAAGTGGGGCTGCGGGGGGGCGGGGGGTGCCAGTGCGGATCTTTTGGAAGAGCGAGGAGACGGACAGCAGCATCTGCGCCGTGCATCGCATTGCTCATCCCGAGCAGCCTGAATGTATGGATAGAGGTCTGTCTGTAAACATACTGTACCAGGATTCCCCACCCCCTTGTAAGGGAAACCCCTCCTTGCAGGGACTCACTGCTTGCAGTCCCCGGAGGGGAGGGGCTGCTCTGGAAGAGCCCTCCCTTGCTTGGGGGCCTGGCAAAAGATCAGGGTTGTGGTCTCACCTTTTCTGACCAACAAGGTTTATTCGAAGGGAAAAGCTTTGGTGGGCTGTAGCTTGGGTCATCAGCTGCACTTTGGGGGGCCGGGGGACCCTGGTGGGACGGGGAGGCTGCAGGAGAGACGCTTCTTTCCTGGAATCTCTTCCGGGGAGCAAGGAAACCTTGGGGGAGCTGGAAGGGGCCTGGTGGTCTCCCTCCTGACCCAACTGGAGCCCCCTTGGGGACCCCCCATCTGCCAAGTTGCAAGGGGGCTGCAAAACAGGGAGGAACAACAGGCTGACCTTGAGGTTTTCCTTGTAGGAGAAGGCAAAGAGGGAGCTTTGTCCTCTCTGAAAAGAGCCATGATGGAGACTCACCAACTCTTTTACAGAGAAGACAGCTCTGGAGATTCACGGGAGCCCTTCAAAGCGTCTGGACCTCTGGGGGAACTTGGAGAGAAGATGGAAGCAAATGACCCTGCAGGGAAAGGCCTTCATGCTGCTCAGGTTGAGAGCCAGGGGGAGTTTACCCAGAAGTCCAGGCAGAAGGTCCTGGAAGAAGGAACCCTCACTCGGAAGGTCCGGCACCAGCAGTTCAGGGGATTCCTCTACCAGGAGACCCAAGGACCCCGAGAGATTTGCAGCTGTCTCCACCGCCTTTGCCTTCAATGGCTGAAACCAGAAAGGAACACAAAGGCTCAGATGCTGGACTTGGTGGTCCTGGAGCATTTTCTGGCTGTCCTTCCCCTGGAGATGGCGAACTGGGTGAGGGAATGTGGAGTGGAAACCAGTTCCCAGGCAGTGGCCCTAGCCGAAGGCTTCCTCCTAAGCCAGGCAGAGGACAAAAAGAAGCAGGTGAGAGAAACATTATTTCTGATTTCTCCAAATGCCTCCCTACCAGGATTTGCTTGATACCTTAATTTGGGGACGTTTCATTGCCTCTTCCAGACATTTCCCAGGACAAGGAGGAAGTCCAAAATTTATTTCGCCCCCACTCATGGATGTTGGGATGGATTGTGGCTGGTAGAAAAATGCTCCCTCTCTATGTTCTGGCCTCCTAATTCTTTCTTCTTCACTGGTGTTTACGTGTAGGGAAGTTCCATCCAAGTGGATCCCCGAAGTCCCAAGCCAAAGGGAGATCCATCAGATCCTTCTCAGGGGACACTTTTGGGAGAGATTTCCAAGGAAAATCCCACTCCCATCATCTCACCAGGTAAGGAAGGATTCTGTCTTCTGTTCCAGTGAATTCCAGCTCTCTGACTTTATCTTTCATGTTCATCATCTGGTTTTATGATATTATTTATGTAAATTCTGTAGCTACCCATCCCAACCAAGGGACTCTGGGCAGCGAGCAATTCTAAAGCAATAAAAACAATTAAAAACAATACAAAAATAAATATATACAGTTTATTATATTAGTTTGAATCTGGATGAGTTTTTATAGAGAGTTTCCCTAAAAATCATTAACATTTTTAAAAGTTCTGTTTCCATCCCCTTTGTCTTCCGCACAGGGGAGAATACGATGTTGGTGGTACTTCTTGAAACATCTCCCTTTTCTGGTGGAAAAGAAACAGCAACTTCACTTGCAGCTCAGGTAGGAGAAGGGTCGGCAAGTAATATGTGCTGTCAACATTTGGAGACCTCTAGTTCAGTAAAGAGCACAAGAAATAATAATAATCCCATTGCAGCAACTGAAATAGGATATATAGGTGATGTGTGACTGCATCAGACCTCCCACCAGTTAAGGGGCAGGTGGATTATGAGCATAAATGAAGCAGAGATAACTGAGATCCAACTTGCTAGGTATCCCAAAGATCAATTGAATCCAAAATTCTCATCAACATAGGCTGTAAAGGTATGTTTCTAAAGAAGATGACAGTCTAAAACAGGCTGAAAAACAGGCTCAAGGCCACACAGAACCAAATGCTACTACTTATACCTCTGGCATTGCCTGGTGATCTCAGAACTAGATCTGCTTTGTTATGAAGCCCAGACAGAGAGACAGTCACTGTATCTTGACTCAACACTTGTTGAGAAAGTGCCATCTAAAAGAGGCTGAATCCCTATTTTGCTCACAGGGCTTCAGTTGATTAACTCACAGCTAGCCTAAGGTTCATAATGTGAGCCAGTTCCCTGAAATCCAAAGAAAAATAGGATCAGGTCTCCAGATCATGTGTATTGATGTCATGCAAAATTCCTTAAGTTATACAAAAGTAGATTTTATATGCAAACCCTTACGCCCCAAAGAAAGAGGGCAGCTTTCCAACAAGTGAACTCTGATGGACATCATAGGTCATTCACTAGGAGTCAAACAGAATTCCTACCTGTCCTAGCCAGGTGATTCATAAGATAACTGTGCTTTCTAGCACTGAAGGTCCAGGGGAATCCATAAAGTTATTAAAAAGAAAATGGCCGTCTTGCAGATACAACCACATACATTGAGTGCGTGTCGTTGCATTGCGTGGACATCCCATGTTCATGGGATGTGAGTTACACAGTATGTTGATTTGCAGGAAGGTCTCTGCAGTAGTTGACTTGCTTAGACTTGAGTGAGCATGCATGAGGTAAAATGGACTAAGGTGATTGGCCAAAATTGGCTGGAAATGTCTTGCTATTAGAAGGGAATGCTGTATGTGGCACAGTTATAACTAAGGCTGGTAACCTAGTTTATATCTTTTCTGTCTTACTAAAGAATGTTACGTGAAAGCTTAAATTGACTTAAGCCATGATGAACAGTGGAGGTTGATATCAATGGCGCCCTTTTTGTGCTTTGCTTAATGCTAAAGGAGTATAGCATGAAGTGTTTGCATATATTTATATACAGATATCTAGATATCTACTTTTGTATAAGTCAAGGAACAGAGCCTTCAAAACTTTCTTGAGTTTCCCAGTTAATCAGGAATGTTGTCCATCTTTCAGGCTCCGATGTCCTTCAAGGAGGTGGCTGTGTATTTCTCTGAGGAAGAGTGGGCTCTGCTCAGTTCTGATCAAAAAGCCCTGCACAGAGAAGTCATGCTGGAGAATTCTAGGAATGTGGCTTCTCTCAGTAAGGGTCGGTCCTTGCTCTGAATTCAAATAGCTATGAAAGGCTTTCTGTACTGTGAAGTAATCAGCCTGTTTGTTTCTTCCAAGAATTAGCCAAACCAGAGCCTGACTCCTGGCAGGAAGAAGGTGGAGATTTGTTCTTCTGGGGATCCAGGAAAGGTGAGAGAACAGCATTTACCTGCTGAGATATGTGGTAGGATCATTCCTTGAGAGTCCCCTTGGTGAATTTTTCAGGTTGTGTTACTTCAACATGAAAAGATTGATCATTGGCTGAAAAGAGGGAAGGGGAGTTTCTGGTCTCAGAAGTGTCTGGGCCCCCCAAGTCCCCTTTCAGGAGCTCTCAAAGATCCTCTCTGACCTTGATAGGTAAAACCAGAAGATGCCCCCAAACCCTAGCCCTTCCTCCATCTGACATTATTCTTCCCAATTCTTAACTCTTGGTCCTTGGCCACCCAAAGACTGTCTGTCCCTGAAATTGGTAGTGGCTGCCCTCTGCTTGTCTTGGATCCACATGCCCCTGATCCTATGTCAGTTCTGCTGGGAAATCATCTACCTTGGACTCCTCCTGATGTATGGCAGAATATTGCTACAGGGAAGGAAACAAGGTAATCCCATCGCTAGGGAGGTGGCCCTCTTTGGGGCTGTTCTGAATTGGAAGCTGGTTGACAAATATTCCATGCTACTGCCTGGGCAGTGGTCATCAGAACAGTATGGAGGGCAACTCTTAACTTTGAGAACAATGCCTACTTTTTCCTTCTGGCTGCTGCTGGATGTGAGGAGTGATAAAAGAGTGAAGCTCCCCCTACCTTAGGACCCCTTGAATGGAGATTCTTCAAGGCAGTTGCTCCTTCCTTCAGAAAAACAATTGACAAACCATACTGCTCTTCACCAGTTCAATCTAATGGCGTCCTAAAGGTAGAAAGGGCCTTGAAGGCTACTAAGTACGGTCTTCTGCTCACTTGAGGAATCCAGATTGAAGCATCCTGTCCAGCCTCCAGTTGAACACATCTAAGAAAGTCCATCACTCTCTGGGTCAGTTTCCTTGGTTAAACTGCTCGTACCCAAAAGGATCTTATGCAGGCAAGGTCAAGTCTGTTCTCTATTGCCCAAATTTAAATTACAGGAATATGAATTCCAGTTGCATGCTAGGAAAATAAAGATCCAATAGTAAGAGGAGTTCGACAGTGGAACCAAGGACTCAGAGAGCAGTGGGCTCCCATTCTCTGGGTGCATTCAGGTGGAAGCTACATAGCTGTCTGTTGCATGTTTTAATCTGGATTCCTGCACAGAGCAGGGGGTTACTCCACGACCTTAGGGGGCCCTTTTGTATCCTCCAAAGGAAAAAAAAAATCATGCTAAGTCAGTCATGCTCTTAATGTGCAGGAAAGTTTTGAAGAGGATTGCTTATTCTGTTGGGAATTACTTAATTCTATATAAAATTTTAAAATTGTATAGAAAAAACACCAAACAATTTATTGGCTTTTCGAAGAGAAAGAGAAGCTCTATACGTTAATACAGTGGTATAATGCTGTACAGTTTTAAAAAATAAAGATTTCCATCATATCTGAGGTTTTTGAAAGAAGCTTCATTTTTTAAAGAAATGAAATTCTGAGCTGAATCTAGATGCAGGTAGTGGTGATCAACTGAAATCAATACAATTGATTAACGCAGTTAAACTTTTAAAAAAAACGTTTTAAAGTTTAAACCTTTCCCCTTTGTTGCAACTGGATATACCAGTGGTTCTTAAGCTTCTTGTTGCATGGACTCCTTTAACAGTCTGGTGAAAACTACAGACCCTATCTTTAAAAAATATATTTAAATGCATAAAATAAAATACATAGATATAGATTGTATTACAAAGGAAACCAGTTAGGCTCAAATGTAGATATCAATATATTAAAAAATAAAAATATTAATCCAGTAAAGCAAGTTAACAAACATTTTCGGAGTCTAGAGGCCCTAAATTACCTTATCACCTACATTCATTATTGAATGAAAATCTAAATTTTAGTTAGAGGTTGGTGAAAATAAAGTTGTGATTTTTTTCCCACCAAGCTCACACACCCCTTGAAATCCATACACACACACACACTGGGATGTACTGTTTTTTAAATATTAAACCTGTTGTTGGAGGAGATTTATTTTCACTCCTCCCCATTGGGTTATTTCTCTCTTTCCTGATGTTAAGCAAGGTTATGGTATTTATAAATGTAAATTGTAAACCTTCGTCCTATCCCCTGGGCTCTTCTTCAGATATTGAAGGACGTATGATCCTGTTGATGAACATTTTCCACATAAATCCACATCCAACATACGTGTGTTATGGCTGTGAGGTCCTGACTGTTCCACTGTGAAAAGGTAGTCAAAATGGTCAGAAAAAGTCTTGTTTGCCCAGTCTACAAATCAGACCAGGCTAATGGAAACATCACAATCCCCCATGCCAAAAAGTGCAGTTGTCTGTTCATTTGCAGCTGGTCAAACTCCAATATCCTAACATCTGCAGGCAGCACTCAAAGCTTCTCAGTGTATTTGATTTTCATTTGAATTGTTTTCTTTTTCTTCCTGTTTCATTATTTTGTATTAGTCTTCATTTCTTAAGGAAAAAAAAAAGGATGAATCTTTGTTTCATGAGATCATCAGGAAATGGCCAAGCAAAGAAATCACTTGTGAGACTTTAGCATCATCAAAATGTAATGTAGGTTATGACAAAGCATGCAGAGAGGAAGCAGAGAATCTTGGAAATTATGATAAATTCCCATTAGAATTGACAACCATATTGATAGGAATGTATCCTTGTTGCTTTCCTTAGGTTATAAACATTAAAAAGATTTATACTTTCTTTTTTTCTTTCTCTCTGTAAAAGGATTTAAGCAGGAAAATGAGAATGATCAGGAACATGAAGTGGGAAAAGAGACAGCTGAAAATCCCTGGAGATCAGAAACACCGGAGGAAAACCACTCTAAATATCTGGGGGGAAAATTGTGCGCTTCTCAGCATGGTGAAATCCATACGTTCCTGACCCAAGAGGATCACTTGGAAAACAGAATAGGGAATTGCCTTCTACAGGTGACAACACTGACAGATAACTCAGAATTGTGTAACCAGTATGGAACCGAGATAGGAAACAATCAGTATGAATGGAGAAAGCACGGAACATTTTTCAGCCAAACCTTTCCTCTTACTTTATGTCAGCAAATCCACACAAGGGAAAAGCCCTATGAATGCATGCAGTGTGGAAAGTACTTCAGCAACCGCAGTAACCTAACATCCCATGAAAGGATTCATTCAGGGGAAAAACCCTATAAATGCACAGAGTGTGGAAAGAGCTTCAACCGGAGCAGTAACCTGACTTCTCATAAAAGGATCCATTCAGGCGAAAAACCATATAGATGTATGGAATGTGGAAAGAGTTTCAGTGACAGCAGTTCCCTGACTTCCCACAAAAGGCTGCACACAGGGGAGAAACCCTATAAATGCATGGAGTGTAGAAAGAGCTTCAGGTTGAGCAGTCAGCTTACTTCACATAAAAGGAGTCACACAGGGGAGAAACCATATAAATGTATGGAGTGCGGAAAGAGCTTAAGATGGAGCAGTGAACTTACTTTGCATAAAAGGATCCATTCAGGGGGAAAATCATATACATGTATGGAGTGTGGAAAAACCTTCAGCCAGAATTGTCACCTTACTTCACACAAAAGGCTCCACACAGGAGAGAAACCATATGTTTGTATGGAGTGTGGAAAGAGTTTCAGCAAGAGCAGTTCCCTTACTTTACATAAAAGGATCCATACAGGGGAGAAACCATATACATGTATAGAGTGCGGAAAGAGCTTCAAACAAAGCAGTAAACTTACTTCTCATAAAAGGATCCATACAGGGGAGAAACCATACAAATGTGTGGAGTGTGGAAAGACCTTCAGATTGAGCAGTCAGTTGACGTCTCATAAAAGGATCCACACAGGGGAGAAACCATACTCATGCACAGAGTGTGGAAAGAGCTTCAGTCAGAGTAGTAACCTAACTTCCCATAAAAGGCTTCACACAGGAGAAAAACCCTATATTTGTCTGGAGTGTGGAAAGAACTTCAGGCTGAGCAGTTTCCTTGCTTCCCACAAAAAAATCCATATGGGGGGGAAAACATACAAATATATGGAGTGTGGAAAGAGCTTTAGTCAGAGTTGTGACCTAATTTCTCATAAAAGAATCCCCAAGGGAGAAACCATATAAACACATGGAGTGTTTGAGTACAAATCTTACTCAATCCAAAGAATTCATACAAAAAAGCATCCTAGAAAAAACGTTTAATAACCCAAGCCATAAAGTGGACAACTGAAGAAGAAATCATGCAAACACATGGAGGAGCTTCAGCCAGAGAATGTCCTTTATTCTTCATAAAAGGAGGCATAAAGGGGAGAAGCCATATAAATGCATGAAGTATGAAAAGAGCTTCAGTGTTTGCAGTTCCTTTACTTCCCATAAAAGGATCCACATGGGGAGAATGCATATGAATATATGGAGTGTGGAAAGAGCTTCAAACATAGCAGTCAACTTCTCATAAAAGCGTCCTTGCTTCAGCATCAGCAGTACCCATAATTCCACAAAAAGGAACCATATGAGAGAGAATCCATACCAATACACGGAATTTAGGAAGACCTTCACTCAAAACAATCATCTGTTCACATCAATTAACTTGTACCAAAGCAAATCACATAACCATTGGTAAAATGGAGTCTGATCTAAGCCATGGCTCTGTGTTTCTTTTGAACAATTTAACCAGTTGTGAACTGCCTTGTCCTTCCTGATCTCCAGACCACAGAGGAGAGTGGCAAGAGAGGCAGCAAAGTGAAATGATCCCCACATCTTGCAAAGACTGATCGTGTTTGAGCAATCACATGACTTGTTGCTTTCAACAAATAAAATGCATGGAAGGTGCTGGGAAACTGGTTTGAGAGATGGAAGGGGTTGTAGTTTGGGAAAAGGAACCAATAGGATTACATAAAAGAATTTACTGAAAACACTTTTCCTACTTCTTGAAGTAGGAAAAGGAAGGAGGGTGACAAAGGAAGGTGATGTGTGCATACTAAGAAGTTTGATGATAATCTGAAAACAGGACAGTTCACCATAGAATACAAACAACGCTGGAGAAAGTGTCAGGAAATCTGGAACTGGAATGAACTAACGTGGTTATAGAATGCTAAGAGGTAAGTAAAAGACAACCCCATAGCTCTAATTCTGGGTCGGTCCTTGAAGAAGATGTTCCAATCGGCAACTGTGAAAGTTGAAGATGCAAGTTTGCATGCAGCTTTCCTCTAAAATTGAATCAAGGACAGTTTAACTGTGCCTTAAACCTCAAATCTTCTCATTCAGTTGGATCCTATTCATGGGGTCACTTTGGATCAGTCACTGAGGCCAACCTATCCCACAGGGTTGTTTTTGGGGAGAGAAAGTTGGAAATAAGCATTGCCTTAAGCTCCTAACGGGAAAATAAATTAAGAATTTTTTTTTTTTTTACTTTTGCTGTACTCCTGTCTTGTAGTTATGGAGGTGCAGATGTTCACTCCCAGCTAAGGATTTAACCAGGCGAACCCCAGTTTAGTTTTGATGGCACTGTTACAAGGGTTATCTCCTGACCATCTGGATATGGATGCAGTCACTTGCCCAACATCGAACAGGGTCCATCACTTTTGGTTTATTGCCCAAGTGTTGTTTGTTTTGTGTGCCAGTTTTCTTTCTGGGTTCAAATGTAATAATGTTCACAAAGCAGTGATTTTACAAAGCACTGAGCCCAGCCTAGCCAAAGGCATGTTAGTACTAGTTGTTGGGTGAAACTGGTCAACCTATGATACTGGGATCAGAGATGGGCAAAAAGTTTCATTCTGTGTTTGGAAACTGAAGACAAACTCCAGTTCTCTCTCCCCCAAATACTTTTTCTGTTCCAAGGAAATACACTGTGAAGAAAAGAAGCTGCAAGGAGAAAGGGCTGGGTATAAATTCTGCCATGCCTCCCTCCCTGCCCTGAACATGGAGGTCTTGGGCCAGTGGCCCATTAAGCTGCAGGAAGTGGACAAAGGTACTGGGAAAGAAGGGTTGCATGGGGTGGCTTTGAAGAAAGTGTGTGGCAGCTGTTACAAAAACATCAGCTTAGCCCAGGAAGACAGGAGGCAGTGAGGAAGAAACTGAAGATTGGCCTGCCTTGACTCTTTTTGGTATAAGAGGCAGGGAAAAAGAGATTCTTTCAGGCTTTCAAGATTCTGGTATCATGCCCTGTAATAATAGAGTTGAGTTCTAGCAGTTTTTGTGTCTGGCCCTTGAACTGGCCTGTCTTGAAGAGACAAGAGTCCAAATAGGCTAACAAGGCCAAAGAGTGAGGTGAGGGAAAGAATCGGTGAGGAACATAGAAGCATTTAATAAATTCAGCATCTGGGCTCCAGCAGGAGTTATCCCAAGGCTGCCCAGAGTTGTGCTGACTAAAAGACTGCAGAGAACTGGAAGGATAAAGCTCTGGCAGGGAAAATAAAAAGGAAAAGTCTCTGAGATCAAGACGCAGCAGTGTGAGATGCCCCCTAGTGCAGCCTTTGGGGGTGAATGGGGTGGATTCAGATTGTGGTCCACCAGCATCTGTGGTAACTTCCTGGGGGACTTTGACCCAGTCATTTTTTATTTATTTATGTAGGTATTGAGAGAGAGAAAGGGAGGATGTTACATAAAGTAAAAGATAAATCTAGAGAAGAAAAAAAGGTGAAGAAAAGAAAAAAAAAACCCTAAAGTTACAAAATAGCTTCCGACCTTCTCTCCAACAGATATTAACAAATCTATTATCTCCCCTCCTGCTTAATTTTTCCAGAAATCCCTTCAACCATTTATTTCTCATCTTTCAGTCATTACATCCATAAATCATCATTCCACCTTTTCCTTCTTTTAGCAAAAAGTCCATAAGAGGTTTCCATACTCCCTGACCAGACCAGTCTGCTTGCCTTTACCTTTAGTTCTGACACTTCTACAGCCAGTCATTTTCTTGCACTGCAACTCCCAAACAATTTTGTTATGGTGAACAGATATCTATGTGGCCGTAGGAGATGAACCATAATGGCAATCAATCAATCATGCATGATCAAACGTATCTTCCAGGGAAGGGGACATACGGTAGAGTCAGGAACGGCCGAGTCTTCCCAGCGGCGCCTCGTTCTTCCTCCAAGAGCTCTCGCCAAAGCCGGTGCTGTTTGGGAAGCCAGTGCGATTTTAGGGGGGTCAGTCCTGCACCCCCTTTCATCCCCCAAAGAAGGCGCCAGAGCCTGAAAGCACGTGGGAGGAGCAGCCGTGGAAAGAGGGGCGCGTGGGAGACCCCCCTTTTGCGGATCTGCGCGCAGAAGAAGTCGAGCGAGGCTCCCTTACGACGGCGTCCGCGGGCGCTCGGTTGAACAGCCTGAGAATGGACCTCCGCCCCAGCAGAAGGGGCCAGCCAGGCCCCACGGAGCCCCGCCCTTGGGGAGGAGGGTCCAGTCGGGGAGGGCGTGGCCACCAGTTGCCTCCAAGCGGAGGGGACGGAAAGCCGTCTCCCGGGCTACGCGGGGCGGGGCGGGGCGGGGCGAGGGCTGCGCGGGAGTTCTCCTCGGAGCGGCTGGTGCGTCGGTTGGCCGAGGCGGAGGCGCTGCTGGCGGCGCTCGTCTCCGAAGCGGTCCGGGCCGCCAGGCAGTCTCGGAGGCGGAGCAGGAGCAGCGGCACGGGCTGCTGCGCTGGAGATGGCGCTGCTCCGCGGCATCCGGGCGCTGCGCGGGGGCCCGGGATGGCGCCTTAAAAACAAATCCGTTGAGCTCTCCCGGCACTTTTGCGAACGTGTTGGAGGGTCGGATTAATCCCACACTACTACTTGGGAGTGGTACTCAAATGGGCCCTAAAAACCCTTTGGGGTTCTCACTGTCTTTATCCCAAGCTTAGGATAGGTGAGTTAGAGCCGTGTGGTTCAGCAAAAAAGAAACTCTGGGTTCTGTGCTCTGTCGGGGAGAGCTCCTGACAGAACAGCCCTCCTGATCTTCTCTCCCTGACTTTATATCCAAGAATCCACAAGGGAGAGAAACCCTCTAAATGTCACAAACGTGGGAAGAGCTTCTGGAGGAGCAATTTCCTTATTTCTCCTAAAAGGAGCCATGGAGGTGTGAAAGAGAGATGAACCCAGGGGAATTTGGGGGCTTTATGAGGAATTTCCTCCTCACAAATGTAGCCTAGCCAAACAGACTTCATTAACAGGACGTAAAGTTAGCTGAATCAGCATAGAATAGATAAGCAGGCAGTCACTCTGCTTACACGGTGCAAGGGTGCCATTCAAACAATAGCTATAAATGATGGGACAAACCTTATAGAAGGTGTCCATGAAAATGCCATTACGGTGATACACATGTGCAAAGGTAAACCTGAGGGGCATTTTTCACTTAGAAATGTGTAAGTAACCAGATGCGGACCAGCCAACGTGACTGCACCGTCTGCAATGCCTTGTCTGAAACTGACCACATACATTTGCAACCCACATAAAAAATAAGTGGAGCTTCCATCACACCATCACGGCCACCATCTTGACTTTTCAGGCATCCTGTAACAATCACTTTCCCCCCCCCCATCTTTTTTTTTCCTCAGGCCCTTTTGTTCATTTGAGATTTTTCAATATTTAGGCTGCCTCAGATTCTCATTTTTTGGGTCTCTTCAGCTCTTCATATCTCCTGAGGAACATTTCAATTTTTTTTAAAACAAAATGTGATGGAAGTTTCCCCATCATACATTAGATTAAAATATTAGATTTAGCCAAGCTGCCATCCCTCCTTTTGATTTTTCTCCTTTTCAAAGAATTCCTCTTTTGCACTCACTGAAATTAGCCTTTTCCAGCCTTATTTCCCCACCCTGCTGCAATTTCTGAGGTAAAATTTTGAGAATGATGTTTCATTGAATATATATTTTTTTCTCAAGGTCTCTTTTCTTTAATTATTTATCACTTTCTTCAGGGTTTCAGTCTTTATAGCACACCCCTTCACGCCAATCTCAAGGCCGCCATCTCTCCCCACCTCAGATTAGTGGTGGCTTCCAAATAAAATGCATCTTAATCTAGAAAATAATATCTGAGGGAAACTTTTTTTTTTTTTGAGAAGAACCATGAGGGTGAAGATCATTCAGAAGCCCTATTATTTTAGCAGAAGGAAAATCACCTTTATTCTGCATTTCTCAAACCTGCTTCATGTTTATAATGTTCCTCAGGTGTGGAGATTTTTCCATTCAGACTGTTTAGACCGTCCCTTTTCCTTTCTTTTATATTCAATTGAGGTTAGTTAATTAGTTCTTGAGAGACTCATGTGTAGAGACTCCATCTTTTCTTCAGCCATCTCCTGCAATTTCCCTCTGAATTCAACTTAAGGAGGGTCTCCTTCGGCCGAAATATCCAATTTTCCAGCTTCTATTCCCAGTGACTAGTAGAAAGGACAGTCCTTTATTTCAGAAAGGTGAAAGAAAGAATGGAAGGGCTGAGGCCTCCCAGCGGCGCCTCGTTCTTCCTCCAAGAGCTCTCGCCAAAGCCGGTGCTGTTTGGGAAGCCAGTGCGATTTTAGGGGGGTCAGTCCTGCACCCCCTTTCATCCCCCAAAGAAGGCGCCAGAGCCTGAAAGCACGTGGGAGGAGCAGCCGTGGAAAGAGGGGCGCGTGGGAGACCCCCCTTTTGCGGATCTGCGCGCAGAAGAAGTCGAGCGAGGCTCCCTTATGACGGCGTCTGTGGGCACTCAGTTGAACAGCCTGAGAATGGACCTCCGCCCCAGCAGAAGGGGCCAGTCAGGCCCCACGGAGCCCCGTCCTTGGGGAGGAGGGCCCAGTCGGGGAGGGCGTGGCCACCAGTTGCCTCCAAGCGGAGGGATGGAAAGGCGTCTCCCGGGCTATGCGGGGCGGCGGGGCAAGGCGAGGGCGGCGCGGGAGTTCTCCTCGGAGTGGCTGGTGCATCGGTTGGCCGAGGCGAAGGTGCTGCTGGAGGCACTTGCCTCCGAAGCAGTCCAGGCCAGCAGGCAGTCTCGGAGGCGGAGTAGGAGCACCGGCACGGGCTGCTGCGCTGGAGATGGCGCTGCTCCGCGGCATCCGGGCGCTGGGCGAGGGCCCAGGATGGCACCTTAAAAACAAATCCGTTGAGCTCTCCCGGCACTTTTGTGAACATGTTGGGGGGTCGGATTAATCCCTCATTAGACCGTGCAGTCTATCACCTAGAATCTTAGAGGAGATCCCACTAACGTGTCCTTCTGCAACTGTCAGGAAGGATGAGAACCACCGATAGGCCTATCTGTGAATTCATTCAGAAAGATTCTTTGGTTGCATTCACAGAAGGACCCTGAAAGTCTTACATACTCAGTGTAGTTGATCCATCAGCTGTTTCCAACCAACTCTGGACGGTATACAGGTACTCCTCGCCTAACGACCACAGTTGGGACTGGAATCTCGATGGCTGTGCAAAGCAACCATTAAGCAAGATGCCCACGTGACTGCTTTGCTCAATGACCGCAATCTGGGCACTCCTGGTTGTGGTTGTTAAGAGATCTCCTGTGTGGTTAAACAGATAGAGTGAAAGCTGTCTGCCCGGCAGGCAGCCCTTTAGCTCTCAAATGTTCCTAAAGCTGGCTGGAGAGAGGGAAAATTCCCTCCGTGGACAGAGGGAAAATCCTTCCTAGTGCTGGAGGAATGGAGCTCAAAACTTAAGGATTTGAGCTCCGTTCCTGCCCTCCGCTGAGAGGTTTCCCTCAATCCCATCTGCTTGCAACCTTCTCTGCATTGACTTTCTAGGTTCCGCTGAGAGGTTTCCCTCAATCCTATCCGCTTGCAACCTTCTCTGCATTGACTTTCTAGGGAAACCGGCAGAGAATATTGCAAATGGCGATCACATGATTGCAGGGCACTTGACAACAGGTCATAAAGGCGAGCCAGTTGCTAATTGTCTGAAATGCGGTTAGGTTACTGTGGGGGTGTGTATGGCACCATGACAATTTACAACAGCCAGAAGTGCTTTATGGGCCATTAACCCCCATTCTGAGGCCATTGTATCTTTGAACTGTCGTTAAATGGTCATTAAGTGAGGACTACCTGTACAATGAAATCAACAGAATAAAAACAGAATACAGTAAAGAATAACAACTGATGGTGTATCCAGCTAACCACCTTCCAACTAAACCCTAATCTGGCAGAGACCCTGACAATCCTACCCAAAAGCTTGGGAAAATAGCCAGATCTTTAAGTCTTTCTGGAATGCCAGCAGCATAGGAGCCACATGGATATTAAATGGAATCTTATTCCAGAGGGCAGGTGCTATGACAGAAGACACGTTTCTGAGATCCCAGTTGATGACACTGTTTAATTGAAGGGAGCTGTCAGTTCGAACCAGTTGGGCTGATACCAACAGAGAGAGGCAGTCCCTCATATATCTGGTCCCTGTGCCATATAGTGGTTTATAGGTAACAACTAGCACTGAATTCACCATGAAGCATACAAGAAAAAAGTTCTGCATTCTGGAGCAGTTAAAACTTCCAAGTGGTCTTGAAGGGCAGACCCATTCATGAAGGGCTTACAATCTAGGAAAGGATGCAAAGTGCACACCAGTTGAAGTTGTGCAAAGGCCTTCCTGGTCATCAAGCAGGAGCTGTGAGTCCAGGATTACCTCAAGTTGTGCACCACCCTTGAATGGGGAAATACCATCCCAGTTAAGGGCAGAGATGAAATATCCACTCACCTGGGCAGCCCAAACACCCACAGCCACTCAGTTTTGTATAGATGTTTAATAGAAAGGGAGATAGCATTGAGCCATTTGTCACCCCACAAAAGAGGGACCTAGGGAATGATCTCTCCCCATCAAGCAACACCTAATGAAACTGCCCACAGAAGAAGGTGCCCCCATCCCCAACCCCTGCAGCCAGTCCCAAAGGATACTGTGGTTCATGGTATCAACAGCTGCTGAGGGATTATGTACCACCTTCATCCCAGCTCTGCCACAGGTCATGGACAAGCTGTCCCCATGCTAAATTGCAGCCTGAAACCTGAGTGAAACAGGTCTAGATAATCTGCTTCCTCAGATAATCTGCTTCATCCACAAATATTTCATCTGTGAACTCTGTCAGTTTTCTTGCATCAGATTTTTAATCCTGCGGAACATGCTCATTTAACTCTGCAAGTCAGTGCAGGGAAGGTTGCAAGTAGAGGGAATAAAGATAAAATTCTCACTGAGGGAAACCTTCATTTTGAGGAGAACCATGAGAGCAAAGACCATTCAGAAGTGGTATGTTATCTGAAGGAAAATCATCTTTATGAGATCTGCTTCGTATTTCTACTGTTTCTCAAGTGGGGATATTTTTCTGTTCAGTTTAAATGGTCCCTTTTCAGAAGTTTCATGTTCAATTGAGGTTAATAGTTTCTAATTGGTTCTTGAGAGAGTCATGGGTTAGAGGCTCCATCTCTTCTTCAGCCATTTCCTCCAATTTCCTTCTGAATTCAAGTTAAGGAGGGTCTCGCTCAGCCCGAAATACTGAATTTTCCGGCTTGTGATAAAATGACAGTCCTTCAAAGGATTGAAGACCTGAGTGCACTTGCCATGTATCAGCAGATTGCCTGTGGACATGGACTTTGTATGGTCAAGAGTCACTTTGTGTAAGATGGGTGGCTATAGAAATATGATTGAAAAATAAATAAATAAAGAAATATGCAACTCGTTTATACAAAATACAGTAGGTTAAAAAAATGAGTTATATAATTTTTTTGGAAATACAGATGCATTGAATAATATTTGCATTAAATATATATAGATGTGTAACTTTACTGTATAATGGTATACTACAGGTTTTAAAAAAAAATTTCTTCTATTTTTGTCACTGTTTTGTAATACCAACTTTTAATGTTTTCTTTCTTCTTATGTATTATCACTATTATTGTTTTTTCCCCCTTTTGTTATTAATTAAAAAGCAATACAAAATTTGAAGGATTGATAATGAAGCTCAAGCTCAGATACTCTGGCCACCAAATGCGAAGAGAGGACTCTTTGGAAAAGACCCTGATGCTGGGAAAGATGGAAGGCCAAAGGAGAAGGGGATGGCAGAGGATGAGATGGTTAGATAGCATCACTGAAGCAATGAGCATGAAACTGAGCAATCTCAGGGAGGCAGTGAAGGACAGGAAGGCCTGGCGCGATGTGGTTCATGGGGTCACGAAGAGTTGGACACGACTTAATGACTGAACAACAACAATACAAAATGTATAAAAAAGAAAGGACAGTCCTTTATTTCAGAAAGGTGAAAGAAAGAATGGAAGGGCTGAGTCCTCCTAGCAGCGCCTCATTCTTCCTCCAAGAGCTCTCGCCAAAGCCGGTGCTGTTTGGGAAGCCAGTGCGATTTTAGGGGGGTCAGTCCTGCACCCCCTTTCATCCCCCAAAGAAGGCGTCAGAGGCTGAAAGCACGTGGGAGGAGCAGCCGTGGAAAGAGGGGCGCGTGGGAGACCCCCCTTTTGCTGATCTGCGCGCAGAAGAAGCCCAGCGAGTGCCTCTTTGGTGGGTCCGTGGACGCTCGGCTGAAGGGCCACAGGAAGGCATCCACTGCCACGGGAGAGGGGCGGGGTCCCGGGAGCCCCGCCTTTGGGGAGGAGGATCAAGCAGAGGAGGGCGGCCACCCGCTGCGCTCAAGCGGCAGGGACCCCATTCTGGGCGGGGGAGGACGCCGCCGCGGGGGCTTCGGGTGCGGGCCTCTGGGAAGGCGTCTCCTGGGCTACGCGGGGCGGCGGGCGAGGCGAGGCGATGGCGGCGCGGGAGTTCTCCTCGGAACGGCTGGCGCGCCGGCTGGCCGAGGTGGATGCGCTGCTGGCGGCGCACGTCTCCGAGCCGGTCCGGGCGCGCTGGCGCTGGGCGGTGAAGCTGGACGAGCCGCCCGACCTGGAGCGCTTCCGCGCGCAGCTGAGCGAGGCCCGGCGCGGGAGGGAGGCGCTGCTGGCCCGGCACGCGGCGCTCTCGGAGGCGGAGCAGGAGCGGCTGCAGGGGCTGCTGCGGCTGGAGATGGCGCTGCTCCGCGGCATCCGGGCGCTGGGCGAGGGCGCGGGCCCGGGGCGCGAGCGGCCGGGCGGCGGAGGGGGCCCGGCCGGGAAGGCGGCGGCGGCGGCGGCACGAAGGCGGCGGAGCAGGCCGGGCGGAGAGGCGGTGCGGGCGGCGCTGCTGGGGGTGGCGGCGGAGCTGGAGGGGGCGCAGGGGCCGGGGCTGCGCGAGGGCGCAGCGCGCGCGCTCCGCCTTGCCTTGGAGGCGCTGCTGGAGAAGCGGCCGCGGGAGGCCCTCCGGGCGCTGGAGCCGCTCCTGCGGGAGGAAGGGCGCGCCCGGCCGAGGCGGCTGCTGGCCCTGGGCGAGGCCTTGCAGGGGGAAGGCTGGGCCGAGCGAGCAGACGGGCTGCCCTTGGAGGAGCTGCGCCCGCTGCTGGAGAAGGCGCTGGGCCTGGCGCGGAAGGCTGCTGCGAGCTGTCCGGCTGCCGGCCTGGAGAGGGTTCCGCGGGCAGCCCGGCTGGAGCAGGAGGAGGCGGCGGCGGCGGCGGCGGCTCCGAATGGGGCCTTGACGCAAGCCCCCCTGCAGGAGGCAGGACTGGGGCACACGGCCCCACAAGGGGGCTCTGCGGAGAGCTCCCCAAGAGACCCCCAGCAGGAGCATTTTGCGCCAGAAAAGACAGTGGCCATTGACTTCTGGTCTCACCTGCCGAAGGAGGAGGCGGGTGGGCGGCAGGCGGACGCCCCTTCTTTGAAGGATGCCCCGTGGGGGAAGGTGGAGGACCTTCAGGATGCCCTGCGGGAAACTACCAGGAGGAAAATGGGTGCTTTGTCCTGCATCTTGTGGGACCAGGGCCCCCGGAAGATGTGCAGCCACCTCCACCACCTTTGTTGCCATTGGCTGCAGCCAGAAAGGAACACGAAGGCGCAGATGCTTGACCTGGTGATCCTGGAACAGTTCCTCTCCGTCCTGCCCCCCGAAATGGGGAGCTGGGTGCGGGAGTGCGGAGCAGAGACCAGCTCCCAGGCGGTGGCCCTGGCCGAAGGCTTCCTTCTGAGCCAGGCGGAGGAGCAGAAAGAGCAGGGAGAGATGCAGGTGAGAGACCTTCACCCAACAAGCTCAAAATGGGAGTTCAAAGAATAACCATATACAGTGGTATCTCGGGTCACGAACTTAATTTGTTCCACGACTCTGGTTGCGACCCGAATTGGTCGCGACCCGAATCAAATTTTCCCATAAGGTTCAATGTAAATACGGTTACTCCGCCGTTCTGACCCCTACGAATTTGGTCGCCAACCAATTTTGGTCGCGACCCGAATCAAATTTTCCCATAAGGTTCAATGTAAATACGGTTAATCCGTTCTGAACCATATGTATTTTTTTTTTAAAACCACAAAAATATGAAACAGTACAGTACAGTACGAAGAGAGAACACTAACCTTGCTTGAGGCAACTTCTGGCGTGAAGGACAGGAAGGCGGGTGGGGAGGCGGTTATTTGGAGGGAGAGTCCCCCTCCCTACAGGAAGGCACAACCACGTGTCACAGCAGGGAAAATGGCCGTGGATTCATCACCCGATGCGGAGTTCGCGAATGGAAGCAAAATTTTGCGAATGGTGCTGTTCGTGAACCGAATTGTTCGTGAACAGAAGTGTTCGTGACCCGAGGTACCACTGTATTGGGTTTCTTATATGACTCCTTAACAGGGTTGTGAAGATACTAAGAAAAGGAGAAGTTTAACTCTTAAGGCAAATACTTACATTGAACAGCGAATGAGAATCTGCTTCTTTTTTGTAATTTTTCTTACGTCCGCTTCTTTGTTTCTCCAGTTGCATCTGGTCCAGAGACCTGACTTGAAGTCAGTCTCTGACTATCCCAAGGAAAGGTGGAATCTTCCAGATCCTTCCCAGGAGCTGGTCTTCAGGGGGGTCTTCCATGAAGATCAAAGTCAGGACACCTCCTCTGGTAAGAGAAGGTTCCTCAGGAAGAAGGCAGTTCTTTCTCGTTCTCTGGGCCCTCTTTTGCATAATACTTATCTGTATCTTAGTAATTATGTTTCTAAAAATTCTGCTTACATCACTTTTATCTCACAGGGAATGAAGATTCAGCATTCATAGGTTCTTCTCCTTTTTCTGGTGGAGTTGAAAGAGCAGTTGAACTTCCAACTCAGGTAGGAGAAGAAGTATCAGGTAAGAGAGAGAGCTCAGTTGCAGGTCTCTTGTTATGGGTTGTACATATATTATTGCAGTTACTGAGCAACATGAACTAGGGGTTCAGTTTGCTGATCAGTAATGTTTTGCTTAGCTCCCCTCTCAAAACTGTTGTGGGTGTAACAAGAAGCCAAAATTGGGATGTCATCCAAATGTGGATGGTACCTCATGAAGCAAATCCTTTAGTGAGCTCTGCCAGCACTCTTGTGAAGGTGTTGAGTGGGGGCAGGATTGATCCCTTGGGAGACCCTGCAGTCTATCGGCTAAAATGTTACAGAAGATCCCACCACTATGTCTTCCTGCAACTGTCAGGATGAGAACAAGTGATAGGCCTATCTGTAAATTCATTCAGAAAGATATTTTGGTTGCATTCACAGAAGGGCCGTGAAAGTCTTGCATACTCAATATAGTTGATTCACCAACCATTTTCAACCAACTCTGGACAGTATACAATAAATCCAACAGGATAAAAACGGAATACAGTAAAGAATAACAACAACCAATGGTGTTATCCAGGTAACCACCATCCATCCAAACCCTAATCTGGCAGGGAACCCAGCTACCCTAACTGAAGATTTGGGAAATCAGCCAGATCTTTAAGGCTCTCTGGAATGCCAGCTGGGTGGGACCTGTGTGCATATCAAAGGGAATCTCAGTTTTGAAGGGCAGCCCCGTGTACAGCGCATGAATGACTGAAGGACCTCCCGATCTAGGAAAGGATGCAGATGGCACACCAGTTGAAGTTGTGCAAAGGCCTTCCTGGTCATCAAACAGGAGCTGTAAGTCTAGGAATACCCCAGCATGTGCACCATCCTTGAATGGGGAAGTGCTATCCCATCCAAGGTCAGAGATGAAATATCTCCAGATCTGGGCAGCCACAGCCTGAAACAGGTCTACATAATCTGCTTCGTCACATAATCTGGTTCGTCCACAAATGTTACATCAGTCAAAGGCTGTGAACTCTCAGTTTTTTCAGATCAGGTTTTTAACCCTGCAGAAGATGCCCGTTTAACCCACTACAAATTTCTGCTTTGGGGATTCTTGAATCAAAAGGAGAGAATTTGCAAATAAAACTTGTCTGCTCATAAGTCTATTTCTTTTTGCAGGTTCTTGTGTCTTTTGAGGAGGTGGCTGTGTATTTCTCCGAGGAGGAGTGGTCTCTGCTAGATTCTGACCAAAAAGCCCTGCACAGAGAAGTCATGCTGGAGAACTGCAGAAATGTGGCCTTTCTGGGTAAGGCCCCACTGCTCTGTCCTCAGATGCTTAGAAGAAACACTTTATGGACAGATACAGCCAGTTTTTTTTTTTCTTTTTTAAAAATCCCTGAACATTCTTACCTGGCTGGGAAAAGTAGTGGATCTCCTCTTGCACTGAGGAGAAGAACAATTCAGTATTTTTTTAGTGATTGGACTATTACTCATCTATTTATTTCATACAATTTTCTTTAAATAACATTTTTGGTTTTTTTTTAATCTTTCTGATGACAGATTGATTAAATTGCACAAGATGTAAATTATGTTATTATGTTGACTATGACACAACATTTGTGGTGCTCAAATCCCTCCCTGCCTGAAACCATCCCTGTTTTTTCTATAAACAATTGTTTTTTTCCCAGGTAATAGCAGTTAGTTTAAGACAGGTAAGAAATTAGTTAGAACAATTCGTTGCTCCCATTGTCCCCCTTGTCCATCTCTAGAATAAATATTACAAGCTACTTTTCCCTGATTCCTCATTAATATATTGAGTGAAATGGTTTAACAGTGTAAATGTACTACTTTGCTTAAATAAATGGATATTTTGAAGGTTTCCAAAGTTCATATCATAAAATGCTTCACCTCTATACTGTGTAGTTTTATTACTCATCACTCAAACTCCAAATTTAGTAAGGCTTAGATCAGAGTATTTAATGCTGATCAGCAGAACAACCTTTCAAAATAATGGAGAAACCTTGACATAATTTCACTAGGAAATTCACACTCACTTCCTGTGCTATGAATTCTTATTTTGCTTCCCCTACCTTGCCTCAATTGTCACTCATTCTTTTTCTTTTAAGGAAATAATGTGCAAGAGAACAAGGAAGCCTTCCAAATGTTCAGGCATGAAGAGGGAAGAGAGGACTTTGCAAATGAAATGGAAGCAAAAGGGCATGAGGGAAATCTGTCCAAAAATGGGAGTACAAGGAGCTCAACTTTGCCATCAGCTGAAATTGAAGACTTTCTTCCCCAACAAGATCAGAAAGAAAAAATAAAAGTGGAAACTGCAGAAACATTTGAAGAGGATTTATACAAACATTACACAATTCACACTAAAGAAGAAGATCTATGCCAAGAGTATGAAAAACATTACAATTGGACTTCTAGCCTTTCTTTATGTGGAGAAACCAAAATGGGAAATAAACCATATAAATGTACAGAGAATGGAAAGCATTTAAGTGAGAGCAGTTCCTTTGCTCCCAGTGAAGGGATCCACCCAGCTGAGAAACCGTATAAATGCATGGAATGTGGAAAGAGTTTTAGCCAGCGTGGCAATCTTAATTCCCATAAAAAAATCCACACAGAGGAGAAGCCATATAAATGTGAAGAGTGTGGAAAGAGCTTTACTCAGAAGGTTAATCTTAATTCCCATAAAATGATTCACACGGGGGAGAAACCATATAAATGTGATGAGTGTGGAAAGAGCTTTACCCAAAACATTCAACTGACTTCCCATCAAAGGATCCACACGGGGGAAAAGCCATATAAATGCATGGAATGTGGAAAGAGCTTCAGGTGGAGCACTCAGCTTACTTCCCATCAAAGGGTCCACACAGGAGAGAGACCATATAAATGCATGGAGTGTGGGAAGACCTTCAGTGAAAGCAGTTCCCTTACTTTCCATAAAAGGATCCACACAGGGGAAAAACCATATAAATGCACAGAGTGTGGAAAGAGCTTCAGCATGAGCAGTTCCCTTACTTACCATAAAAGGATCCACACAGGGGAGAAGCCATATAAATGTACGGAGTGTGGAAAGAGCTTTACGCAGAACATTCAGCTTACTTCCCATAAAATGATTCATACAGGGGAGAAGCCATACAAATGCACTGAATGTGGAAAAAGCTTCAATACAACCAGCAACCTTGCTTGCCATAAAAGGATCCACACAGGGGAGAAACCATATAAATGTATGGAGTGTGGAAAGAGCTTTACTCAAAATATTCAACTCACTTCCCATAAAAGGATCCATACAGGGGAGAAACCCTATGAATGTAAAGAGTGTGGAAAGAGCTTTACTCAAAAGATTCAACTTACTTCCCATAAAAGGATCCACACAGGGGAAAAACCATATAAATGCAGGAAATGTGGAAAGAGCTTCCGTAATAATGGGTCCCTTACTCTTCACGAAAGGATCCACACTGGGGAGAAACCATATACGTGCATGGAATGTGGAAAGAGCTTCAGTCGGGGCAGTCATTTTGCTTCCCATAAAACAATCCACACAGGGGAAAAGCCACATAAATGCCTGGAGTGTGGAAAAAGCTTCCGAGAAAACACTTCTCTTACTATTCATAAAAGGATCCACACTGGGGAAAAGCCATATAAATGCTTAGAATGTGGAAAAAGGTTCCGTGAAAATGGGTCCTTTACTTCCCATAAAAGGATCCACACGGGGGAGAGACCGTATAAATGCATGGAGTGTGGAAAGAGCTTCACCACCAGCAGTAACCTTACATCCCATATGAGGATCCATTTAGGTAAGAATCTGTATTTTTAGGTAAGAATGTATATTTACTTGGTTCCATCCATGCATAATGTATGTTCCTAAAAAGGTACTTTTCTCAGTCCTGATTGAAGACTGACGGGATGTCCACAGGGTATGGTAGAAGAAGTCACAACAGTGCGATTAAAACTCATTTTTTATGTGAGTTGCACATGCAGTGCATATAAAAAACAGGCAGAACTTTTATCACACAGTTGTGGGTGCCCTGTTTTACTTTTATTGCCATACCCTGTGGGCACTTCTGAGCCTGACTCTAGCTAAGAGCATTAATTTACTGAGGAAACAGTTTTAATAATAGAGATGTTCTGGTTTGTTGAAGATGAGTGGGGGTTTTTAAGGTTTTATTGTTTTAAGGTGTTACACATAAATAAGAGAAAATCCTTTTTTCAGAAGTTTGGAATTCCAAGCATCTTAATGTTCAGGTTTGCTTCAAAAATGAGTGTAATCACCATTTTATCCATCCCAAATTGTGTGTATTTCAATTAGTGATAATTTTTATTTAGTCTCATGTATTTTCAGTTGGTGCCTTACATGAGTTTCTTTCTTTTTGTCCCAAGTAAGAGACATGCAAGAGAATGAGAACAAAAAGTCAAGCATGTTGACATCTGAAATAGTAAAGCATGAAACGAGAGAAGAGACATTTGGAAGTCATGGGGAACCAAAATAAAGGAAAGTAAAATAAGGGAATCCTCTCCAGGAACATTGGCAAAAGTTATCCATGTCTGAACATGATGTGGCCCAGAAGTTCCTCCTGATCTAATCAGATCACAGAAGAGTAAGAAGAGAACTGCCTTCTGCATGAAACAAGGGTCAAGGAGAAATTGGACTCCCATCCAGAGTGTAGAATCGAGGCTAGAGATCAACCAGGATGAATGCAGAAGCAGGGGAAAATTTTAGTCCTGATTGAAGACTGGAAAATTTTTTTACTTTTTGTCCACCCTGAATGAATCCACCCGGAGACAAACCAGATAAATGTATGGAGTGTGGAAATTGCTTGAGGAAGAATTTATAGAATCCAGATGTCCTAAAAACGCATGTGGAAAAGACCTTTCTTTCAAGCAGCAGGGCCAACTTCCACCTTTCTGTGGTGTGACAAGAGCTAGAACAAAAACATGACGTGCCTGCATTTACCTTTAAAATAACATTAAACTAGTTAAAGACACTTGTCAGGATTAATTTCTGCTCAGTACTTAATCATCTCTAATTTTAGTCACATTAAAAAAATAGAGATGTGACAAATATTATAAATAAATAAAATGAATGATTTTTGGAAGGCCTTTAGGGCTTGCCTTGAAGGTTTCAGAGTTGGGTATTGGCTTGAAAGTTTTCTCAAAGAGTGCTCAACCACAGTTCCTGCTCAAACTGGAGAAAGGCTGCTGGTTTTGTTATGAGATTCAGTATCATTTTTATTGTATGAAATTTGCAGAACAGCAGTTCCCTAAAACCAACCACAGAATTCAAAGGAATATTGATAGATGAAAGAAATGGCCTGAAATAAACAGGCTTCCCACAGCTGTACTCTCAGTTTTTATTTTTGGCTTTTAAAAAAGGCTTTGTAATGTGCCCTTTTTTAAAAAAAGCAGAATAACTGTCCTTTTTCTTTGGTTGGTGTTTCATGGGTGCTTCTCTTTTTTGCATTCTTTGCTATAACTTAATCTCTGCTTTCTTTTTGTTTCACATCCAAATGCAGACCCATCTCTTGGTGATTTTTTCCCTGCATCTTCTGCTTTCTACTCTGAAGAAATTGGTACTTTACTTTTATCTGAGGTACTTCTGTTTCATCATGATCTCGAGGTATAGGCTCCTGATGTTCTCAAGGGTCCTTTAGACTCCAATTGGGTTGTGTTTACAGAGGACAATGAGGATCACTTTATCAAAAAAAGGGTTTACTTTATGAAATTATCCACGCTCCAAAACCCATCTTGGCTGATTCTTAGAGTTCTACCTTTTCTCCTATTCCAGCCTTAATTTCCCAGTCCCATTACAATTTCCAACTTTTTTTCTTCAGAACTTTTATTTCTTTGAACATGTTTTAGGCCAAAAGATACTAGGCTTTAAATATTTACATTTTTCTTTGAGACTTTAATTTTCCTAATTTTCCACTAAATGTCATAGCCAACCATCTTTCACTATCTTAGGTCGTTGGCTACTCCCCAATAAAGCATAAGGTATTTCAAATCCTGATAATATCTGTTGCCAATTGTCCTATGCTGTCTAATAAATCTTGCTTTGGAGGGACTATACTTCCTTTCCAAGAGGGGTTGGGAGTTGGCTATTTCCACCCCATACAGTTTTGTACTTTGTGAACTCAGTCAGATCCTAACATTTTTCTCTCTAACACTGAGGGTCAACTGAAGCTTCAGGGGCCACTTCAGTGCCTCCTGGGGCCCTTGTTGCCATTGATGGCCCTTCTAAAAGTGTCCAACCACTGTGCTGGGCCTTTCATGGGATAGTTTTGCAATCCACCTTTTCTACTTAGACCACACTAGAAGGGGAATTGTGGGGAGCCCAAGGAAAGAATTGCCAATCTTCCTTTTCAGAGATTTCTCCAAAAATGATGTTTGGAAGACAATGGTCATTTTATTGAGGTAGATTCCTTGACTCTTGCCCAGAGCAGATGAAGTTGTTTGGAGGTGGGTTGGGGTGTTTCATACAGATGACAAAGAGCTAGAAAGTGATGCACTTTGAGGATGCCACCATTATTCTTAGCCACTCTGACAAGAATGGCACACACAAAGTTTGCAAATCTCAGGCTGGGTTCCAGCACCTCCTTACACATCAGTAGAAATAACTTTTGCCTTCAAGTCAACTGCCTGAACGAGCCTCTGCAGTTTTCATGGCAGTGTTTTCCAGAAGTGGTTTCCCATGGCTTTTTCTGAGAGAGAGGAGCTGGACCAGAGTCCCTGATGGTTTCATGCCTAAAGCAGGACTAGACCTCATGGTCTCCTGGTTTCTAGCCTGGTGCCTTTAGTCACTACACCAAACTGGCTGGCTGCCTCCATAATGGAATGGGTAATTCTGCTTTCAGAATTCAAGCTGCAAGACAGAGCACCTATCTTCCTTCTGGTGGTTTCCCATAGGGCATCCTGAAGGTCCCCCACCTTCCCCCATGAGGCGACCTTCAAAGAGGGCATCCAGCTCCACCTGCAGCCCGCCTGCCACCTTTGTAAGTTGAGACCAGAAGTTGGTGGCCACCATCTTTTCTGGCACCAAGTGCTCCTGGTGAGGGGCTCTTGGGGAGCTCTATGCAAGGGCCTCTTGAGGGCCCCTGCGCTCCAGTCCTGCCTCCTGCAGGAGGGCTTTTGGCAAGGCCCTATTTGGAGCGTTCTCCTCCTCCTCCTCCTCTAGTGGGCCTGCCCACAGAGCCCTCTCCAGGCCAGCAGCCAGATAGCCCAGCGCTTTCCGCTCCAGTCCAGCACCTTCTCCAGCAGCAGGCACAGCTCCTCCAGGGGCAGCCTGTCTGGTCAATCGGTCCAGCCTTTCACTTTCAAGGCCTCACCCGGGGCCAGCAGCCACCTCGGCTGGGTGCACCCTTGCTGCAGGAGCAGGTCCAGGGCCCGGAGGGCTTCCTGCAACTGCTTCTACAGCTGTACCCCCATGAAGGCCTGCTCTCTCCACTTCCCCCAGCTCCACTGCCACTCCCAGTAGCATGACTCACACTACCTCGCTGCCTGATCTCTGCTGCCTGTGTCCCACTGCCGCATCCTCCCTGGCAGGCCCCATCCACCTCCCTATTGCACGGAGAATTCCCATGCCCTTGCCTTGACCCACTGCCCTGCGTCCCCTGCAAGGTGCCCTTCCATCCTCGCCGCTTAGTGGCACCTGCTGGTCCCGCCCTCCCAGGCTGGCTCCTAATCCCCAGACAGGCCTCCTTGGACCCCGCCCCACCCTGCCTCCTGGAAGGTAAGTCCTTGCTCAGTGTCTTCTGCGTATAAATCAGCAGAAGGGAGCCGTCTCCCACATCCTCCATTTCCATGACCGTTGCCTCCACATGCTTTGAGCCTCTGGTATCTTCTGGGTATGAACGGAGGTGCAGGATGGACCCCCTTAAAATCACACTGGCTTCACAAACAGCACCCACTTTGGCAAGATCTCTTGGAGGAAGAACAAGGCACCACTAGGGCAACTCAGCCCTTCCACTCTTTCTTTCACCTTTCAGAAATAAAAGATTGTCCTTTCTAATAATCACTGGGAATAGAAGCCAGAAAATTGGGTATTTCAGGCTGAAGGGGACCCTCCTCAACTTGAATTCAGAAGGAAATTGTATGAAACAGCTGAAGAGTCTACACAGGAATCCCTCAAGAACCAATTAGAAACTCTTAACCTCAATTGAACATCAAACATTGGAAAAGGGACATCTTCAGTAGGAACATGAAGGTTTCAGGTTAGGCAAAGCTTTCTCTCTCGTAAAATAGCACTTCTGAATGGTCTTCACCCTTGTGGTTCTTCTCAAAATGAAGGTTTCCCTCAGCAATAATTTTCAAGATTAAGAAGCTCTTTTACTCACAAGCCACCAGTGATCTGGAGTGGGGAGAAATGGTGGCCTTAAGATTGGGGTCAAAGGGGTAAGGTATGAAGATTAAATTCCTGAAGAAAATGATAAATATTTAAAGAAATAGAACCTCAAAGAGAAATATATTGAATATATATTGAATTGAAATTTTGATAATGGTGTTTCTTTGAAAAAAATTACATGTATGTATGTATGTATGTATGTATGTATGTATGTTTATTCATTCAATGAATACATTCATTCATTCATTCATTCATTCATTCATTCATTCATTCATTCATTCCATCAATTCCAAGTTCTCTTGTCTCTGGTTTGTTCCAGTAGCCCACTTAACATCAGATTGTCCTGGTTCCCCAACATCTGATGCAGACCTTGTTAATCCGGGCAACATCCAAGCCGGCATGACTCTCTTAGTTCATGTCACTCTCATATTTGAGGTAGGCAGGTGAAGTGTTAGCGGGTCTTTGCCCAAGGACCCCTACTGGTAAGGTAGGTACCAGCAGGGATTTGAACCCCGGTCTCCTGCATCAAAGGTAGTGTTCTAACCACTACGCTATCCAGCTGCTATATATATACAGGCACTAAGCACCAGATCCATAGAAGCAGGGGTCTACCACACTAGAAAGGACCCAAGGTGCAGATTGTGCAAAGAGGCCTCAGTCCAACACATAGTGGCAGGGTGTAAGATGCAGGCAGGAACAGCATATACTGAATGGCAGAACCAAGTTGCTGGGCATTGTGTACAGGAACATTTGCATAGCCTATGGACTAGACCCCCCCAAGTCCAGATGGGAGATTCCACAGAAGGTCATGGAGAATACCAGGGCTAAGATCCTGTGGGACTTCCAGATCCAGACAGACGGGCAGGTACTGGCCAATCAACCAGACATCATGGTAGTAGACGAAGACCAGAAGACAGCGGTAATGATAGATGTAGCAGTGCCAAGTGACAGCAACATCAGGAAGAAGGAGCATGAGAAGCTGGAGAAGTACCAGGGCCTGAAGGAGGAAATAGAGAGGATGTGAAAGTAAAGGCCAAAGTGGTCCCGGTGGTCGTAAGAGCACTCGGGGCCGTGACTCCTAAGCTGGGAGAATGGCTCCAACAGATCCCAGGAACAACATCCGAGCTCTCTGTCCAGAAGAGTACAATGCTAGGAACAGCTAAGATACTGCGCAGAACCCTCAAACTCCCAGGCCTTTGGTAGAGGACCCGAGACTGAGGAATTCATTCATTCATTCAATTCATAGAAACACCATTATCAAAATTTTACCTGAGAAAAAGAACTGAAATGCTCCTCAGGAGATAGGGAGAGCTGAAGAGGCCCAAAAACTGAGAATTTGAGGCAGCATCAATATCCCAAAATCCCAAGGAACAAAGGGGCCTGAGGAAAAAAACCCTAAAAACTATTCTAGGGAGAATAGTAGTTAATAGGAAAGGTATTTTACACTACCTTGGAGAAATTTACCTGTGTTTGGGGAAGAAAATGGGGAAAAAACAAGTTATGAAGAAAAAAGATGAGGGGAAAAACTCAATGTTACAGGGATGCCCATAAGTTGTAGCCAAGAGTTAAGATGGTGGCCGTGACAGTGCAATGGAATCTCCACTTTTTTTTAACGTGCATTGCAAACTTATCTGAAATTTTAGACAGGAGATTGCAAATGTTGCAATTGCATTGGTTAATCTGCATTTGGTCTCTTACCAAATTGGTTTCTAAGCAAGTAGAAAATTCCCTTCAAGTTTACTTTTGCACATATGTATCACCATAATGGCCACCTTCTATACAGCTTGTCCTATCATCTAGAGACTAATTCCGAGATGGTTGGGAAAAGGGAGAAGCGGGTGGAATGTCTATGGGGTTGGAGAATGATGAACTTGAAAAAAGAAAGAGGTCACTCCTTCTATGGATAATTTTGGGTTATCATCCTGGGTTCACGTTTCCAGCGGTGATTCAGTTGAGAGATGTGTATTTAGCACAGGTGATCCTTGTTTAGTGACTGCCTTGTACAGTGACTGTTTACAGTTATGACAGTGATGAAAAAGTAACTTTGCAACCAATCCATGTATTTATGACCTTCACAGGTCTGTAAAGCAAAGGAAACCTGAAGTAAGATCATAAGTACAGTCGCAGTTTCACTTAGCAACCACTTTGTTTTACAACCAAGTTACTGGTCCCCATTGTAGTTGCTAAATGACGACTACCTGTATGTCTGAAGCTGCAGCTCCCTGTAGCTTGGGATCTAGCCTGGGGGATAAGCAGAACACAAGGGATTGTGCAGTAGGAACTTGCCTTCCCACTTTACTGAATCAACGACATGAATGGAGGGAAACAATGGAAGAATTGCTTCAAATATATCCTCTGGAATAGGACTGGAACAATTTGCCTTAAACTATCTCATATTATTAACACCAGCCAACTGAGATGGAAAGCCTTCTAAGATTTGAAACAGACTGTGGTTTATTATTTTAAATCCCATTTTGAGCTTGCCGGATGAAGGTCTCTAACCAGCAGCTCTTCCTGCTCCTTCTGCTCCTCCGCCTGGCTCAGGAAGAAGCCTTCATCCAAGGCCACCATCTGGTAACGGTTCCGGGAGCAACAGGTCCAGCATCTGAGCTTGTGTCTCTTTCTGGCTTCAGCCACTGATGGCAAAAGTGGTGGAGGCAGTTGCAAATCTCTTTGGGCCTCTTACTCTCCTGGAAGTAGATATTCCTGAAGCTCCAGCACAGGACCTCTTAACTGATGGTTCAAGATTTTCGTGCAACCTCTTGAAAGTCCAAGCATTTATACTGCTTCTCCCCAGTGTGGATCCTTTTGGGAAGAGTAAGGGTCCCATTTTTTATGGAAGCTCTTTCCACATTTTCTGCATTTATATGGTTTCTCCCCCATGTGGATCCTTTTATGGGAATTAAGATTACCCTTCTGTGTAAAGCTCTTTCCACACTCCATGCACTTATATGGTTTCTCCTTTGTATGGATTTTTTTATGGGAATTCAGATTACTGCGCTGGTTGAAACTCTTTCCGCATTCTATGCATTTATACGGTTTCTCCCCTGTATGGATCCTTTTATGGGAGGTAAGTTGAAAGTTATGGGTAAAGCTCTTTTCACATTCTTCACATTTATATGGCTTCTCCCCTGTGTGATTCATTCTATGGGATTTAAGATTAGCCTTATGATTAAAGCTCTTTCCACACTCTGTGCACTTATATGGTTTCTCCCCTGTGTGGATTTTTTTGTGGGAGCTAAGATATCTGCGCTGGCTGAAACTCTTTCCACATTCCATGCATTTATATGGTTTCTCCCCTGAGTGGGTCATTTCAGTGGGAGCAAAGGAACTGCTCTCACTTAAAAGTTTCCCATTCTCTGTACGTTTATATGGTTTATTTCCCATTTTAGTTTCTCCAGATAAAGAAAGTCTAGATGTCCAATTGTAATTTTTTTCATCCTCATGGCATAGATCCTCTTCTTTAGTGTGAATTGTGTAACATTCATATAAATCTAAGTCCTCTTCAAATGTTTCTGCAGTTTCCATTTTTATTTTTTCTTTCTGATCTTGTTGGGGAAGAAAGTCTTCAATTTCAGCAGATGGGAAAGTTGAGCTCCTCTTACTCCCATTTTTGGACAGATTTCCCTCGTGCCCTTTTGGTTCCATTACATTTGCAAATTCCTCTCTTCCATCTTCATGCCTGAACATTTGGAAGGCTTCCTTGTTCTCTTGCACATTATTTCCTTAAAAGAAAAAGAATGAATGACAATTGAGGCAAGGTAGGGGAAGCAAAATAAGAATTCATAGCACAGAAAGTGAGTGTGAATTTCCTAGTGAAATTCTGCCAAGGTTTCTCCATTATTTTGAAAGGTTGTTCTGCTGATCAGCATTAAATACTCTGATCTAAGCCTTACTAAATGTGGGCTTTCAGTTTGTTATAAAGTTCATATGAATAAAACTGCACAGTATAGAAATGGATCATTTCTATTATATGAACTTTGGAAACCTTAAAAAAATCCATTTATTCAAACGAAGCAGCACATTTACAGTGTTACACCATTTTGCTCAATAAATTAATTCTCCTTATGGATTCCTATTAAATCTCAGCTGGAGTTCAGTTCAAGGAAGTGAGGAATCAGGGGAAAGAAACTTGTAATATTTACTCTAGGGGTGGACAAGTGGGATAATGGGAGCAAAAATTATTCTAACTAAATTTCTTACCTATCTTAAACTACCTGCCATTAACTGGGAAAAACACAAATTGTTTATAGAGAAAACAGGGATGGTTTGGGGCAGGGAGGAATTTGGGCAACACAAACTGTTAGGCAGAGTGCAGATATAACTACCAGCGTTAGAGAGATTTAAAGAATGCAATGTCCTTATCTTGTTCTCCAAAGAAATCCAGCCAAAAGGTACAGAACATATCTGGTTGTTTATTGAGAAAAAAATAAAACTACATAAAATACAAGTTTCATGCAAAACATAGAAAAAATAACTTCTTCTCATATATGTGGCATCCAAGACTTATCCAATACACAAGTTTAACAAAGTCTCTAGCCAAAAAAAACTCTCAAAGAAGAGCCACACTACTTAGTTATTAGTTACTACTACATAACCTATAAAACTGATTACATGATGACTAAGATCCTACTAAGCAGTGAGGCATATAATCACCCACAATTTATGTACCTCCCCTTAGGTAACTAGCATACAGACGCCAATAGGTGGCAGTAAATAGCAGTATACGTGCAAACTAGAAAAACAAATGCAAGTGGCATGACTTTTGCAGTCAAAACAATGTGTTAGAGATAAGCAATTTGCTTTTCTTCCCATGAGAATATCCTAACACAAACACCAGCCAATGTAGTAGCATAATTTATATCTAGTGCCATTTAATCAATCTGTCACCCATAAGATGACAGATCCCCTCCTTTCCCAGCCAGGTGAGGTTGTTTGGGGATTTTTTTTTTAAAAAAACACAACTGGCCGTATCTGTCCACAATGTATTTCTTCTAAGCATCTGAGGACAGAGCAGGGGGGCCTTACCCAGAAAGGCCACATTTCTGCAGTTCTCCAGCATGACTTTTCTGTGCAGGGCTTTTTGGTCAGGATCTAGCAGAGACCACTCCTCCTCGGAGAAATACACAGCCACCTCCTCAAAAGACACAAGAACCTGCAAAAAGAAGTAGACTTATGAGCAGCCAAGTTTTATTTGAAAATTCTCTCCTTTTGGTTCAAGAATCCCCAAAGCAGAGATTCGCAGTGAGTTAAATGGACACGCTCTACAAGGTTAAAAATCTGAAGTGAGAAAACTCACAAGAGTTCACAGCCCTTGACTGATGTAACATTTGTGGACCAAGCAGATTATCTGAGGAAACAGATTATTTAGATTGATTTCACTCAGGTTTCAGGTTGCAATTTACCATGGGGACAGCCATGGTCACACTCATACATACACATTATCTGTGGCAGAGCTGGGATGCAGGTGGTGCATCCATCCTTGCATCCCATGATCTCTCAGCAGCAGTGAATATCATCAACCATGGTATCCTTCTGCACTGTTGCAGGGGTTCAAGATAGGGCAATTTCCTTCAGGGCAGTTTCAGTCAGTGTTGGCGGATGGGGAGAGGTGATTCCCTAGGCCCCTTTCAGGGCCCTTCTGTGAATGCAACCAAAGTATCTTTCTGGATCAATTCACAGATAGACCTATCAATGGTTCTCATCCTGACAGTTGCAGAAGGACATAATGGTGGGATCCTCTCTAACATTTTAGTCGATAGATTGCAGGGTCTCCTGAGGGATCAATCCTGCCCCCCATCAACACCTTCACGACAGTGCTGGGAGAGCTTATTAAAGGATTTGATTTGTGAGGCGCCATCAACATTCAGATGACCTTTAACCCAATTTTTTCTTCTTGTGAGAGTCACAACAGTTTTGATAGGGGAGCTAAGCTAAGCATTACTGATCAGCAAACTGAACCCCCAGTTCATGTTGCTTAGAACCAGCAACATGATGCCTATAGCCCATAACAAGAGACCTCCAACTGATCTATCTTCCCTGACATTTCCTGTCCTACCTGATTTGGAGATTCAGCTGCTCTTTCAATTCTGCCAGAAAATGGAGAAGAATCTATGAATGCCGACTTTTCATTCCCTGTGAGATTAAAGTGACATAAGCAGAATTTTTAGAAACATAATTACTAAGATACAGATAAGCATTAGGCAAAAGAGGGCCCAGAGAACGAGAAAGAACTGCATTCTTCCTGAGGAACCTTCTCTTACCGGAGGAGGTGTCCTGACTTTGATCTTCATGGAAGATCCCCCTGATGAGCAGCTCCTGGGAAGGATCTGGCAGATTCCTCCTTTCCTTGGGATTTTCAGAGATTGACTTCAAGTCAGGCCTCTGGACCAGATGCAACTGGAGAAACAAAGAAGCGGATGTAAGAAGAATTACAAAAAAGAGGCACATTCTCACTCTCTGTTCAATATAAATATTCGCCTTAAGAGTTAAACTTCTCCTTTTCTTAGTATCTTCACAACCCTGTTAAGTCATAGGAGAATCCCAATATATGGTTATTCTTTGAACTCCCATTTTGAGCTTGTCAGGTGAAGGTCTCTCACCTGCATCTCTCCCTGCTCCTTCTGCTCCTCCGCCTGGCTCAGGAGGAAGCCTTCGGCCAGGGCCACCGCCTGGGAACTGGCCTCTGCTCCGCACTCCCTCACCCAGCTCTCCATTTCGGGGGGCAGGATGGCCAGGAACTGCTCCAGGATCACCAGGTCCTGCATCTGCGCCTTCGTGTTCCTTTCTGGCTGCAGCCACTGGCAGCAAAGGTGGTAGAGGCGGCTGCACATCTTCCGGGGGCCCTGGTCCCACAAGATGCAGGACAAAGCACCCATCTTCCTCCTGGTGGTTTCCCGCAGGGCATCCTGAAGGTCCTCCACCTTCCCCCACGGGGCATCCTTCAAAGAAAGGGCGTCCGCCTGCCGCCCACCCGCCTCCTCCTTCGGCAGGTGAGACCAGAAGTCAATGGCCACTGTCTTTTCTGGCACAAAATGCTCTTGCTGGGGGTCTCTTGGGGAGCTCTCCGCAGAGCCCCCTTGTGGGGCCCTGTGCCCCAGCCCTGCCTCCTGCAGGGGGGCTTGCGTCAAGGCCCCATTCGGAGCGGCCGCCGCCGCCGCCGCCGCCTCCTCCTCCAGCCGCGCAGCCCCGGCCCCTCCGCCCCCTCCAGCTCCGCCGCCACCCCCAGCAGCGCCGCCCGCACCGCCTCTCCGCCCGGCCTGCTCCGCCGCCGCCTTCCCGGCCGGGCCCCCTCCGCCGCCCAGCCGCTCGCGCCCCGGGCCCGCGCCCTCGCCCAGCGCCCGGATGCCGCGGAGCAGCGCCATCTCCAGCCGCAGCAGCCCCTGCAGCCGCTCCTGCTCCGTCTCCGAGAGCGCCGCGTGCCGGGCCAGCAGCGTCTCCCTGCCGCGCCGGGCCTCGCTCAGCTGCGCGCGGAAGCGCTCCAGGTCGGGCGGCTCGTCCAGCTTCACCGCCCAGCGCCAGCGCGCCCGGACCGGCTCGGAGACGTGCGCCGCCAGCAGCGCCTCCGCCTTGGCCAGCCGGCGCGCCAGCCGCTCCAAGGAGAACTCCCGCGCCGCCATCGCCTCGCCTCGCCTCGCCTCGCCTCGCCGCCCTGTGTAGCTTGGGAGACGCCTTCCCAGAGGGCCGCGGCCGGAAGCCCTTGGGTGCCTTCCTTTCCCACCCGGGGTACGGTCCGCGCCGCTTGGTGGCAGATCGTGGCCTCACCCTACCCGTATGGCCCCCTCCTCCCCAAAGGCGGAGCTCCAGGGGCCCCGCCCCGGGAGTTGGATCCCCTGCTCAGCCTTTCCTCCGCGCCACCGCCGACTCCGCGGCCCGGTGCCCCGGTCGGACTCTTGCGCACAGATCATCCGAAGGGGGCGTCTGCCACGCGCCCCTCTTTCCACGACTGGTCTTCCCACGTGCTTTCAGCCTCTGGCGCCTTCTTTGGGGGATGAGAGGGGGTGCAGGACGGACCCCCTAAAATCGCACTGGCTTCCCAAACAGTGCCGGCTTTGGCGAGAGCTCTTGGAGGAAGAACGAGGCGCTGCTGGGTCGTCAGTCACTGTAAATAGAAGCCAGAGGGAAATTGCAGGTACTGCAAGAGATGGAGATGGAAGTCTTTAACCAATTAATCTCTCAAGAGCTAATTAGAGGCTGTTAACCTCAACTGAACATGAAACGTCTGAAAAGGGACTATCTAAATGGTCTGAACGGAAAAATCTCTGTACCTGAGGAACCGTAGGAACATGAAGCAGGATTCAGAAGCACACCATAAAGATGATTTCCCTTCTGGTAAAATAACAGGGCTTCGGAATGATCTTCACTGTCATGGTTCTTCTCAAAAAAAAAAAAGGTTTCCCTCACAGATTATTAATTATTAAGGAGCCATTTTATTCAGAAGCCACCACTGATTAGGGATGGGAAGAGTTGGAGGCCTTGAGACTGGGGTCAAGGACTAGGCTATGAAGATAAAAACCCTGAAGAAAATAAGTACAGTGGAGTCTCGTTTAACCGTCCTTCGCTTATCCGACATTCCGTCTTATCCGACACCCCTAACAAAAAACACAACACGCATAAATTGGCGACGAGAAAAGTGTGCTGCTTGTTTGCGAGTGTGAGTGTACTCTTTCTTGTTGCTCCTGATGGTGCGGCACCGCAACACAAAAATCGATTGCAACAGGTGCAGCAGGCGCACATGTCTAGCCTATGACTCATGTGTTGGTCATGTCTCGCCTTTCCCAATGGTCACTCAGTGCAGTTTGTTATTGTATGCGGATCGGTTTACTGTGTGTTACTGTGCAGTGTTTACGTGCATGTTAACATAAGTAATGTAGTTGTGTTGTGAAGCAATTTTTACTGAAATTTACGCGAATATGGCGATGAAAAGAAAGAAAGTTGTTGTATCAATGGAACAAAAACTTGAGGCAATCAAGAGACTGGACAAAGGAGAGACGATGCAAAAAGTAGCTGACGACTATGGCGTCGGACGGGTAACAGTAGGAGACTGGAAAAGGAAACGATTGGAAATAGAAAAATGGTGTTCCTCGAGAGTTACAGATGGTGCACTAAAAGAGAGAAAAACGATGAAAAAGTGTGACTATGAAAAAGTTAGCGAGGCTTTGTACATTTGGTTTACACAGTTCAGAAACAAAGGTGTGCCTATTTCAGGGCCTATTTTACAGCAAAAGGCGTTGCATTTTCGAAATGAATTTAATGAAGGGGACCCAGATTTTACAGCAAGTGTTGGTTGGCTTGACAGATGGAAGAAACGTTACAGAATCCGTCAGTTAAGTGTTTGTGGTAAGAAACTGTCATCAAATTTTCAAGAAATGGAGGCATTCAAGAAAAAGTTTCAAGACTTTATTGAAACTGAAAGCCTAACAGGTGATCAAATATTTAATTGTGATGAGTCAGGCCTTAATTACAAAACGTTACCTAGTAAGAGTCTTGCAGCCAGAACTGAAGCAGCAACCCCTGGCTATAAGCATAGTAAAGAAAGACTGACAATTTTAGCATGCAGCAATGCTACAGCAAACCACAAAATGGACCTCGCAATGATTGGGAAGTCCAAAAATCCAAGAGCCTTTAAAACAATTTCAAAAAACGCTCTTCCTGTAAAATACTACTACAATCAAAAAAGTGCGTGGATGACCAGTGAAATTTTCAAAGATTGGTTTTTTAAGGAATTCGTTCCTTCCACGGAGAAATTTTTGAAAGAAAATGAGCTCCCTAGAAAAGCAGTTTTGTTGGTAGACAATGCCCCAACCCACCCTGATGCAGAGGAGCTTCAAGATGGGGACATTAAGGCTATGTTTCTGCCACCTAATGTAACCGCCATATGCCAACCAATGGATCAGGGCGTTTTGGAAACGCTAAAAAGGAACTATCGCAGGAAGCTACTGTCGACAATGATAGAAGAAATTGAAGAAGGGCAAGACATGATTGAAAAATTGAAACGCATCAATGTAAAGGATGTTGCTTATTGGATTGCAAGGGCCTGGGCTGATGTTAGGGCTCCAACAATTGCCAAATCATGGAAGAAGCTGTTAGGCGAAGATGAAGATGAAATTATGGAAACGGAAAGCACAGATGAAACCAAAGAAAGCATTCTACCCTTAGTCCAACATATCCCTGGATGTGAGGATGCATCTTCCGAAGAAGTTGAAAGTTGGATGAACGAAGACGATCAGTATGAAATAACTGATGAAGAAATTGTCGCTCTTGTTAATAGCGATGGCAACGAAATTGATGATCGAGCATCAACTGTTGACCCTCTCAGAATCTCGCATAACGATGGAGTTAAGGCTCTAGAAACTGCCATGAAATACGTTGAGCAACAAGAAGAAGCTATGGGGATCGACATAATGATGCTGCAAAGATGGCGAGACTTGGCAGCGAAGAAACGGCAATTGTCAGGAAAGCAGACTAGGATCACAAATTTTTTAAAATCATCACAGGACTGAACTTTTTATGGATTTAACTTCCGACAATGCTGTTACTGTAAGTTCATTTTATGCAATTCTATATTTATTTGTAGTCAGTTTTTAACGTTAACTTCAATACAACTTCAATACGTTTTCAATACATTACGATGTTTTGGTGCTAAATTTGTAAATAAATTATTGTATAACGTTACCGTGTATTGAATTGGGGTTTTTTTTCTGTTGATTTGTTGTAAAACGTGATGTTTTGGTGCTTAATTTGTAAAATTATAACGTAATTTGACGTTTAATAGGCTTTTTCTTAATTCCTCCCTATTATCCAACATTTTCGCTTATCTGACGTTCTGCCAGCCCGTTTATGTCAGATAAGCGAGACTCTACTGTATTTAAAGAAGTGGGACCTCAAGGAGAAAAAATACATATTCAAAGAAACACTGTTCTCAAAATTTTACCTCAGAAATTGCAGCCGGGTGGGGAAATTAAGGTTGGAAAAGGTTAACTTCAGTGAGTGCAAACGAGGAATCCTTTGAAAAGGAGAAAAACCAGGAGAGATGGCAGCTTGGATAAACGTAATATTTTAATCTAACACATCAAGGGGAAGCACCCATCATATTTTGTTTAAAGAATAAGAACTGAAATGCTCCTCAGGAGATGCAGAGAGCTGAAGAGCCCCAAAAACAGAATTTGAGGCAGCATGAATATCGAAAAATGTCAAAGGAATAAAGGGGCCTAAGGAAAAAGAAACCTAAAAATTATGTTTCAGGGAGAATAGTAGTTAACAGGAAAGGTATTTGCACCACCTTGGAGAGATTTCCCTGTGTTTAGAGAGTTAAGAGGGAAAAAAAGGCATCAATAAAAAAGATGGGGGGGAAGAATACACAATGTTACGGGGATGCCTGCAAGAGGTGGTCAAAAAAGTCAAGATTGCAGCCCTGACGGTGCGATGGAAGCTCCTCCTGTTTTATACGCGTTTCAAACTTGTCAGTCTCAGACAAGACATTACAGATAGTGCAGTCGCATTGGTTAATCCGCATTTGGCCGCTTACACCTAAGCAAGTGGAAAATCCCCCTCAAGTTTACCTTTGCACAACACTCAGAGGGGGCTTTCCTCCCATTCCCGTCATCCATGCCACCACCCCCCCGCAAAAAAAAAATCCCTGCACTGTGCACAGAATCTGCCAGGGGGCTCCCTCTGCAAACCTTCCAGAACCTCCAAAGGAAAACAGGAAACTCAGCCCCTGGAATGGGTATGATGCCTCCTATGCTCTCCTGGAAGGGGGAGAGCCCAGATCCCATGCTCCCGTTGCCCTCTTGCATGCACGGTCCAGGCAGGGGGGAAGGCAGAGCTCCAGACCCGCCGCCTTGCTCCCAGGAAAAAGTTCAGGATCCCCAGGAAGCAGGAGATCTGGGGAAGCCCTTCACCCCCATTTCCTGCGAGAGCCTCCAAGTGGGGGGATAGGGAGAGGCGGGCATTGCAAAACTCAGATGGCAAATATAGAATGTGCAAGAAAGGAGATGCTAATGGTACTCTGCAACTGCATTCACATGTTGTGACGGGTTAGGCTAGAATGCGGTTGGGTGCTTTGTTGGGCGACCTTGCCAGTTTCTTAGGAGGTTGTGTGAACCAGGACAGCAGGCAGAGCCCTAATCTGGTTTATTCTCCTGGGCGTTGCATTTTATGCAAACACCAGCACTGTGGTCTTTTAAGCTGGATTTGACGTACCTAAACTGTGTGAACGTCAATTTGATCTCTTTCAAACCAGAAGATCCACTGGCCCCATTTGGAGCTGGGTTAGAGAACAGACAGACAATGGATGCAGGTGAGAAAGCTGGGGAAAGGAGCAGTGGAGAAATCTGGACAAGAACTGGGCAGAAGATCCTGGAGGAGGAAACCATCAGTTCATAGGTCCAGCACTGGAGCTTCAGGAATGTCCACTTCCAGGAAACCAGAGGGCCCCAAGAGATTTGCAGCCACCTCCACACCAGCTGTCAGTGGCTGAAGCTAGAAAGACACACAAAGGCGCAGATGCTGGACCTGGTGGTCCTGGAGTAGTTCTTGGCCATCCTGCCCCTAGAGATAGAGCGCTGGGTGCGAGAATGTGGAGTGGAGACCAGTTCCCAGGCAGTCGCCCTGGTGGAAGGCTTCCTCCTGAGCCAGGCAGAGGAGCAGAAGGAGCAGGGAGAGATGCAGATGAGAGACCTTTACCTGGCAAGTTCTAAATGAGATTTAAAAGAATAACCATATGTTGGGATTCTTAAATGACTCCTTAACAGGGTTGTTAAGATACTAAGAAAAGGAGATGTTTAACTCTTAGGCAAATTGTTCCAGTGCTGTTCCAGAGGATATATTTGGAGCAATTCTTCATTCATTCATTCATTCATTCATTCATTCATTCATTCATTCAACTTGTCCCCGCCCATCTCCCCCAATTGTTCCCCTCCATTCTTGTCTTTGGTGCAGCAGATGGGCAGGCAGGTCCCCACCTCATACTCCCTCATGTTTTGTTTATCTCCCAAGCTAAATCCCAAGCAACCAGTTCAGACATGGTAGTAGTCCTTGTTTAGCAACTACAATTGGGACTGGCAACTCGTCCATTAAGCGAAGCAGTCATTAAGTGAAAGTGCAACTCTGCTCATGATCTTCAGCTTTCCTTTGCTTTACAGACCTGTGAAGGTTGTAAATACAAGGATTGGTCACAAAGTTACTTTTTCATCACTGTCATAACTGTGAACAGCCGCTGTACAAGGCAGTCAGTAAAGAAGAAGTACAGTGGTATCTCGGTTCACAAACTTAATCCGTTCCACGATTCTGGTCATGAACTGAATCACATTTTCCCATAAGGTTCAATATAAATAAGGTTAATCTGTTCTGAACCATATGTATTTTTTTTTAACCACAAAAATATGAAACAAAGTACAGTACAGTACAATAGTCGAGATTGTCGATTTCACCATCTTGTACTCCGAGGCCAGATCAGTCACACGAATACCATGCTCATGCTTTTCTACAATTTCCTTCTTCAATTCAATGGTTATTTTCTTCAAAACCTTCTTACCATTCTTGCTCTGCACTTTCTTGTTACCTTCATTATTGCTCTGCACATTCTTGTCACCTTCATTACCATTCTGCACGTTCGTCACCTTCATTACCACTCTGCACTTTCTTTTTACCACCATGCTTGCTCTGCACTTTTTTGGAGCCATGCTGGATGTACTATATGTACTAAAAAGCACACCAAAAAGCTTCACAGCAAGTGTCTGCAACCGCGATCTCGCCTAGAGGAAGCCATGACCATGTGTCAGAGCAGGGAAGATGGCTGTGGGTCATGTTCATCACCTGATGCAGAGTTCGCAAATGGAAGCAAAAATTTGCGAACGCTGCTGTTCACAAACTGAATTGTTCGTGAACAGAAGCGTTTGTGAACTGAGGTATTACTGTACCTGTACTAGATATACATCTCTCGACTGAGTCACTGCTAGAAACATGCACCCAGGTTGATAACCCAAAATTCTCCCTATAAGGAGTGACCTCTTTTTTCAAGTTCATCTTTCTCCAACCACATACATTTCTCCCACTTCTCCCTCTTCCCAGCAACCCCAGAATTAGTTGCTCAGATCCATCAGGGTTCTAGAGGACAGTCCTGGAAGAACTGAGACTAAGGGAAATCTGGTTCAGGAAAAATGGCTTTCTTAAAAAAATATTTGCTTAGCTACAAATATTACAATTGCATGCAATTACTTTTAATTTCTTTTGCTGTGTATTTAAGTTTGAATGAAATATTTGGAGTGAAATATTTAGTGAATGCATTCTCAAGTGTTTGTGTTCTCTGTTTATGTTCAGTAAATTGTATGCTTTTTATGCAGCCTGGCACCTCTTCACATCAGATTGTGTCTATAGTAGGTGCAGATCCATCATCTTGTAATCTGCTGAAAACCTTATCTTGTCCTTTGAGATGTTTCTATAGGAGATCCTTTTGAATCTCAGGCTCTGATTTAAACAATATATTTTATCTACTTTGCCATTGAATGTATTACATATCAATAATTCAAGGCACCATAGTCTTCTACATTTTCCTGTCTCCTTTTTTTGTAATACAATGTAATTTATCACTTGTGAGATTGATTTATCCCTGAAGGAATTGGGGACTATTTTCCCTCGTCCTACATCTCATGATGCTGTTTGAGGAGGTGATTATATCAAAGTTATTTCATTTTTATCAGTTTTATTTTCTTTTTCTCGCCAATAGAGTACACAAGCTCTGGTATTCCTGTGTAATCTCACACATGGCTAAGGGATGATGCCAGGTAAAGACAACCCCTTGAAAAATAGATGGTGGTAGGAGTAACCATCAAGCAGCTACAATTGGGCAGGAAAAGGGACCAGTGGTGTAAAATCCAGAGGACTTCTGGAGAACGAAGGTTAAGGCTTCCCACTCTTCACCCCACAGGCTTAGCTACAGGTGGGCATAGCAGGCTGTGAAGTTGTGAGCAGAGAATAAGAATCCAATTTTTCTCATATGTACTTCCCTATTTCCCTTTCTGGTACATCAGGTCTAGAGGTCCTTTGTAAAGGCTGTCACTGAACATCCCAAGGGAAAGAAGAGACCTCCAGCCCCTCTCTCAGGAGCTGCTCTTCAGGGGAATCTCCCAGCAAAATCAAAGTTGGGACATTTCAGGAGGTAAGAAAAGACCCTTCCAAGCGTTAGAAGTTTCCTCCTGAGCAAATTCTACTGTCTCTCCCTGTATTTTATTACTTATGATTTTGAAAATTCTCCTTCCACCGTTTTTGTTTCTCTGTCTCAGAGAATAGAATGATGCTGTTGATGTCCTTAGGATTATCTCTTTTTTCTGGTGGAGCCAAAGTAGCAGCTGAACCTCATGCTCAGATAGGAGGAAAAAGACCAGTGATGCAGGAGACCATTGACCATGGAATGGGCAGGTTTGGATTCCAATCACTGACCAGTCAGATCAATGCCTATTTGTCATATCTCATTGCTAACAAAGTTTCCAGGTACTGTTTCCAGGTATCTAAAGTGACTAGTACCAATAGGGCAGCAGATACTTTAAAAATGCATAATTTCAAACATAGTTTAATAGTGGCTAACCTTGCTGAAATCAAAAGAGGACTTAAACCTGTTTCCAGTAACAAGACTGCGTTGGAGACACAAATGGAGATGTGAATTTGTTTTTCAGGGTCTTGCGTCCTTCAAAGAGGTGGCTGTGTATTTTTCCAAGGAGGAGTGGTCTCAGCTGAATCCTGACCAAAAGATTCTGCATGGGGAAGTCATGCTTGAGAATTTGAGGATTGCAGTCTCCCTGGGTAGGTGGACTTTGCTGTTACCTCAGATACATAGAGAAAGCCTTCTGACCTGACCTTGTCAGGGCGGAGAAGATCCATCTTCTGCTTCTTCAAGGAATAGAACAAAAAAATCAGTAGCTGCCAGTTTAGATGCAACATTTCTGATCTATGAGTTGATGGGTTATCCTTAATAAATGTTTTAGTTTCCCTTTAATCTCACCAATGAGAGTCCTTTGGTTTTAGATGACAATAATTCTAGTCTTACCTCTGACTACACAGGTCTCTTCTGGTCTTGGACCAGACACCTCCCTGGCTGAACCATTGGCTCATTCTCAGGCTATTGTTTAATATCCCTACCTTTTTCTTTTATGTTTTTCATCTATACTTGTGGGCCTCAGATGGAATGCTGCAGTTTTACTTAGTGCAAATATCTGATTTTCATCTACTAGATCAACTACTGTATCCTTCTTTTAAATCCTAGTGATTGTATTGGGAAAAGAATGAGTAGCAAATCGCAGGGAGTTCCGGACAAGTGGGAAGGGTTGGATAGCAATTTGATTTATGTGACTCTACCCCCCACTCCAGTTGTCCCACTGGGCATTTCTGGAATGAAGCTTAAAAGCTTAATTCCCATGATTCCTCCCTACAGTAGGAGAATTTTAAATAGTTCACTTAAGCTGGAGATCTGTGCCCAATTCCATTAAAGCACAAATTGGTTTATTACAGTACTGGAGGTGAAAGACAAACTTGAAAAGAAAAGAGATACAGTTCCTCATTTTAGAGTTATGAAAATTAGAGTATAGATGTCATTGGGTACAGCAGCAAAGTACTTGATCAGATATAACATATAATGTGTTTAATGATGTTAGTGAGATAGGGCAGAACTATGGGACAATGAGCAGGACTACAAAAACAGTGGTTTTGAGAGAACAAAATGGCAGTCATTCACAACAAAGTTTCTTTCTAAAGAGTTAAAGTTATGGGATTTGTCCCTCATTCTCAGAGTCTGTGTTTATCTCCTGCTATCTTTTCCCAGCGTGTCAGCATCCCTTGGCCTCAAAATGTTTTATTGCTGAGCTGACAGTTTAATTTCTGGGAAAGGTTTTTGAGGAAGGAGATAATGCACTCTACATGGGGCTGCCCTTGAAAAGTATCTGGAAGCTTCAGTTGGCTCAGAATGCGGCGACCTACATAGTTTTCTGTAAGCCTAGATTTGCGCACATGTCCTCTCTTGCGGGAGCTGCATTGGCTGCCAATTTGCTTCCTTTTGTCATCTTTAAAGTCCTACATGGCTTGGAGCCAGGTTATTTGAAGGACCACCTCTTCTCAGTTTCATCTCCCCAACCCACCAGATTGGGGAGGTAGGGTATGTTACAGGTCCTCCCTATTATGGAAGTCCGTCTAGTGGAACCGAGAAGAAGGGCCTTCTCCATGGTGGCTCCCTCCCTGTGGAACATCATCCCGGCAGAGATAAGACTGGCCCCCACCTTGATGCTCTTCCGCAAGGCCCTGAAGACATGGTTTTGCCATTGTATAGGTACCTAGAATGTAAGATCTATGAACCAAGGCAAGCTGGATGTGGTCAAACATGAGATGACAAGATTGAACATTGACATCTTGGGAATCAGTGAACTGAAATGGACGGGAATGGGTGAATTTAATTCGGGTGACCATTATATCTACTACTGTGGGCAAGAAACCCTTAGAAGAAATGGAGTTGCACTCATAGTCAATAAGAGAGTGGGAAAGGCAGTGATGGGGTACAACCTCAAAAACGACAGAATGATCTCAGTGCGAATCCAAGCCAAACCATTCAATATCACAGTCATCCAAATCTATGCCCCAACCACTGATGCTGAAGAAGCTGAAGTTGACCACTTCTATGAAGACCTACAACACCTTCTAGAACTAGCACCAAAAAAAGATGTCCTTTTCATCATAGGGGATTGGAATGCTAAAGTAGGAAGTCAAGGAGTAATCGGAATAACAGGCAAGTTTGGCCTTGGAGTACAAAATGAAGCAGGGCAAAGGCTAATAGAGTTCTGTCAAGAGAACAAGCTAGTCATAGCAAACACTCTTTTCCAACAACACAAGAGACGACTCTACACATGGGCATCACCAGATGGTCAATACCGAAACCAGATTGATTACATACTTTGCAGCCAAAGATGGAGAAGCTCTATACAGACAGCAAAAACAAGACCAGGAGCTGACTGTGGCTCAGATCATGAGCTTCTTACTGCAAAATTTAGGCTTAAATTGAAGAATGTAGGGAAAACCACTAGACCACTCAGGTATGACTTAGATCATATTCCTTGTGAGTACACAGTGAAGGTGATCAATAGATTTAGAGGATTAGATTTGGTAGACAGAGTGCCTGAAGAACTATGGACGGAGGTCCGTAACATTGTACAGGAGGCAGCAACTAAAACCATCCCAAAGAAAAAGAAATGCAAGAAAGCAAAATGGCTGTCTGATGAGGCTTTACAAATAGCTGTGGAAAGAAGGAATGCGAAAAGCAAGGGTGAAAAGGAAAGATATAAGCAACTGAATGCAGATTTCCAGAGAACAGCAAGGAGAGATAAGAAGGCCTTCTTAAATGAACAATGCAAAGAAATCGAGGAAAACAATAGAATGGGGAAGACTAGAGATCTCTACAAGAAAATTGGAGATATGAAAGGAACGTTTAGTGCAAAGATGGGCATGATAAAGGACAAAAAAGGCAGGGACCTAACAGAAGCAGACGAGATTAAGAAGAGGTGGCAAGAATACACAGAAGAACTATACAAGAAAGATCTTAATGTCCCTGATGTCCACGCTGGTGTGATCACTGACCTTGAGCCAGACATCCTAGAGAGTGAAGTCAAGTGGGCCTTAGGAAGCATTGCTAACAACAAAGCTAGTGGAGATGACAGTATTCCAGCTGAGTTATTTAAAATACTAAAAGACGATGGTGTTAAAGTGCTGCACTCAATATGCCAGCAAGTTTGGAAAACGCAACAGTGGCCACAGGATTGGAAAAGGTCAGTTTATGTTCCAATTCCAAAGAAGGGCAATGCCAAAGAATGCTCAAACTATCGCACAATCGCACTCATTTCACATGCTAGCAAGGTTATGCTCAAAATCCTACAAGCTAGGCTTCAGCAATACATGAACCGAGAACTACCAGATGTACAAGCTGGGTTTCGAAGAGTCAGAGGAACTAGAGATCAAATCACCAACATTCGCTGGATCATGGAGAAAGCACGAGAGTTCCAGAAAAATATCTACTTCTGCTTCATTGACTATGCAAAAGCCTTTGATTGTGTGGATCACAACAAACTGTGGCAAATTCTTAAAGAGATGGGAGTACCAGACCACCTTACCTGTCTCCTGAGAAATCTGTATGTGGGCCAAGAAGCAACAGTTAGAACTGGTCATGGAACAACCGATTGGTTCAAAATAGGCAAAGGTGTACGACAAGGCTGTATACTGTCACCCTGCTTATTTAACCTATATGCAGAGTACATCATGAGAAATGCCAGGCTGGAAGAATCACAAGCCGAAATTAAGATTGCAGGGAGAATCATCAACAACCTCAGATATGCAGATGATACCACCCTAATGGCAGAAAGTGAAGAAGAACTAAAGAGCCTCTTGATGAGGGTGAAAGAGGAGAGTGCAAAAGCTGGCTTGAAACTCAACATTAAAAAAACTAAGATCGTGGCATCTGGACCCATCAATTCCTGGCAAATAGAAGGGGTAGAAATGGAAGCAGTAACAGACTTCATTTATTTGGGCTCCAAGATCACCGCAGACGGAGACTGCAGCCATGAAATTAAAAGACGCTTGCTCCTTGGGAGGAAAGCTATGGCAAGCCTAGATAGCATATTAAAAAGCAGAGACATCATCTTGCCGACAAAGATCCGCATAGTCAAAGCTATGGTTTTTCCAGTAGTAATGTATGGCTGTGAGAGCTGGACCATAAAGAAGGTTGAGTGCCGAAGAATTGATGCCTTTGAACTGTGGTGCTGGAGAAGACTCTTGAGAGTCCCCTGGACTGCTAGGAGGTCAAACCAGTCAATCTTAAAGGAAATCAACCCTGATTGCTCATTGGAAGGATCGATAATGAAGCTCAAGCTCAGATACTTTGGTCACCTAATGCGAAGAGAGATCTCTTTGGAGAAGACCCTGATGCTGGGAAAGATTGAAGGCAAAAGGAGAAGAGGACGGCAGAGGATGAGATGGTTAGATAGCATCACTGAAACAATGAGCATGAAACTGAGCAAACTCAGGGAGGCAGTGAAGGACAGGAAGGCCTGGCGCAATATGGTTCATGGGGTCACGAAGAGTCGGACACGACTTAATGACTAAACAACATGGGGATCCCAGGTCAACCCAGAACCCATCTAGTGTAAATGTATTGTTGCTGCTGGGGGGGTGGGGAGATGGAGTGGGTTTTGTATTTGGGATTTTTATTCCTGTAAGCCGCCCCGAGTCACCATGAGTGAGTTGGGCAGCCATATAAATTGCTTAAATAAATAAATTACTTGCCTAATTTAATACCATATTTTCTCCTTCACTACCTTGAATTTCCCCCCAGCTTTGATGGGATTTTCTAAGGAGAATTAATTTACTAAAAGATTACAATAGCACAGGAATACTATTTTATTTTATATAATTGGAATTTTGGAAGGTTCTTTCTGCTCATAAAATAGAAGTAATCCATTTCTGTACTGTACAGTTTTATCGTACAAACTTAGTAGTTACTGGAAATCCAAATTTGGTATGCCTTAGAGTATTTAATGCTGCTCAGCAGAACAGCTTGTAAACCTACTGTATAGTTATTGGCAGAATTCAGTCAGTTCCTATTCTTTGATTTTTATTTTATTTTCCCTGCCTTAATGTAGTTTCTTTTTCTCTGAAGGGGCTACTGGACAGGAGAATGAGAATTACAAGGAACCATTCCAAACCATGTGGGGTGAAGAGGGAAAAGAGAGATTCACAAATCCAGTGGAGCCAAAAAGACATGAAAGAAATGCATCAAAAAAATAGTAATAAAATAAGCTCAACTTCCCAGTGTGCTGAAATTCATAAATTCTTGGTCCAAGGCAGATTAGATTTAAACAAACCCTATGCAAACCATGCTAACGGTGAACAGTATCTATGCCAGGAGGATGAAAAGAATTTCAACTGGACTTTCACTCTGTCTTTACACGAAAGATCCCAGATGGGAAATAAATTATATCAGTGTACTACTGAGTGTGGAAAGAGCTTCATTCATTCATGTTTCCTTATCTTCCACAAGAGGATTCATACAGAGGAGAAACCATACAAATGCTTGGAGTGTGGAAAAAGCTTCAGAAAGTGTGGTAATCTTAGTTACCATTAAAAAACTCACATGGGGAGAAACCATATAAACGCACAGAATATAGAAAAAGCTTTATTGCTGCCTCAGATTCTCATTTTTTGGGTCTCTTCAGCTCTTCATATCTCCTGAGGAACATTTCAATTTTTTTTAAAACAAAATGTGATGGAAGTTTCCCCATCATACATTAGATTAAAATATTAGATTTAGCCAAGCTGCCATCCCTCCTTTTGATTTTTCTCCTTTTCAAAGAATTCCTCTTTTGCACTCACTGAAATTAGCCTTTTCCAGCCTTATTTCCCCACCCTGCTGCAATTTCTGAGGTAAAATTTTGAGAATGATGTTTCATTGAATATATATTTTTTTCTCAAGGTCTCTTTTCTTTAATTATTTATCACTTTCTTCAGGGTTTCAGTCTTTATAGCACACCCCTTCACGCCAATCTCAAGGCCGCCATCTCTCCCCACCTCAGATTAGTGGTGGCTTCCAAATAAAATGCATCTTAATCTAGAAAATAATATCTGAGGGAAACTTTTTTTTTTTTTGAGAAGAACCATGAGGGTGAAGATCATTCAGAAGCCCTATTATTTTAGCAGAAGGAAAATCACCTTTATTCTGCATTTCTCAAACCTGCTTCATGTTTATAATGTTCCTCAGGTGTGGAGATTTTTCCATTCAGACTGTTTAGACCGTCCCTTTTCCTTTCTTTTATGTTCAATTGAGGTTAGTTAATTAGTTCTTGAGAGACTCATGTGTAGAGACTCCATCTTTTCTTCAGCCATCTCCTGCAATTTCCCTCTGAATTCAACTTAAGGAGGGTCTCCTTCGGCCGAAATATCCAATTTTCCAGCTTCTATTCCCAGTGACTAGTAGAAAGGACAGTCCTTTATTTCAGAAAGGTGAAAGAAAGAATGGAAGGGCTGAGGCCTCCCAGCGGCGCCTCGTTCTTCCTCCAAGAGCTCTCGCCAAAGCCGGTGCTGTTTGGGAAGCCAGTGCGATTTTAGGGGGGTCAGTCCTGCACCCCCTTTCATCCCCCAAAGAAGGCGCCAGAGCCTGAAAGCACGTGGGAGGAGCAGCCGTGGAAAGAGGGGCGCGTGGGAGACCCCCCCTTTTGCGGATCTGCGCGCAGAAGAAGCCGAGCGAGGCTCCCTTACGACGGCGTCCGCGGGCGCTCGGTTGAACAGCCTGAGAATGGACCTCCGCCCCAGCAGAAGGGGCCAGCCAGGCCCCACGGAGCCCCGCCCTTGGGGAGGAGGGCCCAGTCGGGGAGGGCGGGGCCACCAGTTGCCTCCAAGCGGAGGGGATGGAGAGGTGCCTCCCGGGGGACGCAGGACGGCGAGGCGAGGCGATGGCGGCGGCGCAGGAGTTCTCCTCGGAGTGGCTGGTGCGTCGGTTGGCCAAGGCGGAGGCGCTGCTGGCGGCGCACGTCTCCGAGCCGGTCCGGGCGCGCTGGCGCTGGGCGGTGAAGCTGGACGAGCCGCCCGACCTGGAGCGCTTCCGCGCGCAGCTGAGCGAGGCCCGGCGCGGCAGGGAGGCGCTGCTGGCCCGGCACGCGGCGCTCTCGGAGGCGGAGCAGGAGCGGCTGCAGGGGCTGCTGCGGCTGGAGATGGCGCTGCTCCGCGGCATCCGGGCGCTGGGCGAGGGCGCGGGCCCGGGGCGCGAGCGGCTGGGCGGCGGAGGGGGCCCGGCCGGGAAGGCGGCGGCGGAGCAGGCCGGGCGGAGAGGCGGTGCGGGCGGCGCTGCTGGGGGTGGCGGCGGAGCTGGAGGGGCCGGGGCTGCGCGGCTGGAGGAGGAGGCGGCGGCGGCGGCGGCGGCCGCTCCGAATGGGGCCTTGACGCAAGCCCCCCTGCAGGAGGCAGGGCTGGGGCACAGGGCCCCACAAGGGGGCTCTGCGGAGAGCTCCCCAAGAGGCTCCCAGCAGGAGCATTTTGCCAGTGGCCACTGACTTCTGGTCTCACCTGCCGAAGGAGGAGGCGGGTGGGCGGCAGGCAGAGGTGGACGCCTCTTCTTTGAGGTAGGCCCCATGGAGGGAGCTGGAGGACCTTCAGGATGCCCTGCAGGAAACCACCAGGAGGAAGATGGGTGCTTTGTCCTGCATCTTGTGGGACCAGGGCCCCCGGAAGATGTGCAGCCACCTCCACCACCTTTGTTGCCATTGGCTGCAGCCAGAAAGGAACACGAAGGCGCAGATGCAGGACCTGGTGATCCTGGAACAGTTCCTCTCCGTCCTGCCCCCCGAAATGGGGAGCTGGGTGCGGGAGTGCGGAGCAGAGACCAGCTCCCAGGCGGTGACCCTGACCGAAGGCTTCCTCCTGAAACAGGTGGAAGAGCAGAAGAATCAGGGAGAGATGGAGATGAGAGACCTTAACTGGGCAAGCTCAAAATGGGATTTCAAAGAATAACCATATATTGGGATTCTTACATGTTCTCCCTAAAAGAGTTGTGAAGATACTAAGGAAAAGAGATGTTTAATTCATAAGGCCCTCAAATTGTTCCATTGAGCACACAATGAGAATCCACTTCTTTTTAATAAGTTCTCTTATTTGCACTTCTTTGCATCCCAAGGTATATCAGGTCCAGAGGCCTGACTTGAAGTCAGTCTCTGAGAATTCGAAGGAAAGGAGGAATCTTCCAGATCCTTGCCAGGAGCTGCTCATCAGCAGGATCTTCCATGAAGATCAAAGTCAGGACACCTCCTCCAGTAAGAGAACGTTCCTCAGAAAGAAGGCAATTTTTTCTCGTTCTCTGGGCCTATACGCACAGCATTCGGAAAGTATTCAGACCCCGTTCACTTTTTTCAATTTTTTTATGTTGCAGCCTGATACTACAATTGTTCAAATTCACTTTTTTTCCTCATTAATCTACACTCAGTACCCCATAATGACAAAGTGAAAACAGAATTGTAGAAATGTCTGTAAATTTATTAAAAAGGGAAAACGGAAATATCACATTGGCATAAGTATTCAGACCCTTTACTCAGTACTTTGTTGAAGCACCTTTGGCAGCAATTACAGCCTCGAGTCTTTTTCAGTATGACGTGACAAGCTTTGCACACCTAGATTGGGGGATTTTCTGCCATTCTTCTTTGCAAATCCTTTCAAGATCAATCAGGTTGGATGGGGACCGTCGGTGGACAGCCATTTCCAGGTCTCTCCAGAGATGTTCAATAGGGTTCAAGTCAGGGCTCTGGCTGGGCCACTCTAGGACATTCACAGAGTTGTCCCTAAGCCATTCCTGTGTTGTCTTGGCTGTGTGCTTAGGATCGTTGTCATGTTGGAAGGTGAACCTTTGGCCAAGTCTGAGGTCCTGAGCACTGTGGAACAGGTTTTCATTGAGGATATCTCTGTCCTTTGCTCCATTCAGCTTTCCCTCAACCCTGACCAGTCTCCCAGTCCCTGCTGCTGAAAAACACCCACAGCATGATGCTGCCACCACCATGCTTCACTGTTGGGATGGCATTGGGCAGGTGATGAGCGGTGCCTGGTTTCCTCCAGATACAACATTTGCAATTGAGGCCAAATAGTTCAATTTTGGTTTCATCAGACCAGAGAATCTTGTTCCTCACCGTCTTGAGAGTCCTTCAGGTGCTTTTTTGCAAACTCCAAGCAGGCTTTCATGTGTTTGCAGTGAGGAGAGGCTTCCATCTAGCCATTCTGCCATAAAGCCCAGATTAGTGGAGGGCTGCAGTGATGGTTGTCCTTCTGGAACTTTGTCCCATCTCCACACAGGATCTCTGGAGCTCAGTCAGAGTGACTACCGGATTCTTGGTCACCTCTCTTACTATGGCTGTTCTCCCCCGATTGCTCAGTGTGGCCAGACGACCAGCTCTTGGAAGAGTCCTGGTTGTGCCAAACTTCTTCCATTTGAGAATTATGGAGGCCACTGTGCTCTTGGGAACCTTCAGCGCAGCAGAATTTTTTTTGTAGCCTTCCCCAGGTCTGTGCCTTGCAATAATCCTGTCTCTGAGCTCTGCAGGCAATTCCTTCAACCTCATGGCTTTTGCTCTGATACAGTATGCATTGTCAGCTGTGAGGCCTTCTATAGAGAGGTGTGTGCCTTTCTAAATCAAGTCCAATCAATTTAATTTACCACAGGTGGACTCCAAGGTGTAGAAACAGCTCAGCAACTATCAAGAGAAATGGGAGGCACCTGAGCTAAATTTCAAGTGTTGTTGCAAAGGGTCTGAATACTTATGCCAATGTGATATTTCAGTTTTTCCTTTTTAATAAATTTACAAACATTTCTAAAATTCTGTTTTCACTTCTTCATTATGGGGTACTGAGTGTAGATTAATGAGAAAAAAAATGAATTTGAACAATTGTATCAGGCTGCAACATAAACTTGAAAAAAGTGAAGGGGGTCTGAATACTTTCCGAATGCGCTCTGTGTGTGTGTAATTTATTTATCAATCAGATAGCTGCCCATCTCACACAAAGTGACTCTGAGCGGTTTATAACAATTGAAAAGAATAAATACATAAAAACAATTACAAATAAAAACTATAAAAGCACACAAAACAGGAGGGGATAAAATTAATAAGGGAGCCATCGCAAAATCTCCCCGGGAAGCCCCAGGCCTGATCACATATCCAAGTCTTGAGGGACTTGCGGAATGTTAAAGGGGATGGAGCTGAATTAGGATTAAATAGTGGTAAGAGGTTTAACTTTTTTAAAATTTGTACTTACATCTGTATTGGAGATAGTCAGAAGTCACTTCTTGTTTCATCTTTCTGTTCAATCCCACCTTTTTAGTTTTTGTCTTTTTCTTTTAGTTTTATCTTCTTTCTTTTCTATATTTTCTGATTGGTATTTTAATTGTACTTTTATATACCTTAATAAAAGTTTTGAAAAAAAAGAGGGGGGATGGAGCTAATCTCACTTCTGGGGGGGGGGAAGATTCCACAAGATGGGCGCCATGGCAGAAAAGGCCTGCCTTTTGGGACCTGCCAAATATAATTCTGTGGCAGATGGAACCCGCACCGTGCCTTCTCTGCCACACCTGATGGGACAGGCAGTTGTAATTGGGGAGAGGCAGTCCCTCAGATAACCTACCCCCATGCCATGACGGGCTTTAAGGGTCAAAACCAGCACCTTGAATTGGACCTGGAAGCAAACTGGCAGCCAGCACAGCGCACGGAGCAGAGATGTAATGTGTACTGCCCTAGGGGCACACATAATTGCCCACGCTGCATTTTGCACCAGCTGAAGCTTCCGGGTTCTCTTCAAGGACAGCCCCATGTAGAGCTCATTACAGAAATCCAAACATGAGTGACAGTGAGTAGGTCCCTCTGATCTAGGAATGGGTGCTACTGGTGCACAACGTGAAGCTGTGCAAAGGCCCTCCAAGCCATGACTGCTACCTGTTCTTCGAGCAGGAGTTGCGAGTCCAGGAGGACCCCTCAGATTGTGCACAGGGTCTGTCAGGCAGTGCAACCCCATTCGGTACCAAAGATGGCATAGCCCTAGCACCAGAAAGCCCCCAAGCCCAAAGCCACTCAGTCTTACCAGGGTTCATTTGAAGCCTGTTGTTCCCCATCCAGACCCTCACAGCCTCCAGGCACTGGGATAAGATATTCACAGCATTGCTTGATTCGCCAGGGGCAGAGATGTATAATTGGGTATCATCAGCATACTCATGATACCTCATCCCATGGTGGCGGATGAGCTCGCCCAGCAGCCTCACGTAGATATTGAATAGGGGGAGAGCATCGAACCTTGCGGCACCCCACCTAACAGGCCGAGGGCGGGATCTCTCCTCCCCAACCACCACTGACTGGAATCGGCCCCAGAGGAAGGAGGTGAACCAGCACAACACTGTGCTGCCCACCGCCAATCCAGAAGGATACCATGGTCGATGGTATCAAAAGCCGCAGAGAGGTCAAGTAGGGCAAGGATGGATGTACAACTCTCATCCCGCCCTTGCCGGAGATCATCCAAAAGTGTAACCAATGCTGTAACCAAATTGTCCAGTTTGGTGGGATCTAGTGATGGCCGCTTGAGGAGGGGGCAAGCCAAGTCCTTGTTAAGAGGTGTGAGAACATCCCCCTCACTCAAAGATGCACTAACCATCACTAGAACCCACTCACACAACACCCCCAGGCTGCTTTCACAAGCCAGGAGGGGCATGGATCTAAAGAGCAGGTGACTCAGCTTACAGCCCCAAGGACCCTGCCCTCAGGTCCAACAGATTAAAACCATTCCCAGATAATAGGGCAAGACTCCTCCCTAGGCATCTCCTCCAGACCTGCAGTAAAGCCAACGTCCAACTGAGAACAAATCCAAGTGGTTTTATCTGACAGATGCTGGGAAAATTCCTCCGCAGGTCCCTGCAGAAGGTTTTTCGAACCATCCTTACCCAGGTGGGCTCATGTCACCCAAAACAGCTGCGGGGCATCTATCTGCAGATGCAGGGGAGTAATGACACTTTGCTGCCCTTATCGCCACTAAGTAGGCATGAATAGCAGCTCTGCCCCATGTTCAGTCAAGTTTGTCCCTCATCGAGCACCAGCAATGCTCTAGACGTCTCTTCTCTTGCTTTTGCATAATGCATACCCATATCTTAGTAATTTTGTTTCTAAAAATTCTGCTTATGTCACTTTTATCTCACAGGGAATAAAGAGTTGGCATTCATAGGTTCTCCTTTTTCTGGCGGAGTTGAAAGAGCAGATGAACCCCCAACTCAGGTAGGAGAGGAAACATCAGGGAAGATAGAGAGATCAGTTGGAGGTCTCTTGTTATGGGCTCTACATATGACATTGCAGTTTCTGAGCACCATGAAATTGGCTTCAGCTTGCTGATCAGTAATGCTTAGCTTAACTCCTCTCTCAGAATTGTAGGTGTAAAAGGTGTAGGTGTAAAAGCCAAAATTGGGCTGAGTGTCACCCAAATGTTGATGGCACCTCACAAAATAAATCTGTTGATGATGAGCTCTCCCAGTACTTTTGTGAATCTGTTGTGGGGCCAGATTAACCCCTCATTAGAACCTGCAGTCTGTCAGTTAAAATGTTAGAGAAATTCCACCAGCGTGTCCTCCTGCAAATATCAGGAAGGATGAGAACCACCAATAGGCCTATCTATGAATTCAGAACTCAGAAAGATACTTTGGTTGCATTCACAGAAGGGCCCTTAAAGTCTTGTATATTCAATGTGGTTGATACATCAGCCATTTCCAACCAACTCTGGGTGGTATACAATAAAACAAACAGAATAAAAGCAGAATACAATGAAGAATAACAACAACCGATGGTGTATCCAGGTAACCACCATCTGACTAAACCCTAATCTGGCAGGGACCCCGACTATCCTTACCGAAGGCTTGGGAAAACATCCAGATTTTAAGGCTTTCTGGAATGCCAGCAGGGTGGGAGCCACGTGGATATCAAAGGGAACCTCATTCTAGAAGGCAGGTACTTCGAGAGAGAAGACAACTTCCACAATCTTAATAGATGGCTTTGTTTAATTGAAGGGACCCAGAGCCTTTTTCAGATCTAAACAGTTGGGCTGATATCAAGGGAGATAGGTGTTCCCTCAAATAATTGTGCACTGTGTTATGTAGTGCTTTATAGGTAACAACCAGCACTGAATTACCTAGAAGCATACCAGTAAACAGTTCTGCATTCTGGATCAGTTAAAAGGATGCAAAGGCCACCAGTTGAAGTTGTCCACAGACCTTCCTGGTCATTGAGCAGGAGCTGCGAGTCTTTGAATACCCAGGTTATGCACCACCCTTGAATAGGGAAGTGCCAACCCGTCTAAGGTCAGAGATGAAATATCCTCACATCTGAGTGGCCCAAACACCCACAGTCACTCAGTTTCCTATAGATGTTTAATAGAAGGGGAGGTAGTGTTGAGCCCTTTGTCACCCCATGGGTCTACGGAATGACCTTTTCTCATCAGCTAACACCAACTGAAACCACCCATGGAGGAAAGTGCCCCCATCCCCAACCCCTGCAGCCAGTGCAGGATACCATGGTTGATGGTATCAACAGCTGCTGAGAGATCATGGGATGCAAGTATGGATGCACCACCTCCATCCCAGCTCCGCCACAGATCATCCAAGAGTGTGATCATGGCTATCCCCATGCTACATCGCGACCTGAAACCTGAGTGAAAGATATCTAGATAATCTGCTTCCTCAGATAATCTTCATCCAGGAATGTTACATCAGTCAAAGGCTGTCAGTTTTGTCACATCAGATTTTTAACCCTGTAGAGCGTGCCCATTTAACTCACTGCAAATCTCTGCTTTGGGGATTCTTGAACCAAAAAGAGAGAATTTGCAAATAAAACTTGGCTGCTCATAAGTCTACTTCTTTTTGCAGGTTCTTGTGTCTTTTGAGGAGGTAGCTGTGTATTTCTCCAAGGAGGAGTGGTCTCTGCTAGATCCTGACCAAAAAGCCCTGCACAGAGAAGTCATGCTGGAGAACTGCAGAAATGTGGCCTTTCTGGGTAAGGCCCCCCTGCTCTGTCCTCAGATGCTTAGAAGAAATACATTGTGGACAGATACAGCCAGTTATTTCTCTTTTTTAAAAAAATCCCCAAACAACCTCACCTGGCTGGGGAAAGAAGGGGATCTGTCATCTTATGGGTGACAGATTGATTAAATGGCACTAGATGTAAATGATGCTACTACATTGGCTGGTGTTTGTGTTGCCTAAATCCCTCTCTGTTTTTTCTATAAACTATTGTTTTTCCCAGTTAATACCAGGTTTTTGAAGGCAGGCAAGAAATTAGATCTAGTTAGCACAACTCCTTGTTCCCATTGTCCCACTTGTCCACGTCTAAATAAATATTACAAGCTTCTTTCCCCTGATTCCTTACTTCCTTGAACTGAACTCCAGCTGGGACTTGATAGGAATTCATAAGGAGAATTAATTTATTGAGCAAAATAGTGTAACAGTGCAAATGTGCTGCTTTAATATAAATAAATGGATTTTTTTGTAGGTTTCCAAAGTTCATACCATAAAGTCTTCCACTTCTATACTGTTTTATTCATATGAACTTTATAACAAATTGTCACTGAAACCCCACATTTAGTAAGGCATAGGTCAGAGTATTTAATGCTGATCAGCAGAACAACCTTTCAAAATTATGGAGAAACCTTGGCAGAATTTCAGTAGGCAATTTACACTCACTTCCTGTGCTGTGAATTCTTATTTTGCTTCCCCTACCTTGCCTCAATTGTCATTCATTCTTTTTCTTTTAAGAAAATAATGTGCAAGAGAACAAGGAAGCCTTCCAAATGTTCAGGCATGAAGATGGAAGAGAGGAATTTGCAAATTTAATGGAACCAAAAGGGCACGAGGGAAATCTGTCCAAAAATGGGAGTAAGAGGAGCTCAACTTTGCCATCAGCTGAAATTGAAGACTTTCTTCCCCAACAAGATCAGAAAGAAAAAATAAAAGTGGAAACTGCAGAAACATTTGAAGAGGACTTAGATTTATATGAACATTACACAATTCACACTAAAGAAGAGGATCTGTGCCATGTGGATGAAAAAAATTACAGTTGGACATCTAGACTTTCTTTATGTGGAGAAACTAAAATGGGAAATAAACCATATAAATGTACAGAGAATGCAAAACGTTTAAGTAAGAGCAGTTCCTTTGCTCCTAATGAAAGGATCTGCTCAGGGGAGAAACCATATAAATGCATGGAATGTGGAAAGGGTTTCAGCCAGCGCAGATATCTTAGTTCCCATAAAAAAATCCACACAGGGGTGAAGCCATATAAATGTACGGAGTGTGGAAAGAGATTTACTCAGAAGGTTACTCTTAATTCCCATAAAATGATTCACACAGGGGAGAAACCATATACATGCACGGAGTGTGGAAAGAGCTTCAGGAAAAGCAGCCAGCTTACCTCCCATCAAAGGATCCACACAGGAGAGAGGCCGTATAAATGCATGGAATGTGGAAAGAGTTTCCGCCAACACAGTAATCTTAATTCCCATAAAAAAATCCACACAGAAGAGAGACCATATAAATGCACGGAGTGTGGAAAAAGCTTTACTCAGAAGGTTACTCTTAATTCCCATAAAATGATTCACACAGGGGAGAAGCCATATGCATGCATGGAGTGTGGAAGGAGCTTCAGGAGGAGCACTCAGCTTACTTCCCATCAAAGGATCCACATGGAAGAAGGACCACATACATGCATGGAGTGCGGAAAAAGTTTCAGGTGGAGCACTAAGCTTACTTCCCATCAAAGGATCCACACAGGGGAAAAACCATATAAGTGCACTGAGTGTGGAAAGAGCTTCAGCATGAGCAGTTCTTTTACATGCCATAAAAGGATTCACACAAGAGACAGACCATATAAATGCATGGAATGTGGAAAGAGTTTCTGCCAGCGTGGTAAACTTAATTCTCATAAAAAAATACACACACAGGAGAAACCATATAAATGCACCGAGTGTGGGAAGAGCTTTACTCAGAAGGTTACTCTTCATTCCCATAAAATGATTCACACAGGGGAGAAGCCATATGCATGCATGGAGTGTGGAAAGAGCTTCAGAAAGAGCACTCAGCTTACTTCCCATCAAAGGATCCACACAGGAGAGAGACCGTATAAATGCATGGAATGTGGAAAGAGTTTCAGCCAGCACAGTAATCTTAATTCTCATAAAAAAATCCACACGGAGGAGAAACCATATAAATGCACAGAGTGTGGAAAGAGCTTTACTCAGAAGGTTACTCTTAATTCCCATAAAATGATTCACACAGGGGAGAAGCCGTACAGATGCATGGAGTGTGGAAAGAGCTTCAGGAGGAGCACTCAGCTTACTTCCCATCAAAGGATCCACGCAGAAGAGGGACCATATAAATGCATGGAATGTGGAAAGAGCTTCAGGTGGAGCACTAAGCTTACTTCCCATCAAAGAATGCACACAGGGGAAAAACCATATAAGTGCACGGAGTGTGGAAAGAGCTTCAACATGAGCAGTTCCTTTACATATCATACAAGGATCCACACAGGGGAGAAGCCATATAAATGTATGGAGTGTGGAAAGAGTTTCATCATGAGCAGTTCCCTTACATACCATAGAAAGATCCACACAGGGGAGAAGCCATATAAATGTATGGAGTGTGGAAAGAGCTTCATCATGAGCAGTTCCCTTACATACCATAGAAGGATCCATACAGGGGAGAAGCCATATAAATGTATGGAGTGTGGAAAGAGCTTCATCATGAGAAGTTCCCTTACATACCATAGACGGATCCACACGGGGGAGAAGCCATATAAATGTATGGAGTGTGGAAAGAGTTACCGCATGAGCAGTTCCTTTACATACCATAAAATGATCCACACAAGGGAGAAGCCAAATAAATGCATGGAGTGTGGAAAGAGCTTCAGATGGAGAACTCAGCTTACTTCCCATCAAAGGATCCACACAGGGGAAAAGCCATGTAAGTGCACGGAGTGTGGGAAGACCTTCAGTGAGAGTAATTCCCTTACTTTCCATAAAAGGATCCACACAGAGGAGAAACCATATAAGTGTACAGAATGTGGAAAGAGCTACTGCATGAGCAGTTCCCTTACATACCATAACAGGATCCACACAGGGGAGAAGCCATATAAATGCATGGAGTGTGGAAAGAGCTTCAGGTGGAGCACTAAGCTTACTTCCCATCTAAGGATCCATACAGGGGAGAAACCATATAAGTGCACAGATTGCGGAAAGAGCTTCAGCATGAGCAGTTACCTCACATACCATAAAAGGATCCACACAGGGGAGAAGCCATATAAATGCATGGAGTGTGGAAAGAGCTTTACTCAAAAGAGTCAACTTACCTCCCATAAAAGGATCCACACAGGGGAGAAGCCATATAGATGCATGGAGTGTGGAAAGAGCTTCACCACAAGTGGTTCTGTTGTTTCCCATAAAAGGATCCACATAGGGGAAAAACCATATGAATGTGTGGAGTGTGGGAAGACCTTCAGTGACAGCATTTCGCTTGGTTTCCATAAAAGGATCCACACAGGAAAAACCATATAAGTGCACAAAATGCACTTGTGAATGTATGGAGTGTGGAAAGAGCTTCATCACGAGCAGTTCCTTTACATACCATAGAAGGATCCACACAGGGGACAAGCCATACTAATGTATGGAGTGTGGAAAGAGCTTCATCATGAGCAGTTCCTTTACATACCATTAAAGAATCCATACAGGGCAGAAGCCATATAAACAAATGGAGCATGGAAAGGACTTCAGCCAACATGGTAATCTTACTTCTTATAAAAGGATCCACACAGGGGTGAAACTGTACGAGCATATGGAATGTGGGAAGACCTTCAATGAGGATGTTTCCCTTACTTTCCATAAAAGGATCCATACAGGAAAAACCATATAAGTACATGGAGTGAGGAAAGAGCTTCAGCATGAGCAGTCCCCTTACATATGACAAAGGGATCCTTATAGGGGAGAAGCCATACAAATGCACTGAATGTGAAAAGAACCTTTAGAACCAGCAACATTGCTTGCCGTAAGAGGATCCACACAGAGGTGAAACCATATGAATGTAGAGTGTGGAAAGAGGTTTACTCAAAAAATTCAACTCAAACCATATGAATGTAAAGAGGGTGGAAAGAACTTTACTCAAAAGCTTCAGCTTCCTATAAAATGATCCATATAAGGGAGAAGCCATACAAATGACTGAGGGCAGAAAAAGCTTCAATACAACTGGCAACCTTGCTTGCCATAAAAGGATCCACACAAGAGAAACCATATAAATGTATGGAGTATGGAAAGAGCTTTACTCAAAATATTCAACTCCCCATAAAAGGATCCCCACGGGGGAAAAACTGTAGAAATGTAAAGAATGTGAAAAGTGCTTTACTTAAAAGCTTCAATTTACTTCCAATAAATGAATCCACGTGGGGAGAAACCATATAAATGCAGGAAATGGGGGGAGAGGTTCCGTACAAACGAGTCCCTTACTCTTCACAAAAGGATCCATGCTGGGGAGAAGCCATATAAATGCTTGGAATGTGGAAAGAGGTTCTGCAAAAATCAGTGAAACCATCCAGCACTGGAGCTTCAGTAATGTCCACTTTCAGGAGAATAAGGGGCCCTGAGCAATTTGCAGCTGCCTTCACCCCCTTTGCCATCAGTGGCTGAAGCCAGAAAGACACAGAAGCTCAGAAGCAGGACCAGGTGTTCCTGGAACAGTTACCAGATGGTTGGCCTGGTCGAAAGCTTCCTCCTGAGCCAGGTGGAGGAACAGCAGGAGCAGGAAGAGCTGCAGATGAGAGATGTTCACCTGACAAGCTCAAAATGGGATATAAAATAATAAAAAACAATCAGAATTCTTAAAGGACTTCCTATCTGAATTGGCTGGGGTTAATAATATGAGATGTTTTAAGGCAAATTGTTCCAATGCTATTCCAGAAAATATATTTGGAGAAATTCTTCCACTGTTGCCTTCCACTCTTGTCTTGCAGTAAATGGGCAGGCAAATCCCCAACCCACACTCCTTCATGATCTGCTCACCCCCCAGGCCAGATCCCATGCTACCAGTTCAGACATACCAAAAATACATCTTCTCTGGATTGAGCCACTGCTGGAAAATTGCCCCGGGATGATAACTCCAAATTTTCAATAGAAGGAGTGACGTCTTTCTTCTTTTTTCACGTTCATCATTCTCCAACCCCATAGGCATTTCTCCTGCTTCTCCCTCTTCCCAGCCACCTCAGAATTAGACTATAGATGATGGGACAAACTCTATGGAAGGTGGCCATGAAAATGCCATTATGGTGATACACAAGTGCAAAGGCAAACTTGAGTGGGATATTTAACTTGCTTAGAAATGTGTAAGGGACCAAATGCGGATTGGTCATTGCGGCTGTAAGATTTGTAATGTCTGAAATTGATGAAAAAATTTTTCAACACACTTAAAATACAGGTGGAGCTTCCATCATATGGTCAGAAGTTGACTTTTTTGACCACATCTTGCGGGCATCCCCCTAACATTGAGCCCCCCCCCATCTTTATTGATAGGGACCTTTCCTGTTAACTTCTATTCTTCATAGAACAGAATTTTAATCCCCCCCCCAATCCCTTTTGTTTATTTGAGATTGATATTTAGGCTGCCTCAGATTCTGAGTTTTCGGACCTCTTAAGCTCTTCATATCTCCTGAGGAATACTTTAATTTTTTAAAAATGAAATGTGATTAATATTTCCCCTTCATGTATTAGATTAAAATATTGGGTTTATCCAAGCTGCCATTCCTCCTTCTGATTTTTCTCCTTTTCAAAGAATTCTTCTTTTGCACTCACTGAAATTAACCTTTTCCAGCCTTAATTTCCCCACTCTGCTGCAATTTCTGAGGTAAAATTTTGGGAATGGTGTTTCTTTGAATATATATTCAAAGAATTTTTTTTTTCTCCTTCAGATCCCATTTCTTTAAATACTTACCATTTTCTTCAGGCTTTTAATCTTTATAGCCTAGTCCTTGACCCCAATCTCAAGGCTACCATCTGGCCCCAGCCCAGTTAGTGGTGGCTTTCGAATAAAATGCATCTTAATTTTGAAAGTAATCACTGAGGGAAACCTTTTTGAGAAGAACCATGAGGGTGAAGATCATTCAGAAGCCTTATTATTTTAGCAGAAGGAAAATATCTTTATGCTGCATTTCTCAAACCTGCTTCATGTTTATATTGTTCCTCAGGTGTGGAGATTTTTCCATTCAGACTGTTTAGATGGTCCCTTTTCCTTTGTTTTATGTTCAATTGAGGTTAACACTTTCTAATTAGTTCTTGAGAGATTCATGTACTAGAGACTCCATCTCTGCTTCCGCCATCTCCTGCAATTTCAAATCGAGGGTCTTAATTCAGCTCAAAATACCTAATTTTCCAGCTTATATTTACAGTGACCATATGACTTTAATTAGAAAGGACAGTCCTTTATTTCAAAAAGCTGTCCTTTAGATTTATCTATTCTTCAAAAATGGACTTTTGTCTTATTTTGGTCATGTAACTTTTTACCGGACAAATGGTACCACTTAATGCACAGCCTTTTACATTCATGTGAAAAATAGGAAGCTGAATTGTCTTTTTAAAGTAAAACTGCATATACTGTTTGATTTTAAATATTTTTGATTAGAATATGCCTTTTTTGTAAAGTTTTTCTTTGTTTTGCTCTGGAATTTTCCTTTGCAAAGCAAACATTTATTTATTTATTAAACAAATGCGTATGGCTGCCTAACTCACCCACGGTGACTCTAGGCGGCTTATAGAATTAAAATCCATAATACAAAAATGGATGAAACCCCCACCCCCCACTCCCCTGGCAGCAACAAACACACTCAGACTAACCATTTGATCTGCTCTGTATCAACCCTGGAGTCCTCAGGCCCACTGACACATGTCTTCAGGGCCTTCCAAAAAGTATCAAGTTGGGGGGGCCAGTCTTATCTCCTGAGGAATGCTATTCCCTAGGGAGGGAGCCACCACAGAGAAGGCCCTTTTTCTCGGTCCCACTAGATGTACCTCCCTCCTTGAAGGGACGTGCAACATACCCTGCCTCCCTACTCTGGTGGGCTGGGAAAATGTAACTGGGGAAAGGCAGTCCTGCAAATAACTAGGCCCCAAGCCACGTAGGGCTTTAAAGGTGATAACCAGCACCTTGAATTGGACCTGGAAGGAAATTGGCAACCAATGCAGCTCCTGCAAAAGAGGTAACATGCACAAATTTAGGCTTGGACAAAACCATGCGGGCCACCACATTTTGAACCAACTGAAGCTTCTGGATACTCCTCAAGGGTAGTCCCATGTAGGGCGCATTACAGTAGTCCAAACAGGAGGTGACTTGGGCGTGACTCTGAAAAGGGCATGTTGGTCCAGAAATGGATGTAATGCGCAGAACTTGCAGATGTGCAAAGGCCCTCCTGGACCCTCCTGGTCAAGCAGGAGTGGGAAGTCTAGCAGAATCCCCAGATTATGCACCAGGTTTGTCTGAGGTGGTGCAACCCCATTCAAGATCAAAGAGACAAAAGAGCCCCAAACTCAAAGCCACTCACTCTTGCTGGGGTTCAGCTTCAACCTGTTGTTTCCCCATCTAGACCTCAACAGCCTCCAGGCACTGAGAAAGGGTGGTCACAGAATTGCTTAACTCACCATGGGCAGAGATGAACAACTGAATATCATCTGCATACTGATATCATATCTAACCCCATGGTGGCGGATGATCTCACCCAGAGACTTCATGTACATGCTACACAGAAGCAGAGAAAGCACTGACCCTTGCAGAACCCCACAAAGCAGGGGCTGCAGGCTGGACCTCTTGCCCCCAATCAACACTGACTGAGAATGGCCTCAGAGGAAGGAAGTGAACCAGGACAACACAGTGCCTCCCACTCCCAACCCCTGAAGCCGGTTCAAAAGGATACCATGGTCAGTGGCATGGAAAGCTGCAGAGAAGTCAAGTAAACAAGGATGGACGTACTACCCCCAGCCTGCTCCTGCCAGAGATCAACAAGAAGCGCGACCAATGTCCCACATCCAGGCCGGAATCCTGACTGAAAGGGGTCCAGATAATCCATTTCATCCAGGATCCTGTGGAGTTGCAGCATGACCACCTTCTCAACAACCTTCCCTTTTTTGGGGAAGACAGGATGAAAATTGTCCATCAGGGTGGGATCTAGCAATGGCTTCTTAAGAAGGGGGTGAACCACAGCCTCTTTAAAAGGCTGGGGTGCCACCTCCTCCTCCAGAGATGGATTAACCACCATCAGTATACATCTACATGTCACCTCCCAAGAAGCTTTCACCAACCAGGAGGGACATGGATCTAGAGTGCAGGTGGCCATGCTCTCACTCCCTAGGACCCTGTCTACTTCCCCAGGAGCAATTGGGTCAAACTGTTCCCAGATTACCAGGCAAGAACCTACCCCAGGCATCTCCACCAGACCAGCATTCCCACTGACATCCAACTGGGAATGAATCTGAGTGATTTGTCTTCCAGAAAATCAGCAAATTCCTCAGCATCGCCCTGCAGGTAAACCTCCAAGTCTTCCTTCTGCAGAAGGAATTGGGTCACCTTGAAGAGGGCTGCTGGGCGACTGTCTGCAGATGCAGTTAGTGTGGAGAAGTATTAAAAAATATATATCCTTCTGAACCTCTTTCAGATTTGCCCCTTTTTCAAGTTTGTCCTTTATTTTTTCCAAGAAAATATGGTCACGGTACTTATATTGAACCTGTTACAGGTTAAAAAACTGCTTTTCTCTTGCCCTACATCACTCTTCCTCAGAGCCTTTGATCCCCACTCTGCCTTTGCTCACCCACATACTAAACCATTGTTGGGTTAACCATGGTTTACTGAATAAACTATAGTTGGTTGGGTTCCTGCAGCACATTAATTGTAGTTTACAGACAGCACTGGCTTGGTTGATATAAGATGTAAGCAACTGGATCAATTTTTTAAAACTTTATTACCAAGGACCAAGCAGTAAAGAGAAGAGATTCAGGCTGAATAGTAGGAGGAATTTCTTGGTGATTAGAGCTACTAACTGAAGAACAACCTGACTAGAACAAGAGGTCCTTGATAGCTGTTGCTGGACATGGTTTCATGGATACCTGCCCTAAGCAGGAGGTTGGACATGATGGCCTAAAAGATCCCTTCCAACTCATCCATTCTATGATACTAAGAGATTGGACAAGTTCTCCTGTCTCCCTCACTGACTCATCATAAAGTATGGAGCCATGCCTGGGACTTTTCCAGCCATGTGGAACCACACAAAATTTGAAGATGATTTGAAAATTTGAGATGATGCAAATTTTGCTCTCTCCCCTTATGCCAGATCTCCAGGGATATTCCTCAAAGAGAATTCTGGACATAAACAGCCTGAAGAACAGCAGAAGATGATGGCTTGCAAGAGAAAGGTTGGACGGTCCAAGACCACCTATTTCAGTGAAAGTCTGGGATGACTTTTGGAACAAGCAAGGACTATGTCAATGAACCCGTTCTTTCTTTTGGATATGATGCATTCAGTGGTCTCCATTTGACATGGGAAAGCTAGCACAATTCCCAGCCTTGCAAGAAGGTTTCCCTTTCTGTTTCTGCTGTTCCTTGAAAAAAAAGCAGCAGAAGATTAATTCAGGTAGACAAGAAATGGTCCTGCTGCTTCTCCTTCTGATGCTGTTTCTGCAGGCAGCAGGTGAGATGCTGGGGGTTAAGTGCCCTCTGAATCTGCAGCAGGATGGAATAGCCCTGTTGAACTTTTACAGTCGAGGAGACCTTGTTCTTGGTGGGGTCACTGGTGCAACAAAAGCTTCCTTTTGACTGTACAATTTCAGTGGGACCCTGTCTATAAATATTTATGGGTAAGTCACTGTAAAAGCCCTGTAATTACCAGGGATTTTGCCATTTATTTGTGATTTTTTGTAACCAGCTCTTTCATTTTCTCTTTGGGGGACCTGAAGAGTGGAATTATGAAGCTGCAACTAGCAAGGCTGTTTTAGAAAGAACGGTGGCAAAATATGGAGCTGGGTGGCTTTTCGTGCCCTTGTGTTTAATAACTAGGAAAAGCAACAAAAGCCACGTCTCTTCTGTCCATTTTCTAGATTCCTCCCTAGATCATATTTTCCTGGTCAGTCACCCCTTGGGGAAAGAGTTGGGGTGCACCGATGCAATGGCATCATCCCAGAGCAGAACTTGGCTTTTGAGATCCCTTCAGGGCAGGTCTTTCTCCCTCTAAAGAGCAACCTTTGCCCTGCAGAATGGAGAACAGATGTCCACTTTCTTTTGCCTGAAGCCTGTGGTTTTTAGAAGTTCTTGTGTTGCTGGCTAATTTAGAATTCATAGGATGGATACTGAAGCAGGAGGGCATTAAAGGAGGTGCCAGGACAAACAAGCAACAACATGTTTATTTAAACTGTCCCCATTAATTATTTACAGCACTGGAGTCCTTCCTTGATTTGTCGCACCGAGAGTTCCTTAGTTTAGGCATCAGCAAGGGAAGGTTACATATTAATGCGGATTAAGTGTCTAGCAGGCCCCTGGCACCTGCTGCAACAAAAGAGGGAAATAATTGATTGGTGTTAAAGCAGATATTTTACGTCACAACTTGCAAGAGTAAATAGGAAGAGCAGCTTGTTTAAGGAGCCTCTCTTCCAGGTGTTAAATAAAAATGCAGGTCAATTGCAGGACACCTGGCTTGCTCATTGTCTGGGGCAGATGAAGGCAATGGGGTTTATGGCAGGAAGAAAAGGTTGTCAGGGCATGTTCATACCACCATTAAATGTAAGTAGGGAAACTGGCTTAGCCTGAGTTTTATCTTCTGTCTACATAGTCTCAGGAGTTCATCTGAGGCTGATCATCTCCTCCAAGTGTCCTATTTTTCACTGGTGCCCTTGGTGCCCAATTGTATTAGTCCTTTGTGTTTTTTAAACAGTTCTTGTAAGTCATTTGATTGTTAGACAAGCAGAAAGGCAGGATGTCATCTCGATAATGAAATAAATAAATGATGAACAGAGAAACAGTTTGGGGGCTTAAGGATTCAGAGGTGACAATATCATCTTTTTGGGGGTGAAGGGAGCCTGCCCCTGCTGTTCCTACCCTCAGCTGCAGTTTCCATGGGACTTTCAGGTCCTCTTTCCTGCAAGCCATGTCTGCTTGAACCCAAGGCTACCTAGATTGGGGATGGACAGACTGCTTTCTGCAATACAAGTGCAAAAATGAGTAAGGAGCCAGGGAAATGGCAGTTCTGCACAACAGACACAGAGATTTGGGTTCTCACATGGTACTAAACTACTAAATGTTTCCTTTGGTTTCCACTTGTCTTCCACTTGTGGACCACCCAATCCAACAGCAATCTTGCAAGTTCTTGAAAAAGTGTCACCAAGTTCAAGATCTCATTTTTTGGCCCAGAATAGAAGAACCCAGAAAAATCATCTTGCTGAGGGTCAAGAAGGAAAGCTCCAGTGAAGAAGAAAGATCGACTGGCCATTTGTCCAAGAAACTTTAGTTTGGATAATTCCATTGAATGGAGAGTTTTTATTCAATGGCTTAATGTTTGTTTTCAACCCGATAATTTTATGCAAAATGCATTCTATTTCTGGGATGCAATTGCATTTTCCTCATAATCAACGTCAGTCATCCTACCCAACGGGAAAGGAGATAGGTTTTTCCAAAGGGAAAGGGGAATAGGGGATTTTTTTTTTTAAGTGTGTTGTTTTTATTGAGAATATGTTAGTATTTCTTCCAACAAAAAAAAAATTATAAGTATCTTAGGGAGACCATTTCTGTGGTTGACTTTTCCAACTACTTTGCATTTACAGGTAGTCCTTGTTTAGTGACTGCCTTGTAAAGTGACTACAGTTACGACAGTAATAAAAAAATAACTTTGTGACCAATCCTCACATTTATGACCTTCACAGGTCTGTAAAGCAAAGTTGAAATCAGATCATAAGCACAGTTGCGGTTTCACTTAACTGTTTCACTTAACGACCAAGTTGCTGATTCCAACTGCAGTTGCTAAATGAGAACTACCTGTAGTTAATGAACTACACTGGATCCATTTAATCTGTCCCAAATGTGATGATTTGACCCATGTCATTTGTGCCTGGAGTGACATGCTCTTATAGGATATGAATAAGAAGCCCTGGATGCAGCAGGACATACGTCTGGGTTACTGTGTTGTTCTCCCTGTAAATAATGCAGAGATTTTTTGGGGAGCAGAATATACATCCCAGGCTTGCTGGAAGAATTTGACAAAACGGGGGTAAAATTCAGTTTTGGGAATAGCCATGTTTGAATGCATGCAAGAGCCCCACAAGGGGTATATTATTTAGTTATTTATTTGTTTGGAGGAAGAGCAGGTACGATGAAGACACAACTTTGGCCTAGCTTTGTGGGGGGAAGCAAATTTGGGGATTCAGAGTAAACTCAGCTTGAAAGACCAGACTGTCCTCTGGTATCTTCCTGAGGGAAATTCTCAGGCCTCAGTGATGATAATCTCACCTTGGACTCAGACTGTTTGAAGAAAAAGGCGCTAATTCAAATCAACAAGCTGAGAAAAGGAGCCCGCTGCGGCTCAAGGGCTTCCTTAGTAAAAAAAAAAAAAAAAAAAAAAGTTTCCGTTGTGGAGAACGGGGGAGCTGCGTCCCATCTAGCTGACTGCACCCTCCCTCTCCGACTGTTATTCTGTGTGGATTTTTATAAAGAGACTGAAGGGCATTATTTTAGTACACAATTTTATATTCTATATATATTTTATAGAGATATAGATATGTTTCACATAATGTATAACTATACCTGTAAGAGTGCACTCTATTCTAAAGGGTTAACTTACTTTATAAAGAGCACACCATTCTCCTACCCCATCTCCCTTAAAAGCAATTAACCAGAGGCCTGTAGCCATAAATTAATTCCGTACCAGGCTGGTGTTAGGCCGATGTCCGGAGAGAAAGGTTTGGGATTCCAAAGGATAGATAAGAAGGAAAAAAAAGTTAAACTTAGATTCAACTTTCAGGGACCACCTCAACCCCTCCTTAGACCATCCCCCAAACCCCATGTATGGATATAGGGGAATGTATCACCTGCATACATTAATGGATGTCTATAAAACTCTGATGTTTGCTTTGTGAGGTGTGATTCCTTCAACATTCCTTTCTAATGGGTGTTGATTGGAGTCACCCAGCTGTGTCTTGATCAATATACATCTGTTATCTTAAAAAGCCTCGTCTCAAGTCTCTTTATTTGGCTTTATTGGAACTTGGGAAATAAAAGGTGCCATACAAGACAAAAGCGTATTGCATCTCTTTTTCCTATGGCTTGCAAGATGACCTGCCGTGGCAGGCAGGGACCACTAGGGGGCTCCCTCTGCAGGCAGCGGACTACTGGCAGCCTCCGAACTTCAGAAGGGGAACTGAGCATGCACCTCTGCGCCTTGCCCGCCTCTGCTTCTCCTGCTCCCTGAGCCTTATGAAAAGGTGCAGAGGGAGGGAGGGAGGGAGTGCATCCGGCAAAGTCTTCTCCTGCCCTCTGTCCCCCGCACTTTGCACCCTGAACGCCCCCCCCCCGGTGCAAAGAGGCTGCGGGAAGTCCCTGCAGGGACCAGCCGGAGAGGCTGTGAGCATCCCTGATGCCCATGAAGAGCGAAAAGTGCCGCCGTGTTCCCTGGAAGGCATTTGAGTTGCCTCGTGCTGAGAAAGGCGGCCCTTGAAGGTTGCAGCCCCTGCCTGGGGCCGCCGCCCCAGCATTCTCGCATGCATCTTCTGGGCGAGCAAGTCTGCGCGGAGGAGTCAGTCTCGCTAACCAGGAGGAGAAGCGCCTGCAAGCGAAACCCAGCCCAGGGGTCTTCCGCATTTGCCGTTGCGTGTCAGGGCTGGGAGCGGGGCGCTGCGGGGCCCTCGACGCAGCTTCGAGGCAGCGCCCCTGGCAGAAGGTCGGGGCTCCGAGGCGCAGCCGCGGGCCAGTGGGCCTGGGCCTCTTCTCTCCCTTTCTGTCCTCCGGGGCAGGCCGGAGCCGGCTTGTGGTGAACAAGACCTGCCCTGGGAGGCTCCTTCAAGCATCAGCGCTGCTTCGTCTTGTCTTATTTTGGGGACTGAGATCCAGGCTGCCCGTCCGGTGCAGGCTGAGGCCAGCCGCTTCCAAATCGCTCCTTTGTTTCGTTTATTGATCTGTTTAGCAAATTTACGTAGCTGCCCATCTTGCTCAACGCGACTCTGGACAGCATACGACAAAACAGACAATTAAAAACACATCTAAAGAATTAAACATAAAACAGGACTGCGGGAGAACAGACGGCATCCTAAGCACAATGCAACCATCTTGCAGGCTCCCTGTTCCCATGGGATCCCCAAAGTTGTTGGGGGGGAAAACATGTTTTAAGGGCTTTCTGGAAGGTTGGTAGGGATGGGGCTAGCCTCACTTTGGGGGGAAAGATGTTCCAAAGGGGGGTGCCAAGGCAGAAAAGGCTCTTCTCCTGGGTTAGCAGACACGACCAGTAACACCCCTCCTGATGGGACTGGTAGATATAATCGGGAAGAGGCGGTCCCTCAAATTTTCCACTTTTTTCTAGGTTTCTGACCTAGTTGAATGAACCACATTCTCACCCAGCCTTTAGCATATCTTCCTGCCCTCTCTTCTGCTCAGTTAGTGGCAGAGAAGGGTAAAATGGTGACTGGCACAACCCTAGGAGCTATGGGGCTGGAGGTGGGGTTGAAGACTCTTTGGAGTTGGAGGGGTTCAGACTTCCCCATTTCCACTCTGTATGCACCCATGCCTGTGCCCCCTTACAGCACTCTGCGTGGGGCAATGCCAGTGAGGATGGCAGCAAAGGTACAGCCTGGATAGGTCCAGCTGTGCCCTGTAAATTGCAGACTGATTCCAACAAAAAGGGTCCAGGGAATTTACAAAGAGCCCAATCCAAGGAAGACAGCTTTAGGTGGACTCTCCCTGGCCCCCGTAACCACTCATGCAGACACAAATCCTCAGCTTCCTCAGGGTCTCAGGCAGTTGGGAACCTGTAGAGGGTATAAGTAATGGCCCTGAAGGACAGGAGGAAGAGACACTATGAAGGCAACAGTCAGAGGGGCTTGTCTAAGATGTTTTCTCAAGTTATTTTCCTTACCCAGGCTAAAATTCTGCTTATCTGACTTGCCTTCATAGTGGCGCTTCCTCCTGTCCTTCAAGGCCATTCCCTTTGTCCTCTACAGAAGCTCCTTCTCAGCTAGAGAGACTGGAAGGGGGCCACTCTTGGGCCAAAGGTGACTCCTGTTGATTTTGTGCATAGAGTGCCCCTGGACCAGCTCAGAATATGGGCTGAGTGCAGTTGGGCATTTCCAGCTCCAACACCTTGGTTCCGTGGGCTGGGAAAGATGCTCCATACTGCTGAGGGATCCGGAGGGAAAAAAGCCTAAGTAAAAGCAAGTTTCTGCTCTGGAGAAATGCAGAGCAGTGTCCCATCTGAAAAGGCCCACAATTGTAAACTCTCCAACTTTCACTTCGTAGGTTTTTATGAAATGGTCCAAGGGGGCAAAGCTGCTTGAATGAGATGGTTGTGTCAATGCCTTATAAGGGTGTCTTGTTTCATATTGAATTGTTTTATTCTTCCATCTCAGAGTGGGAGCTAAAAGAATCTTCCTTTCCAGGTTAACTTTCTATTTGTCTAGAGAGGAAAACCCAAAAAATGGCTTAAGGGAGCTGCAACTTCCATTCTTGTCCTAGCTAAAAGGTTGCTTTGCAGATGCAGGAGATCCTTTGATGCTATTTGGAGCAGCATTTTGCAGGATGGAGAAAAAAATGTCATAAAACACAGGATGGGAAGGCCTCATTGTCATCCTGGCAAGGAATCGTGGGAAATTCCAGGAAGGAGCCATTTTGCATGTGCAACACCACCCTTTGAGAGAGTTGTGCTATAAGGGGAGACCCTTCAGTTCCATCCACTGTAGTGGGGAATCAGCTGGCCTTTAAATTACAAGCCAATCTGATGTGCTCAGAGGGAGTCACCTGACCCCTGAGGGCCAATTAAAGAAAACGAAGGTTTTGGCAGGAAGAATTTTGGGTGGCTTTTCTGTGGGAGTTGGCAGGAGTGCTGGATGAGGGGGTTGCCTCAGGCAAAGTTGAAAGTTTAATTAGAATTGCATTAGGTATTTTTGTATTTAAACTCTGTGTTGTGTGTGTGAAAAATTATCTTCTTTTGGTGCCTTAAATAAAGTTGATTTTTTTTCTTTCAATACTGACCAGTTGCCTTCTATCTGTTGAGCAAAGTACAGCAGTGCTCCCAGAAACCCTTTGCCCAGGGAAAAAATACACACCAGCATGATAGGTTTGTAAACTGCAATGCATATCTTGTTCTCCAAAGAAACTCAGCCAGAAAATATATACTATCTGGTTGTTTATTGATAAAAATGCAAAACTTCATAAAATACAAGTTGTATACAAAAGATAGGAAAAAACACTTCTCATAAATTCAGCATCCAACATAACCTATAAAACTTACATACCTACATAGTAGCTAACGCTCTACTACAACTGCAACTGTAACTGCAACTACTGGGCTGGGCATACAATGCTCCAGTTATATTGTCACTCGATACCCACCCACGGGGTAACTAACATACACACGCCAATAGGTGGCAGTAATTAGCAGAATGTGCGGACAACACACAAGTCACAAGTTGTTTTGTTTTGTTTACATGAGCTACATAAGCTAGACATAATATTGTTGTACAGATAACGGGATGAATTTCTTCCCATGAGAAACTCTTGACACTATCACCCACCTCAGCTGGGCTGAGCCAAAGTTTTTGTTCTTGTTTCCCTTTTTTGTCTTTAGCCAGACCCAAGGTGGGGCAAGGGTGTCCCCTTTAACCTCTCCTGGTTCCCCAGAGGGCTGGTGTGGAGGGAGAAACCAGTTGCTAGGGAAGGGGGGTAGCAGCAAGGAGACCTAATTGGCCAGTCACTGTTCACACACACACCCCGCCATTACCTCACAACTGAAATATCTCTGAGGAAAGGCTGTTTCAACTCGGAGGGCACTTTTTTTCCTCTTATTACAGAAGCTATAGGCCTACCACATTCTCAACAAACTTCCCCCAAAAGATAATTAATAAATACTTGGCTGGTGTGGGTCTTCTGGGCTGTGTGGCCGTGGTCTTGAAGTTTTGTTTCCTAACGTTTCGCCAGCACCTGTGACCGGCATCTTCAGAGTGCAGGAGCACAGACAGGAGCAGTTCTCTCTGTCCCCAAGGTGATGTGACCCTTTTTGTGGGTATTTATAGAGATCTGAAGGGGGGAAAGGGGGGGATTGGGGGTGTGTGGGTGGGGTTGGGTTACTGAGTGGCTGCTTGTTTTGGTGTCAGAATCTGTGTGTATCTTCCTGGGGATTAGGCAGGGTTTTTTCTTCTATTGAGTTGTTAACGAGGGGCTGCTGGGGGTGATTAGCAAGTTCATTGTGTGAACTGTTCACATGTCCTGGTGGTTGAGCTGAGTTCGTTGACCTTTTGCAGGCTGTATTTTTCAGGATTGTTCCAACAGACACGGAGACTAGGAACACTCTGGAACAAAAAAGCATACCTACTATGCTCCTTAACCTTCCTACTACGATGCAGAGACACTGGGACCATCCCAGCTTTTCTCAGAATGAAAAGGACTCTCAAATCTCCACAAGCTAACCGCATTTACGACCGACTTGAACAAGCCCTCCTACGTGAGAGAATACACACAACCCGCAGAAAGCTTGCCATCACAGACAAAGAACTATTTGACACACACATCAGCATCAGTCAGAAAATGAGAAGCCAGGACTGGGACAAGATTGACACCCTAACCTACAGGAAAATGGAAAAGGATATTATTGACCACACAACCAGGCAAAAGCAAAAGTTTAACAAATGCCAAAACAGTCAACCAAAACCGGTGCTGGATCCCGCCCGCATTGTCATCAATTTGACAGAACGCCAACTCGCACCAGAAGAAACCGCCATCCTAGCCAAGGGAGGAAACTTCGCAATCACACCCCCCAGAATTCCTGTGGAAGATATCATCGCCATTGTGGAATCAGCCATCCGCCACCATCCTGAAGAGGAAGCAGAGGAAATAAGGGGTGAAATAGCAAGGATCCTACGGAGAGCAAAGCCCCCCACCAGCAACATAACGAGGAAAGAGAGAAATGCCATAGAAACCCTCAATTCGGTCCCCGACATCATCATCCTGCCGGCTGACAAGGGCAACGCCACGGTAATTATGAAAACAGATGAATACAAAGACAAAGTTAGAGAACTACTAGACCCCACCACATACAGAAAACTAAAACGGGATCCGACCAGCAAAATCATGAAACAAACCAACACCCTGACGAGGAGCTCCTCCCTTCACTCCAATGTACTTCAACGCATATGCAAGACAGAAGCCCTTACACCCAGACTATACGGACTCCCCAAAATCCACAAAGACTCGATCCCACTCAGACCCATTGTAAGCGCCATTGGCTCCCCGACATATGAATTATCCAAACATCTGGCCACCCTTCTACAGACCCACATTGGGCAGACTCCAGCCCACATCAGAGACTCAGGACATTTCATCAACAAAATCAGCATCCTGAAACTCAACCCCACAGACAAACTGGTCAGCTTTGACGTGGTCTCCCTGTTCACCAAGGTACCAGTGAGGGACAGCCTGGCACTCATCAAACAGATCTTCCCAGAAGACATCACAGCCTTATTTCAGCACTGCCTAGCAACCAGTTACTTCCTATGGGATAATGAGTACTATGAACAGATGGACAGTGTCGCCATGGGAAGCCCCCTGAGCCCAGTCGTAGCAAATTTCTACATGGAACATTTTGAAAAACGGGCTTTAGAAACCACACCCATTACCCCAACAGTCTAGTTCCAATTTGTGGATGACACCTTCGCAATTTGGAGTCAGGATGAAGAAGACCTAGAGAAGTTCCTGAACCACCTAAACAGCGTCCACCCCAATATACAATTCACCATGGAAAAAGAAGTGGACGGCCAACTTCCATTTCTAGACACGTTGGTCATACGCAAACCAGACCTCAAATTAGGACACAAAGTCTACAGAAAACCCACCCACACAGACCGGTACCTACACAAAAACTCCAACCACCACCCACGTCAGAAAAGAGGCATTATCAAAACCCGCATGGATCGTGCCAATCGGATCTGCGAAACCCAATTCCTAAACTCTGAACTTAACCACCTTAATTGGGTCCTACAAGCAAATGGCTACTCCAAGAATGAAATAAAAAGAGCCATCAAACCAAGAAAGCAACATGTGACTGAAGAAGAAAAACAGCCACCCACCAACAAAGTATTTCTGCCCTATATCAAAGGGGTCACAGACCGCATGGGAAAACTGATGGAAAAACACAATTTCCAAACAATCTTCAGACCCACCAGAAAAGTACAAGAAGTGCTAAAATCAGCAAAAGACAAAAGGGATCCCCTCATCGCCGCAGGAGTATACCGCATACCATGCAGTTGCGGGCAAGTATACATCGGGACCACAAAACGCAGCATCCATACCAGGATAAAAGAACACGAAAGGCACTGCAGACTACAGCAACCAGAAAAATCTGCAGTAGTTGAACATGCTCTCAAGCACACTGGACACAAAATCCTATTTGAAAACACAGAGATACTGGACAACACCAACAGCCACTATACCAGGCTATACCGGGAAGCCATTGAGATTCACAAACACCAGCACAGTTTCAATAAAAAGAGGAGAGTCTAAAAATCAACAAAACCTGGCTACCAATCCTGAAAAATACAGCCTGCAAAAGGTCAACGAACTCAGCTCAACCACCAGGACATGTGAACAGTTCACACAATGAACTTGCTAATCACCCCCAGCAGCCCCTCGTTAACAACTCAATAGAAGAAAAAACCCTGCCTAATCCCCAGGAAGATACACACAGATTCTGACACCAAAACAAGCAGCCACTCAGTAACCCAACCCCACCCACACACCCCCAATCCCCCCTCCCCCCCCTCAGATCTCTATAAATACCCACAAAAAGGGTCACATCACCCTGGGCACAGAGAGAACTGCTCCTGTCTGTGCTCCTGCACTCTGAAGATGCTGTTCACAAGTGCTGGCGAAACGTTAGGAAACAAAACTTCAAGACCACGGCCACACAGCCCAGAAGACCCACACCAGCCATCGTATGCTGGCCGTGAAAGCCTTCGACAATACAATACATACTTGATTGATTTATAAAGGAATTCAAGGCAGTGCACAAAGTTTCTCCTATTTATTTCTCCTATTTATTTCCACAGTGGCAACAAAGTTGGGCTGAGCGAAAGCAACTGGGCCAAAGTCACCATGGGAGTTGGGAGCAGTCTAGAATCTGGGTCTCCCCACTCCTTGTCCAACACTTTAACTGCTACACCACACTAGTTCTTGTCTTTCCAACATCCCTGCAGCTATAGCAAGTGTGCAGAAAACATTTCATGGCATACCCTAATATTTTCTACAATTCACAGACTGATCTTTTGCCTAGCCTTGCTTCAGTTCTGTTAATCTCTCCTAACTTGTCATTACGTGGTCTAATGGGAACTGAACTCACATTTTTATCTTAGGAACAAAAAGATGCCTTTGAATATTACAAAATATAGGATATGTTCTACCGAAAACAATCACCTGGGACAAAAAATGAAAATGTGACCTTAATCTCATCGAAATATAAGTAGAGAACTTACTGGTGATGACAAAAAGAAAAAACACACAACTTGCATGGATTGATCCTTGTTCCTCCCTTATTCTGATAGGATTTTCTTTGTTTTTGGTCATCTTATTTTCCATGAAAGGATCCACAGTGGAGAGAATCATATTGTTGTCCACAAAACCGTGGTTTCAGCCCAGTCCTTTAACCCAATGAAAGACTGGACTCGAGAAACTCATTTACTCATTTATTAAGGCACCTTAGTAATTGAGGACCTTCCCAAGAAGAGAGCCCCGAACAAAGGAAACATGTATCTTTTATACTTTTCAAAGTATAAAGTATACACCACCAGAGAGTACATGATTGGTCACACAGTTGAGCATGTGCACTTATCCCAAAATACCATTACACCTTTCCAAGCTATAGGTGCCCACATCCATGAATCTTTCACATCTGCTTTCTCTCTTCTGTCTCTCCTCTGAATTCCCCCTGGGCTTGACAGCTGTTTACGGCTATTTACCTATCTAATCAACATCTTCCCCTTCTGGTCAATTAGCAGACATAAAACAGAGATTAATGATCCATTTTGGTGTGGAATGCGAGTCTAATAATTTATTGCATGTCAAAGTGAGGATGACTGTTGTGGAATGCAAGTCTGCATGTCAAAGTGAGGAGTGTAGGTCTAATAATTTATGTCCTCAGTTTAATTTCAATTTTTATTAATTAGCTCCACTTTTGCTGATATCAATATCAATGCATGGTGTGTGGAAAGCATTTTAGAATGAGCTGTGATCTTACTTGCCATAAAAGCATCCACACAAGGGAGAAACCACATGTGTTCTTCAACATGAAGATTTATTGGAAAACTATTCCAATTGAAAAACCAGTCTTTCTGATACTGGAAAAAGTAATTTCATATGCATGTAGGCCTAAAAACATTTTCTGGGGCAGTTTTTCACAGCAATTCTTGTGGCAGAAGCCAAGAAAGTTAAACAGTGTGCCCTCCTTTTTCCGCCCATTTGTCCTCCTTTCCAATTGTCCGTGTCCTCCTTTCCCCATTCAGAGATCTGGTAATGCTCTCCACTTGTCAGAGAAGAAGCAAACTGCTGCCTTCTGCAGGCAATGTTTTTGGATCTCTGGAGCAGGCCAGGAGCCCCCTAGAGACCCTTCCCAAAAGCTAGGAAACAGCTCAGGAGAGGCTTTCTCCCACCCCAAGAGGAGGGTTTGCACTCCCCAAATGCCCGGGTGTTATTTTGTCCCCAACAACCCAAATGCGGGTTGTACAGGCATTGCGGGCAGATTCCAATAGAGGGCGCTTTCGTCATCCTGGCGGCATCTAGCTTCAATGTGGAAGTGGGCATACGTGAAATCCCTTTGCCAGGAGTTCTTCCGGGGACAGGAGGGAGATCTTTACAAGCGGAGCAGGAAGGGAGATTGCCTGCTTCCTTCATGCAGCTCTAGCAGGACCCTTTCTTCACTGAGGCTACAGCAGCGCAGGAAATTATTTTCCCTGGGAGAAACAGGCGCAGCTGCACCCCATCTGAAAGGGCCCCTGACCCCAGAATCTCTTCCAAAAACTAAGTCCAGCACAAAATGCAGGGAAACAAAGAAATCCCACAGAGACCATTGTATCAGTGCTCTGGACTGCTGTGCTCCTTCTGACTTTTTTGCCCTTCCATCTCCAATTGGGAGCGGAAAGCATTTTCTTTGGCAGCTAAAGTTGCACTTATGTAAGGACGGAAAGAGCCCATCCTGAAGACAATCGTGCCCCATGGATGCAAGTTGCTTTCAAAGCTAGGAGGTACTTTGGGGCTGTTGGGAGCTCATTAGAGCAGAGAGGAAAGATGGTCTCCCAAAACCCAGCAGGGGAAGGGAAGGGCCCCCATGTCATCCTGGCTGGCACTGGTGGGAATTTCCAGGAAAGAGCCAGTCTGCACATGCAAAACCACCCACTGAGGGAGTTGTGCTACGAGGGGGGACCCCGAGAACTTAGCAGCTTCCACCACCGCCTTTGCTGTCAGTGGCTGAGGCCCGAAGAGAACACAAAAGCTCAGATGCTGGACCTGGTGGTCCTGGAGCAGTTCCTGACCATCCTGCCCCCAGAGATGGAGAGCTGGATTCGAGAATGTGGAGCGGAGACCAGTTCCCAGGCAGTGTCCCTGGCGGAAGGCTTCCTCCTGAGTCAGGCGGAGGAGAGGAGGGAGGCAGAGCTGCAGGTGAGAGAATTTCCCAGAGATGATAGTGAGATGATAAATATTCTTGGAATCTTAAATATAATTTATCTTCCCCTCCTGGAAATCATTCCATGGCTTGGTCCAGATAATTGACCAGGAGTCTGAGAAGCACAGGCTTTGTTCCGGTTCCTTTCATGGCCATCTGGAGGTGAGATTTCAGTCCTTATTGTGTGCTGTCCTCTAACTCTGCTTTTTCTTTGCTCCTGGCTGGTGTTTCAGGTGAAGGGGCCCATCTTGGATGTGACCAGTCAAGGCCAGAGGAGATGTGTTCAGTGTCCCAAGGCCAGAGGAGATTTGTTCAGTGTCTCTCAGCAGCCATTCTGTGTGGGGATCTCCCAGGGCAATCCAAGTCAGGATTCTTCAACAGGTGAAGAATTGCTCCTTCTGATTGCTGAAATTCACAATGATTTTTGTTGATGATCCTTTATTTAAATAAAAGCGTAAGAATGTCTTTACGAATAATTTCACTGCGCCGTTGAGTGCTGATGCTTTAATAATGTCTTTTATCTCCCTCAAAGCGAATAGGGTGATGTCCTTGGTAGTTGAAGAAACATCTCTTTGTGATGGAGCACAAACAACAGCTGTGCCTCTAAGTAAGGTAAGGGGAGTATTCCTCCCCTCTCTCCCTCCCCCCCAATTATATCTGATTTATACAAGAAGCTGCTCCTTCCAAAGTAGGTAGAAGCCTTATTCCAGACTTTGAGTAACACTGGGGGGATTTTTCCTTTATTAATAAAAAACAGGGAATGTAATTCATTCAGGGAACATTTAGTAGCAGTATCTCAGTCAGCTTCATTTGATTTGCTCTCATTCATCTTGTGGATCAGAGTGTGAGAGGCTTCCCTAGAATCTGATGGGAAGCTCATTCAGAGTTGCATGCAGTGTGTGAATTTCTCCCTGTAGCACCCCTCCCAACTTCTTCACGTAGGTGTTGAACGTAGGCAACATTGAGTGCATCAGCTGTAACATCTGATAAGTACCTTTTTAGGAAACTATGCCCCACCCCCACCACTGAGGGAAGGTTGGAGCCACAAAAAGAGCAAAGAATCCAGATTGTGGGTGCTAGTACTGAAGGCTTGGCAGAAACAGCAAAATTAATCAGAATTTGTGGTGAAAGGCTACGTCTGTCCGTTTTCTTTTGCAGTTATGAATCACGTGGAGGAAATGCTCATTTACTTCAATGCACGGGTCTGCCTTTGAATTGATGAATTAAATCAGGTCCTCCAGGGCCCGTTTATCGAGAACATTTTCTTTCTTTTTTAGTGCCCCGTAACCTTTGAGGAGGTGGCCGTGTATTTCACTGAAGGGGAGTGGGCGCTGCTGGATTGCTACCAAAAGGCCCTGCATGGGGAAGTCATGCTGGAGAACTCAAGGAACATGGCCTCTTTGGGTAAGAGCTCCTGTCAGGGCACACTATTTGTATTAGAAATATTCAGATTCTCTAGTTTTTTTCCAAGAAATATTGAGAGTTCCTTTCCTAGAGCCCTAGGAAAGGCAAGACTGGCTAATATCTGATTCAGTTTTTCTGTTATTGTTTTTCTATTTTTTAACTGTAAACCGCCCAGAGTTGTTCTTGGATCAGGTGGCCTCCAAATCTCTAATAATATTTTTTTGCATGTTCGTTTGTTTGATTTGACAGCACATAGTCGAATCAATTCTGGGTTCTCATAGCATCAAAGCAGAACAACCAATACACAATAAAAAATAGAGCATTTTGAAAATAAGCAAGATGGTGAATCCATCCAGTAATAACAAACTTCTCATATAGCCAACAAGGGGCTCCAAGCAGTGTAATGGGCTGTGAGAATCACCTTGGGAGACAGGAGGAAGAGCTGCAGCCTGGGCAATGGCCAGATAAGAGATGTCTCAGGCCGCAGCAGGAATGGGGATGGAGAAAGCATCTCAGAAGGGACTCTCCCTAGTGTTCTGGAAAGAAAAGGCAAGGGAGGGGGGAAATGCTTTCAAACTTGCAAGAGTCTGTTACTGTAATCTTACAATAAAGGTAGTATTAGTACTCATGGTTTTGGTTTCCTCTCTGGACTACCTTGAAGGGCTGACATTGATCTTGCAAGTCTGAAAGAATGCATGGAATGCAGAAAGATTTTCAATAAAAACAGTTCCCATAAAACAATCCACACAGGGGAAAAACCATATAAATGCATGGAATGTGGCAAGTCCTTCCAGAGAAATTATCGCCTTACTTACCATAAAAGGATCCACACGGGTGAGAAACCGTATCAATGCATGGAGTGTGGAAAAAGCTTAAGAACGAGCAGTGAACTTACTTCTCATAAAAGGCTCCACACGGGTGAGAAGCCATATCGATGCATGGAGTGTGGAAAAAGCTTCAGAACGAGCAGTGCACTTTCTTCTCATAAAAGGCTCCACACGGGGGAGAAGCCATATCGATGCATGGAGTGTGGAAAGAGCTTCAGAACGAGCAGCGAGCTTACTTCTCATAAAAGGCTCCACACAAAGGAGAAACCATATAAATGTATGAAGTGTGGAAAAAGCTTCACTATGAGCAGTTCCCTTACTTCCCACAAAAGGATCCACACAGGGGAGAAACCATATAAATGCATGGAGTGTAGAAAGAGCTTTACTCAGATCAGCCAACTTACTTATCATAGCAGGATCCATACCGGGGAGAAACCATATAAATGCATGGAGTGTGGAAAGAGCTTTAGAATTAGGAGTGATCTTACTTCCCATAAAAGGATCCACACAGGGGAGAAACCATATAAATGTATGGAGTGTGGAAAGAGCTTTAGAATTAGGAATGATTTTATTTCCCATAAAAGGATTCACACAGGAGAAAAACCATTTAAATGCATGGAGTGTGGAAAGAGCTTTAGAATGAGACGTGATCTTACTTTCCATAAAAGGATCCACACAGGGGAGAAACCATTTAAATGCATGGAGTGTGGAAAGAGCTTTAGGATGAGGCGTGGTCTTACTTTCCATAAAAGGATCCACACTGGTGAGAAACCACATAAGTGCATGGAGTGTGGAAAGAGCTTTAGAATGAGGGGTGAACTTACTTCCCATAAAAGGATCCACACAGGAGAGAAGCCATATCAGTGTAGGGAGTGTGGAAAGAGCTTCAGTAAGAGTGGTGGTCTTATTTCCCATAGAAGGATCCACACAGGGGAGAAACCATTTAAATGCATGGAATGTGGAAAGGTCTTTAGAATTAGCACTAGTCTTACTTATCATAAAAGGATCCACACAGGGGAGGAACCATATACATGCATGGAGTGTGGAAAATCTTTCAGAAGAAGGGATAGTTTTACTCGCCATACAAAGATGCACATGGGGGGCAAACCATAAAAATTAATGGAGTGTAGAAAGGGCTTCAGTATGAGCAGTTTCCTTAGTTTCTGTGAAAGGATCTGCATGGGGGAGAAGCCTTTGAAATGCATGGAGTTTCAAAAATTTTGACACAGTCATGGATATGCAGAAATATTATTCTAGGAGGTGATGGACAAGAAAATAGGCCTGGGAAGGTTGAAGAAGCAGAAGAGAAAGAATCGGGTGGATGGATGTTAAAGTAGCTTAAAGGAAACTCCTTGGAGCAGCTATGACTTAGTACCTAGAGAACTATTGCAATGGTCAATGTTTCTTCATGCGTCCATCATGTATAAACCAGTTCTAAAGGTTGTTTAGCAGTGGTTGCTTCCCATGGAGGAGGTTTTCAGGGGTGCTGCGGAATGCATTTTTGGCCCTGGTGATGTATTATTTTTATTAGTGTCATGGATGACAAAGTGAGAGGCTTCGGAGATAGTGTTGCAAAACTTCATTCAACACTGTTTTTATATGGATGCAAATATCTTCAAAATAACCAAAGTCATTTAATAAGTTTAGGCTTCCCACAATACGGCAAACTTGTTCCATTCCTGGCTAGGGTTTTTTAAAAAAGGGTTCCTGCAAGTTTGGAGTTCCTTTTTGCTTTTTAAAAATTATTATTATTCTTTTTTTCTCCTTCTGTGTTGTTTATTCTTCACTGAGAGCGAAAGTTCTCTTCCTGATTTTTTGTGGGTTTTTTTTTTTCTCTTCCATCCCTAAGGTTAGAAGACTCTTGAAATTTGTAACATTGAACTTCAGGTGATGTAGCTTTGTTTCCGCTTCTCCTTGAGCCAGTTGCGTTCCTCTTATAATGGTTGCTTTTCCTGCTGCTGGTTCATGTGCATACTCCCATACTTGGTGGTGATCTCTCTGTGTCTCTTTTCAAGGAATCCCTCTTTTCCCCCTCCTTCCTGACCTGTTCATTCTTCCTTCATATATTTGTTTTGGTATTTTGAGTCTTATTACCACTTGGTTAGCCCAGGGTAGAGATGCATCATTGAGTATCATCACCATACTGATGATACCTAGCCCCATGCCAGTGGATAACCATCCACAGGCTTCATATAAATGTTAATAAGAGCATGGGGAGGAACAGAGCCCTGAGGAGCATCACAAAGGAAGAGTCTTAGATGAGACCTCTCCCCTCCTATCAACACCGACTGGAAGTGGTCATGGAGGAACGAAGAGAACCACCACAGCACAGTGGCCCCACTCCCAACCTGTCCAGAAGAATACATTGATTGATAGTATTGAAAACCTCTGAGAGAGCAAGGAGAGCGAGGGTGGCTGCACCACCCCCATACTGCCCCCTACAGGTCATCCACAAGTGTAATCAATGCTGTTTGGTCCCATACCCACACCTGAAACCCCACTGGAACATCCCAAAGGCTTTACTCTAGCTATGTCATAAATACTATTAGCACTTGGAAAGGTCCTCAGCTCTTCCTCCGTATCATGTTGAGTGTCATCCCACCTGAAGGGCCCATCATCTGACACTATATTATCAGTCCCTTTATATTGTCTACCCATGTGCTTTCTTAGTAAAATACAGGAGCAGTTTACCACTGTCTTCTTTCACGCAGTATGAAATGACGCCTTTGCCATTGTCACAAAAATGATAATCCACCTCCAGCATCTTCCTGTATCACTGCTGCCCAATATAGGTGCTTGCTTGCTTTAACTAGGCAGCAGGATGACCCTCACCCCTTGGCTGACCCCGCTGGGATTATATGCCTGCTGTTCTTTGCTCATTCCTCCCAGGAACAGCCCCCACCCCCAGGATCAGGCAGCAGAGCAGGGCTTTTGGGGTATCCTCACATAGCCAAAAAGAACACCCTCATATTTGTTAGCTATTTATCCATAAATACATTAAACAATCAAAAGCACATATTTTCTCTTTCTTTGGTTAAAAAACAGAGCTATTGAACAATAACAAGAATTAGCACAATAGAAAAATAGCTTCTGTTCTGAGGTACAAAAATCTGTACTTGCTTACACAATGATAATTTTTTTCATAAGGGCTTCTGAGGTCACTTTCATTTTCTTCTGATTTGTCATCCTACCTACTTTACTCTTACACTGTCTCAGGGCCTTTTCCCACTGCTGATTTGATGCTACCTGCCTTTCCTTAAGTGGTAGAAAATGAGGCTGATGTGAAACTGGCTGTCACTGGACTTTGGATGACTTTCAGCAAATTAAAGGATGGCAAGCCTAGCAGAGTTCATCTTCAGGCTGCCTTTGGATGGGTTTGAATAAGGGGGTGGACATGATCTTAGCATGGCTCCATCAAGAGACAAGTGAAACCTGCCTTGCTCATAGGCTGGGGGAAGATGAAAGCAATGACATGGGAACCCAGAACAAACAGGTTGCCAGGGCTTGTTTTTACCATGGTTAGGTACAAGTACAGAAAAGTCCATTGATTAGTTAAACCTGACTTAAATCTGCTTCCTAGATAGTCTCTTGAGGTCGATCATCTCCCCAAGGGCTGCTGTTTAATGAAAGATACATGCTCACAGTCGTGAGAGTAAATTTTGCCCAGTACAGGAAGAAAGATACAATTCCAACAATATCTGACTGGGAACTTAAACTTTGACAGTATGCAGCAATGGCAAAATTAACAATATATATTCCCAATGGAAGTTTAACCATATTTAAGCAAGAAAGGTTCCAATGTATACAATATATCACACAGCACAACAAATACAAACATTTATAGTTTGGCTTCTGGTGGGGGGCAAATGTTTATAAATATTGTAAATTAGCAGAAGCTCAAAAAGGAAGAAGTTAGAAACCAAATATCCTTTCTCTTATTTTCCCCTTTTTCCTTTGTATTTTAATCCTTCTCATATGTGCTTTGTTTATCCTTTCCTCTTTTTTTTTTCCAACATAAATAATATTAAGTAACAATACAGTGGAGATGCCTTTATTGTACAACAAATACACTGATGCTGCAATGGATTTTTTAATGCTATATTTGATTTTGGATGAAAAACCTAAATAATCTTATGCTCATTAACCTTGACATTTTAAATCATAATTAATAGTGATATAATCTCTCTCTTTTTATCATCAATGGTCTAAATTATCAAAACATTTGAGTGTTAATAATCTTTAGTCAATTCTGTACAAATACCACTGTGTCAAAATAATACAATGTATTATGTATGTTTGTATGTTTCACAATGTAATAAATAAATAAATAGAATAGGAAACACAGCTCCAACACTAACTGTCCTCTTATCCCATTGTGTTTTATTGACTGTCAAATGTAATATCAGAAATTATTTGTACCACCTAAACATAGAACCACTAACAGCTCACTATTTTGGAAGAAGAAAATCAGTGGTCATTTTGTAGGTGAACTTGCCCTCCTCTATTGTTTTGCATCATCTGCATATCATTGCTTCTGACTATGAGAAATTGTAGCAACATTTGCTATTTTCAAATTCAGAAGATGCTCATACAACTCACAGACATTATGAAGGCTGACTCTTTGATTAATCATGAAGATATCAGCTTTCTTCCCCACCTCCATCCATAACTGAAAGATTTCAGTGTGTTTTTAAGCTTCCAAAAGCACTTGCAATCACATTTCTTCAGCAATTAAAAAAGTTTGAAAATCTTCAATTTCCTATCATCCATAAAGTGGTAGCATGGCTTCATCATCCAAGAATGCATGGGATAGTATAGAATCCATGGGGATAAGAGGTGGGACTTGTACACCACAGGCAGTTATGGTGAATTGACACAGAATCACTAGCTTCCATGGTCTGGCGCAATGTGGATAATCAGAAAATGAATATGGTGTCTACAAATATCTCAAAATGCAGTCATGTAATCTGTAATCCTTGAAGTAAAATTGGGAAAAGATAAAAAACAAAAAATAAGGGTGCCCTTGGGCCTTCCTCAACACTCCAAACTTGGCAACACATTTACGGTGTTTTATTGATAGTGATTTTAATATTTGAGTGTCATTGTATTGATTTTACAGTTAGGGTTTTGTGTTTGATTAAACTCTTGCAAGCCATCTCAGTGTTAGCCAAGCAGAAAAGCAGAGGGCCATTTCAACAAGAGTATAAATAAAATGTGGGCAAAGAAAAGGGTTCAGAGGAACAGGTCAGAGAAATTGCCCAGGCCGTCCTTCTCTGGGTCAAGGGGCTGTTATGGCTGTCCTTTGGCACAGCTTCCATAGACTCTAAGACTTTTTTCTTCTGATCTGCTCTTGTTATTTCAAGCCAGAGCCAGAGAGGAAAAAATCTCCCCCTGAATCATGGCCAGCCAAATTGCAGTACACACAGAAATTGGGCCAGAGTTGAACCCCATGGAATTTTCACGAGTAGGGTTACTAGACATCCCATTACCTCATGTCCTCCTTTTAGTTCTCACGTGCTCCAGTTCAGCAGGCATAGCCTTAAAATCAAATATTTTCTGACTTTTTTAGTATTTTGTTAATTCTGGACTGTTTTCACAACAGTAGTTATTCAAACTTTTGTGTATTGTGATCTTGTACATTGTTGGCTTCTTTCTTTCCCTCATCCATCCACAGACAACAGCCTAGATTTACATTATTTATTTCCTGATTCCAGCAATGGGCTTCAATCCAGCCCCTTCAAAGCGATGATCATGCTAGTCTGTAGATCACATGACTCATCATACATTTCATGGTGAAATTTGCAAAGCACATCATTGTTGATGCTATATTATCCCTAGCATATATTCTTCAATATAAACATTTGTTAGTCAATTAGCAGACATAAAACAGAGATTAATGATCCATTTTGGTGTGGAATGCGAGTCTAATAATTTATTGCATGTCAAAGTGAGGATGACTGTTGTGGAATGCAAGTCTGCATGTCAAAGTGAGGAGTGTAGGTCTAATAATTTATGTCCTCAGTTTAATTTCAATTTTTATTAATTAGCTCCACTTTTGCTGATATCAATATCAATGCATGGTGTGTGGAAAGCATTTTAGAATGAGCTGTGATCTTACTTGCCATAAAAGCATCCACACAAGGGAGAAACCACATGTGTTCTTCAACATGAAGATTTATTGGAAAACTATTCCAATTGAAAAACCAGTCTTTCTGATACTGGAAAAAGTAATTTCATATGCATGTAGGCCTAAAAACATTTTCTGGGGCAGTTTTTCACAGCAATTCTTGTGGCAGAAGCCAAGAAAGTTAAACAGTGTGCCCTCCTTTTTCCGCCCATTTGTCCTCCTTTCCAATTGTCCGTGTCCTCCTTTCCCCATTCAGAGATCTGGTAATGCTCTCCACTTGTCAGAGAAGAAGCAAACTGCTGCCTTCTGCAGGCAATGTTTTTGGATCTCTGGAGCAGGCCAGGAGCCCCTAGAGACCCTTCCCAAAAGCTAGGAAACAGCTCAGGAGAGGCTTTCTCCCACCCCAAGAGGAGGGTTTGCACTCCCCAAATGCCCGGGTGTTATTTTGTCCCCAACAACCCAAATGCGGGTTGTACAGGCATTGCGGGCAGATTCCAATAGAGGGCGCTTTCGTCATCCTGGCGGCATCTAGCTTCAATGTGGAAGTGGGCATACGTGAAATCCCTTTGCCAGGAGTTCTTCCGGGGACAGGAGGGAGATCTTTACAAGCGGAGCAGGAAGGGAGATTGCCTGCTTCCTTCATGCAGCTCTAGCAGGACCCTTTCTTCACTGAGGCTACAGCAGCGCAGGAAATTATTTTCCCTGGGAGAAACAGGCGCAGCTGCACCCCATCTGAAAGGGCCCCTGACCCCAGAATCTCTTCCAAAAACTAAGTCCAGCACAAAATGCAGGGAAACAAAGAAATCCCACAGAGACCATTGTATCAGTGCTCTGGACTGCTGTGCTCCTTCTGACTTTTTGCCCTTCCATCTCCAATTGGGAGCGGAAAGCATTTTCTTTGGCAGCTAAAGTTGCACTTATGTAAGGACGGAAAGAGCCCATCCTGAAGACAATCGTGCCCCATGGATGCAAGTTGCTTTCAAAGCTAGGAGGTACTTTGGGGCTGTTGGGAGCTCATTAGAGCAGAGAGGAAAGATGGTCTCCCAAAACCCAGCAGGGGAAGGGAAGGGCCCCCATGTCATCCTGGCTGGCACTGGTGGGAATTTCCAGGAAAGAGCCAGTCTGCACATGCAAAACCACCCACTGAGGGAGTTGTGCTACGAGGGGGGACCCCGAGAACTTAGCAGCTTCCACCACCGCCTTTGCTGTCAGTGGCTGAGGCCCGAAGAGAACACAAAAGCTCAGATGCTGGACCTGGTGGTCCTGGAGCAGTTCCTGACCATCCTGCCCCCAGAGATGGAGAGCTGGATTCGAGAATGTGGAGCGGAGACCAGTTCCCAGGCAGTGTCCCTGGCGGAAGGCTTCCTCCTGAGTCAGGCGGAGGAGAGGAGGGAGGCAGAGCTGCAGGTGAGAGAATTTCCCAGAGATGATAGTGAGATGATAAATATTCTTGGAATCTTAAATATAATTTATCTTCCCCTCCTGGAAATCATTCCATGGCTTGGTCCAGATAATTGACCAGGAGTCTGAGAAGCACAGGCTTTGTTCCGGTTCCTTTCATGGCCATCTGGAGGTGAGATTTCAGTCCTTATTGTGTGCTGTCCTCTAACTCTGCTTTTTCTTTGCTCCTGGCTGGTGTTTCAGGTGAAGGGGCCCATCTTGGATGTGACCAGTCAAGGCCAGAGGAGATGTGTTCAGTGTCCCAAGGCCAGAGGAGATTTGTTCAGTGTCTCTCAGCAGCCATTCTGTGTGGGGATCTCCCAGGGCAATCCAAGTCAGGATTCTTCAACAGGTGAAGAATTGCTCCTTCTGATTGCTGAAATTCACAATGATTTTTGTTGATGATCCTTTATTTAAATAAAAGCGTAAGAATGTCTTTACGAATAATTTCACTGCGCCGTTGAGTGCTGATGCTTTAATAATGTCTTTTTATCTCCCTCAAAGCGAATAGGGTGATGTCCTTGGTAGTTGAAGAAACATCTCTTTGTGATGGAGCACAAACAACAGCTGTGCCTCTAAGTAAGGTAAGGGGAGTATTCCTCCCCTCTCTCCCTCCCCCCCAATTATATCTGATTTATACAAGAAGCTGCTCCTTCCAAAGTAGGTAGAAGCCTTATTCCAGACTTTGAGTAACACTGGGGGGATTTTTCCTTTATTAATAAAAAACAGGGAATGTAATTCATTCAGGGAACATTTAGTAGCAGTATCTCAGTCAGCTTCATTTGATTTGCTCTCATTCATCTTGTGGATCAGAGTGTGAGAGGCTTCCCTAGAATCTGATGGGAAGCTCATTCAGAGTTGCATGCAGTGTGTGAATTTCTCCCTGTAGCACCCCTCCCAACTTCTTCACGTAGGTGTTGAACGTAGGCAACATTGAGTGCATCAGCTGTAACATCTGATAAGTACCTTTTTAGGAAACTATGCCCCACCCCCACCGAGGGAAGGTTGGAGCCACAAAAAGAGCAAAGAATCCAGATTGTGGGTGCTAGTACTGAAGGCTTGGCAGAAACAGCAAAATTAATCAGAATTTGTGGTGAAAGGCTACGTCTGTAATTCATTCAGGGAACATTTTATGCAGTAGCAGTACCTCAGTCAGCTTCATTTGATTTGCTCTCATTCATCTTGTGGATCAGAGTGTGAGAGGCTTCCCTAGAATCTGATGGGAAGCTCATTCAGAGTTGCATGCAGTGTGTGAATTTCTCCCTGTAGCACCCCTCCCAACTTCTTCAAGTAGGTGTTGAACGTAGGCAGCATTGAGTGCATTAGCCATAACATCCAATAAGTACCTTTTCAGGAAAATATGCCCCACCCCCACCACCCAGGGAAAGTTGGAGCCACAAAAAGAGCAAAGAATCCAGATTCAGTGCACGGGTCTGCCTTTGAATTGATGAATTAAATCAGGTCCTCCAGGGCCCGTTTATCGAGAACATTTTCTTTTTTAGTGCCCCGTAACCTTTGAGGAGGTGGCCGTGTATTTCACTGAAGGGGAGTGGGTTCACTGCTGGATTGCTACCAAAAGGCCCTGCATGGGGAAGTCATGCTGGAGAACTCAAGGAACATGGTTTCTTCGGGTAAGGGCTCCTGTCAGGGCAGATTATTCATATTAGAAATATTCAGATTCTCTAGTTTTTTCCTAGAAATACTGAGAATTCCTTTCGTGGGTAGAAGCAGGCAACAGTCCATTTATCTAGAGCCCTGGGAAAGGCAATGCTGGCTGATACCCAATTCAGTTTTCATTGTTTTTCTATTTTTTAACTATGACCCACCCAGAGTAGTTCTTGGGTCAGGTGTCCTCCAAATCTCTAATGATATTTGTTTGTTTTACTCAACTTAGACGCCACCCCCTCCAATCAATTCTGGGCACTCACAGCATCAAAACAAAGTAAGTAATATACAATCAAAATTAGAGCATGTGAAAGTAGAAACATGGCAAATCCAGCCAACAACAACACATTTTTCATATACCCAAGACAGGGCTGCAACCACTGGGATTTGTGGAAATTCCTAACCAGATTTTACTTTTCAGTCTCATCCCAGTGTAGTCAGTGGTCCTGTTTTTTCTGTTGATTTCCTATCCAAGGACTTACCAGGTCTAACCCTGCGTAGCTTTTTGACATCAGCTGAGGTCAGCTCAATTCTGTTGCTTGTGATGATTGGTCTCCAAATCAGACAGTTCTAAAACAGGCCTGGACATATTTGTGGAGGGTCAGGCTATCCATTATTAATTTGGCTAGCTTTCAAATCACTGGGACCATCTCTTGGTAGCTTGACAATCACCAGGTGTATCCATAATATACCATCTTCCAAGAAGTGTTTTGGGAAGAGGGCTACTTCCTTCCTATCCATATGTGTGAATTTTATGAGCTATGTGATATTCCAGCTCTCCTTTCCAAATGTATCCTCACAAGGTTTTTGACTGCCAGTTTAGGTTGTATCACAGCTACCTTTGTAATAGCTAATCAGCTGAGGCTTCCTCTTTTGTTTAATACAATAATGCTGAAAACCTGTCTGGCAGAATTGGAGCAAAGGGTGATAAAGACGGCTCTTTTCTCCCACCTCTTTATTCCTGATTTGCTTTCCTCCCTCCATGCTGGATAATGCTGGTGAAAGTGCTCTGTTTTGGACTAACCTTGAATGCTGTATTTTCTCTGAGGTGTAATTATTACTTAATTATACTAAGCATGAATCTAGGATTAACACTCTGGACCATGGTTAAGATCACTCCAACCCTTCTACAATTACTAATTGCAATCAGTTTGCTCTTTTACCTAGCATTGCTTCAATCATGTTAATCTCTCCTCCCTCCTACAGACACCATTGCACATTATGAAATAGAAGGTATGGTCTAGTAAAGATAGAGTCACTTCAGACAAAGTCAGAATGAAAATATGACCTTAGTCTCATCAAAATATAAGCAGAGAAACTTCTTGGTTATAGCAAAAAAAAAAGGACATGTAACTTTTGTGGATTGATCCTTGTTCCTTTCTTATTCTGAGAGGATTTTCTTTCTTTTCACCCTAGGAGATGATGGGGAAGAGAATGAGAATTATACAGAATGTGGGATGATGTCATTACGAAGAGTCCAGCCTAAACTGAATGAGGAGGAATTTCAAAACCAGTTGAGATCAAAAAAGCAATCATACAGTACAGAGGAGAAGCCTTATAAATGCAAGGAATGTGGAAAGAGATTCAATAGGTATGGTCACCTTATTTCCCATGAAAGGATCCACACAGGAGAGAAGCCATATCAGTGCAATGAGTGTGGGAAGTCCTTCAGAAGAAGTGATGTTCTTATTTCCCACAAAAGGACCCACATGGTGGAGAAACCATATAAATGCATGGAGTGTGGAAAGTCCTTCCAGAGAAGCTATAGCCTTACTTCTCATAAAAGGATCCACTCAGGGGAGAAGCCATATCAATGCATGGAATGTGGAAAGACCTTCAGGGAGAGAGGTAATCTTATTTCCCACAAAAGAATTCACACTGGAGAGAAACCATACAAATGCATGGATTGTGGAAAGAGCTTTAGAATGAGCAGTTCCCTTAATTCCCACAACACAATCCATACTGGAGAGAAACCTTATAATTGCATGGAGTGTGGAAAAAGCTTCCATAAGATCAGTTCCCTTATTTCCCATAGAATGATCCACACAGAAGAGAAACCATATAAATGCATGGTGTGTGGAAAAAGTTTCTGTAAGATCTGTTCCCTTACTTCCCATAACAGGATCCACACAGGAGAGAGACCATATCAGTGCACAGACTGTGGAAAATCCTTCAGGAGGAGTGATATCCTTATTTCCCATAAAAGGACCCACATGGGGGAGAAACCCTATAAATGAATGGAGTGTGGAAAATCCTTCCAGAGAAGGTATAGCCTTACTTCCCATAAAAGGTTCCGCACGGGGAGAAGCCATATCAATGTGTGGAGTGTGGAAAGAGCTTCAATCACTCCAATAGCCTTACTTCCCATAAAAGGAGCCACACTAGGGAGAAACCATATCAATGTCTGGAGTGTGGAAAAAGCTTCAGAATGAACAGTCAACTTCTCGTAAAAGGATCTATGTGGGTGAGGAAATAGTCCATATAAATGCATGGACTATGGAAAGGAGGAGGGATAGTTTTACTCACCATAAGAGGATCCACATGGAAGAGAAATAATAAAAATGCAAGGAGTGTGGAAAGAATTTCAGTATGAACAGTTACCTTAGTTTCAATGAAAGGATCTTGTTCCATTCCTGGCTAAGATTTTTTTTTTTAATTAAAAAGGGTTCCTTCAATTTTGGAGTTTTTTGCTTCTTTTTAAAGTTCTTCCTTCTCCTTCTGAATTGTTTGTTCTTCACTGAGAGCTAAAGTCCTCTTCCTGGTTGTCTTTTCTTCCTTCTGCATCTCTAAAGTTAGAAGACTGTCTTGAAATTGGTAACATTCAGCTTCAGGTGATCTAGCTAGCACTCAGTTTCCTCTTTTCTTTGAGAGAATTCTGTTCCTCTTAAAATAGTTGTTTTTCCTGCCATTGGTTTATTAAATGTGGCTCATGTAGAGGCTTCCATTCTTGGCTGTAATCTCCCTTTGTGTCTTTGCTCCTTTCAAGGATTCCCTCTTTTCCCTTCCCTCCTGACCCATTCACTCTTTTTTCATATATTCCTTTTGGTATTTCAGTCTTATTCTCTCCACGATCAACCCATCTCAGAGAGCTTCTTTTGTATAGAGCAGTCACTTTTGTATTCAATCCAAATTATTTCATTCTTCATTTGTGCTTAACTTAATGTCTTCTTGCTTTATCAAACACAGAATACTAAAAGTGGGTTTGATAAAGCAAGAAGACATCGAGTTAAGAAGACGTTGAGTATGTCAGGAGAAACATAAAAAATGAATGCAGTAGAAATAGAATACTACAGTATTTCTATTGCATTCATTTTTTTTATGTTTCTCCTGACGTACAAACTCCTCTTTCCACCTTATGGGGTTTTTTTGTTTTTGTTTTTGTTTTTGAGAAACATCCATTTTTTGCAATATACCTCATCACGCCCACTGTCTTTCTATCAGCCTTTCACATAGTAAAATGTCTCCATTTCTCTATCTTTAATAAACATTCTACAACAGGTCAAACATTTGCCTTGTTGCTTTGACTTTTTACCATGAATGTATTATCTTGTAATTCTTCACTCCGTTTTTCTTCTGAAACAAAACTATCTTGATATTCAATACATTAAAAAAAGGGGGGGGCATTAAGAAAAATGACAGAATTTTAAAGGCTCATACAGAATCAAGACCACCTATTAGGTGCATGCATAAACTCCAACTTAGGTGTAATAAGGGGAAAAGGCACCCTCAGGGTCAAGGACTGAGGTCCTTCAGCTCTGAGGTAACGGCGCCTGGGGGTGCACGGTGACTGGCCAATTAGGTCTTGCTGCCACCCCCCTTCCCTAGAAACCGGTTTCTCCCTCCACACCAGCCCTCTGGGGAACCAGGAGAGGTTGAAGGGGACACCCTCGCCCCACTTTGGGTCTGGCTAAAGACAAAAAAGGGAAACAAGAACAAAAACTTTGGGAATCTGTAGCTCAGCCCAGCTGACAGAAGGCAACAGGTCAGGATTGAAACAAAAAACAAATTTTACTAAGGGTACCAAAAGAAAATAAGGTTCCACACATACAACACAGAGTTTAAATAACAAAACAAAACAAAGCCCAACCCTAATACAATTTTAACTAAACTAAAAAACTTTCAACTTTGCCTGAGGTAACCCCCTCATCCAGCAGCCCCCCAACTCCCTCACAAAAGCTGCCCAAAACACTTCCCGCCAAAACCTGACAGAACCCCTTTGTTTTCTTTCATTGGCCTTCAGGGGTCAGGTGACTCCCTCTGGGCACATCTGGTTGGCTTATGATTTAAAGCCCAGCTGCCCACCCCCACAGGTGCTTTTGTAAAACTGTAATTTGTCCATTTACGTATCTAGTTTTGAGCAGTCCTGCAGAATGAAAATGCATTTGGAGGGGCGAGATCAAAATCATCCAGCGGAATATATTAAAAAAATGAGCCCTCGTTTTAATATTATTTTATATTAATATTTATTTAATATTATTGTGCAGCATTATCCCTGTCTGTTGAAGGATTACTGAAAATTAGTTATTGTGAGATAGCTACAGTGACCATACATCCTTTATTATAAAGGACAGCCATTTATTTCAGCTGTTCTTCAGATTTATTTAATTATTTATTTTCTTGGTTTTGCTCTTGAATTTTCCTTTGTAAAGCAAAGTTATAAACAATTAATTTTTTTTTTTTACCCTTATGAATCTCTTTCAGATTTGCCCCTTTTTCAGGTTTGTCCAAGAAAATATGGTCACTGTAATGATAGCTTATGAAGAGAAGAAAGTACTGAATTGTTTGAAATTAATCAATCTGGTTATTATTATTAGGGTTTTTTTATCCTGCCTTTTTTATATATAACTTTTTTTATGTATAATGCAGAGAACATACCTAATACTCTTGCCTATTTTCCCCACAACAACAATCCTGCAAGGTGGGTTGGGCTGAGAGAGAGTGAGGTTGCTAGTAATCTCTCAGTATAGTTCTTTTATTCCATTATATCTCCATAGTATTCCATTATACTGTATATTTTTTATGATGAGACTGATGGTTTGAGAGGCTGGTCTCCAACATGCATGTCTCATCCTGAAGGGTGCAAATTTTGTTTTCTTCTGCCAGGTTTGCATGTCCCCTACATACTGGCACAAGATTTATCATTTTTGGTGCTAACCTGGCCCAATCCCAGCCAGCAGAAATTATGTCCCACTCTTTCCATGGTTCTGCCCATTGCCATGTGACCACTGAGATAGTCATGGGCAAGGCTCAAGATGATGCTTGTGTGGAACCACCAGCTGTCCACATGTCTTATAGCTTTCCTGGTAGCCTCCTGGGAGATAGTGTCTATAGAGCAGGTTTTCCTGTGGATGAATCTGGACTTCTTGCTTAGACCAAGGGAAATTTGTATATCTTGCCTCCTCTCACAACTGAGCTAAGCTGTGGTCCTCTTCTGGTTCTCTCTGGAACTCAGCTGCTGGGTACTCTTGACCATCTCCAGCACTTCCAGGGTGCCAAGCCCTTCCTGGGCCTCATCCCTTCTGCTGCTTCCCTTTATCTCGGATTCTGCAGCCTCTTGGGTGACCTCTGGGCTTGCTTGGCCTCCTTTCCCCTTGGGATCTTCTGTTTCTTCCTGGAGCCCACCTACAGGGGTGCTTGGTGCTGCCTCCCCTGGCACTCCCAGGGCCACAGGCTTTTCCAGGGTTGCCTTCCTTCACTGTCCCCTTTTCCCTGGGGCTCCACAGCTTCCTGGAGGACCTCTGGGCTTGTCTGGACCCTTTCCACCTCCCCATGATGCTCATGTTGGGCAAGAGTAACTCTGGTTCTGCCACTTCTTCTGCTCCACCTGGGGTCAGTTTAGTATTTACCAGTTCCAGTGGACTTCTCTCTCCATCTTTTCCACTGGGTTCTTTTTGAGGGTGGGGAGGGAATTCTAAGCTTTTGCATAATTTGGGGTACCTCCTTCCTCTGCTCTATCTCCACTATTTCAGGGTCTTTCTCTCCTGGTTGTAGGTCTTTCCATCTCTTCTGAGCTAAGTCTTCCTTGAGCAACATAGCACCTGGACAGTTATGCATGACTGCAAACCTCTCCTCCTCCTCTCCCTCCCATTCTTCCCACTGAATGGGTAGCCTGACTCTGTGGTACCCTCTAGTGTCTAATATTCCACTTCTGCCACCATGTAATAATAGAAAAGGTGCCCTCAAGGTTGAACCTACCCCTCCTCTGAGGTCCTTCAGTTCTGAGGACAGCCATGCCAACAGTTACTGGCCAATTACAGTGGGGCAAAAAAGTATTTAGTCAGCCACCAATTGTGCAAGTTCTCCCACTTAAAAAGATGAGAGAGGCCTGTAATTTTCATCATAGGTATACCTCAACTATGAGAGACAAAATGGGGGAAAAAATCCAGGAAATCACATTGTCTGATTTTTAAAGAATTTATTTGCAAATCATGGTGGGATATAAGTACTTGGTCACCTACAAACAAGCAAGATGTCTGGCTCTCACAGACCTGTAACTACTTCTTTAAGAAGCTCCTCTGTCCTCCACTTGTTTACCTGTAGTAATGGCACCTGTTTGACCTTGTTATCAGTATAAAAGACACCTGCCCACAACCTCAAACAGTCACACTCCAAACTCCACTATGGCCAAGACCAAAGAGCTGTCGAAGGACACCAGAAACAAAATTGTAGACCTGTACCAGGCTGGGAAGACTGAGTCTGCAATAGGCAAGCAGCTTGGTGTGAAGAAATCAACTGTGGGAGCAATAATTAGAAAATGGAAGACATACAAGACCACTGATAATCTCCCTCGATCTGGGGCTCCATGCAAGATCTCACCCCGTGGGGTCAAAATGATCACAAGAACGGTGAGCAAAAATCCCAGAACCACATGGGGGGACCTAGTGAATGACCTGCAGAGAGCTGGGACCAAAGTAACAAAGGCTACCATCAGTAACACACTACGCTGCCAGAGACTCAAATCCTGCAGTGCCAGACGTGTCCCCCTGCTTAAGCCAGTACATGTCTGGGCCCGTCTGAAGTTTGCTAGAGAGCATTTGGATGATCCAGAAGAGGATTGGGAGAATGTCATATGGTCAGATGAAACCAAAGTAGAATGTTTTGGTCTAAACTCAACTCGTCGTGTTTGGAGGAGAGAGAATGCTGAGTTGCATCCAAAGAACACCATACCTACTGTGAAGCATGGGGGTGGAAACATCATGCTTTGGGGCTGTTTTTCTGCAAAGGGACCAGGACGACTGATCCGTGTAAAGGAAAGAATGAATGGGGCCATGTATCGTGAGATTTTGAGTGAACACCTCCTTCCATCAGCAAGGGCATTGAAGATGAAACGTGGCTGGGTCTTTCAGCATGACAATGATCCCAAACACACCACCCGGGCAACGAAGGAGTGCCTTCGTAAGAAGCATTTCAAGGTCCTGGAGTGGCCTAGCCAGTCTCCAGATCTCAACCCCATGGAAAACCTTTGGAGGGAGTTGAAAGTCCGTGTTGCCCAGCGACAGCCCCAAAACATCACTGCTCTAGAGGAGATCTGCGTGGAGGAATGGGGCAAAATACCAGCAACAGTGTGTGAAAACCTTGTGAAGACTTACAGAAAATGTTTGACTTCTGTCATTGCCAACAAAGGATATATAACAAAGTATTGAGATGAACTTTTGATATTGACCAAATACTTATTTCCCACCATGATTTGCAAATAAATTCTTTACAAATCAGACAATGTGATTTTCTGGATTTTTTTCCCCATTTTGCCTCTCATAGTTGAGGTATACCTATGATGAAAATTACAGGCCTCTCTCATCTTTTTAAGTGGGAGAACTTGCACAATTGGTGGCTGACTAAATACTTTTTTGCCCCACTGTAGGTCTCCTTGCTGCCACACCCCACCCCCTCATTACCAACCAGTTTCTCCCTTCCCCACAAGCCCTCTAGGGAACCAGAAGAGGATTGAAGGGGAAATCCTCATTCACCCAGGCCTGGCTTTGAGAGTCAGTAGCTCAGCCAAACTGAGGTGGGTACTAAAAGGCCAAAGATCAACTCCAGGATTTAAACCAAAATCAACTTCACACACAGGAGTTAGATAAGGTTTCACACACAGAACACTGTTGAAAAAGGATAAAACCAAAAAGCCCTAATGCAATTCTAGCTATAGCCAACAACTGTTTCCAGCTTTGCCAGAGGTACCTCTCATCCAGGACTCCAGCCAACACTCTCAAAAGACCCCCAAAACTCTTCTCACCTTCTTTTCCCTTATTGGCACTTGGGTAAAGTGATCTTTGAGCCCATAAGCCTGGCTTGTTCTTTAAAGGGCCAGGTGCTCCCCACTACACCACCCCTTGTCTTATTCCACATCCCTTGCCTTCCATTTCGTCTCTCTCTTTCCATCTTCTCAGGTATAAGAAGCAAGAAGCAACTTATCAACATTCCATGCCTTTACAGGTCTTCTCTCCTGAGTGAATTTTTTTAGAACTAAGAGAACAGCTCATCCTGAAACTCTTTCCATGCTCTATGTATTTACACAATTTCTCCTCCATGTGGACTCTTCTATGGGAAATAAGTTGTCTATGCTGAGTGAAATGTTCTCATTATCCATACATTTATATGGTTTTTGCCCTGTGTGGACTTTTATATGGTAATAAATAGAACATGCCTCTGAAGCTATTTCCACACTTCATGCATTTACTGTATAGGGTTTTGCCCTTACGTGGGTCCTCTGATAGGAAGCAAGGTGACCACTTTCATTGAAGCCATTTCTCCGATCCTTGCATTCATATGGTTTTTCCCTTATGCAGTCTTTTATGGAAGATAAGGGAAGAACTCATTCTAACAATCTTTCCCCACACCATTCATTCATTCATTCATTCATTCATTCATTCATTCATTCATTCATTCATTCAATTTGTATGCCGTCCATCTCCCCCAACAGGTGACTCTGGGCGGCTCACAATTAAAACAAAACCCACAAACAATTAAAAAAATAAATACATGTTAATTAATTAAAAATAATTAATTAATTAAAAGGTCAAGCTATAAGCACATCCTATATATAAAAACTAAAAACATTCAAGATGACCAGGGGCAGGGGGGCAGAATCAATTACCCCACAAGCTACTTCCACCAATGTGAGCCCCCATCCGGCCCCCAGGCCATCTGGCATAGCCAGGATTTCAGGCTCTTCCTGAAGGCCATGAGAGTGGGGGCACACCGCACCTCAGGAGGTAGGTTGTTCCAGAGAGCAAGGGCCACTGCAGAAAAGACCCTCTTCCTAGATCCCACCAGTCGAAATTCCTTGACTGGTGGGGTCTGCAACATGCCCCTTCTGCTGGACCGAGTGGGGCGGCCTGATATAACGGGTGAGACGGCTCCTCAGATAACCTGATCCTTGATTGGTTTTCCCCCTGAGAGGATCCTTTGATGGAACTAAGGGGACTACCCTTCCTGAAACACTTTCCACACATCAAGTATTACTATGGCTTCTCCTCTTTGCTGTTTGACTGCTTTTCCTCAGGCCTTTAGGTCCTAATTGATTTTGATATTACTGTTCTTCCAGGTCACGTGCAGTTCTTTGTGATGACATCAGATCTGGCTATGTATAATTCTCATCATCTCCTGAATACAAATAAAGAAAATCCCATTAAAATACAAGAATGAGATATCAGTCTACCTAAACTGTGTGTCTTCTTTTACTGTCTCTCTCTCTCTCTCTCTTACACACACACACACACATTTTTTTCCCCTCTGCTTAGACTTTAATGAGATTGAGGTTGTTTTCATTCTGACTCTGTCACAGACAATTTATGACATCCTTGTTAGGCCATTCCTGTACTTCATAATGGACACAGGCTTGTTCTTATTCCTAAGTGGGTTCTACTCCATTTGACTAAGAAAATGAGAAAGAGGTGAGGAAGACTAGATTAAAGAGAAAAAAGTAAACTATAAGAAATTATCCTTTTTTTCAGTTTCATGGAGCAGAAGCTACTCATGCCTGAAAAATCTTCCTCCTAACTGAGCTGGCGTCACAGCCACTGTTTCCGCTCCAACACAAGAGGAGACATTTCTTTTAGCACCAACAACTTTGCTTTCATCTCTCTGAGCAAGACAAAGGTGTCCTGGTGCCTGAAGACTGTAGGGGTTTGGATAGGGAACAACAGGCTTCAGCTGAACCCTGGCAAGACTGAGTGGCTCTGGGTTTTTGGGCTTTCTAATTCTGTGACTTTACCATCTTTGGTACTGGATGGGGTGGCACTGCCCAAACAGACCAAGTGTGCAATCTGGGGGTCCATCTAGACTCATGACACCAGCTTGAGGAGCAGGAAGCAGTCGTGGCTAGGAGGGCCTTTGCACAGCTTCATGTTGTGTGCCTGCTGTTCCCCTTCCTGGGCTGTGAGGATCTACTCACAGTCACTCATGCCCTGGTCACGGATTAATGTAACAATGGGGCTGCCCTTGAAGAGCATCCAGAAGCTTCAGCTAGTGCAGAATATGGCTGTGTGGACAGTTATGTGTACCCCTAGGAGGGTACACCTCTGTTCCATGAGCTCCATTCATTGCCAGTTTGCTTCCAGGTGCAATTCAAAGCGCTAGTTTTGACTTTTAAAGCCTTATATGGCATGGGACTAGGTTATCTGAGGGACTGCCTCTTTCTGATTAGATCTACCCATCCCACCAGGTCAGGCAGAAGGGGTATGCTATGGGTCCCGTCTCCAAAGGAGCTCCATCTGATGGGACCTAGGTGGCATGCCTTTTCTGCTGTGGCCCCTGCCCTCTGGAACACCATTCCCCCCAAGGTGAGGTTAGCCCCATCTCTGTTAGCCTTCCGGAAATACCTTAAAACATGTTTTTTTCATCAGCCTTGGAGATCCCAGGGACAGCCTGCAAGGGGGCTGTGTGGGGTCAAGTGAGGTTTGTTCTCCCGCATTCTTGGGTTTTATACATTTATTTTATAAGTTAATTTATATGTTTATTTTATGTTTGACTGTTTTTAGATTGCTATGGAGTTTTTAACTGTGTTGTATGCCGCCCAGTGTCACTGTCTCGTGAAATGGGTGACTATATAAATACGCTAAATAAATAAATAACAGTGGACAAAGCATACTTATTTAGAAGCATCCTTCCAAAACGGTGAAGTAAAATTATACAAAAGGACTAATCTCGTACAAAGGGCCAGAGTTTGATTGTAACAGAAGATCATGAATGAAAGTAGCTGGAAACTCCTGGGACCTCACTGCATTCAGGAGCCCTTCCTTACCTGGTGACGTGTCCTGAGTTGGATCCTCCAGGGTGGCTTTTGGGAGGGATTGGACAGATTCCCTCTTGCCTTGGAGTGATTGCCTCAATAACAGGCCTCTTCACCTAGAAGCAAAGAAAAAGGGGAGTTCAAGGGCAGCACCCAATAAGGACTGAATTCTCACTATATGCCCCAATTTTGCCTGCTCCAGATGTCTGCAAGCAAGCTGGAAGAAGGTAAATTATCTGGGCAAAGCAATGGAATGATTACCTAAAGGGGAAGAGAGATTTTTATTCTTAGTCCTAGAAAAGACTAGTAGGGAGGCATTTAAAAAACAGAAAAATTGATAAACTATTTTCACCTGTTCGAAATTCTCTCACCTTCAGCTCCTTGTCCTCTTCCTGGCTCAGGAAGAAGTCTTCTGCTAGGGCCACTGCCTGGGAACTTCTCTCTGCTCCACATTTTCATATCCAGCTCTCCATCTCTGGGGCAGGAGCACCAGGTCCAGCACCTGAACTTTTGTGTTCTTTTCTGGGTTCAGCCGCTGATATCAAAGATGGTGGAGGTGGCTGCTAAGATCCCAGGGTCCCTCCTGGTAACACACTCTCTGAAGTGATATTGTACACCAGAACTTGTGGTTCCTTCCTCCAGATTGCTTGTCCTGATGCTTGGCCAGAATTTCCCACAATGTCCAGCCAGGATGATAGGGGGGCCTTTCTTTCCTCTCCGATATACTGCGAGTCCACTTTTTCATGGTGCTGAAGTGCTGCTCAAGGAATCTCCTGGATCTGCAAAGAGCAATGTTCTTTTTTAAGACCAGGAAGAGTTCTCTTGACCTGATTGACTTGGATGAGCTCTTTTCCCCCTGCAGACAGGTAGAAACTTGATGAAATAAGATCCTTTCAGCTCCCAAACTGATCCTACTGATCTTGGATCTTTTTAGAAAAACCCTCCAGAGTGAAAGTTTGTGTGGGGGGGTGCAATCAAATGGGACACTGCTGCCTCTTTTCCTCCCCAAAAGTATCAGCATCCTACCAAACACAGTCCTTGATATGCTGGCTCTTCCTCTGTCTTTGTTTTGAGCTGATCTGAAAATGCCCAGGACAACACTCAGCGCATTCTTGGGCTGCTGCCAATCTGCTCTATGCACAGAATCAACCTCCCTTCCTTTGGCCCAGTGCTAGCTTTTCTTCCAGGGTTTCTGGTTGAGAAGAGGTGTCCCAGCTAACTGAGATCTGATCCCTTCAGGCTTGCTCTTCAGGACCAAGCAAGTACTCCTCTTGGGGGTCCCCCAAGGGGAACGGTCCCAGTTTGGCTCAAGGGATGGAGACAATCTGCCCAATGCTTCCTTCCTTGGAAGTGGACAGAGAAGGCGCTTGGCAACCTTCTTGAACCCTTTTAGCTAGGATCAGTCTTCAACCTGCAGGGCGGAGCGAGAGCCAGCCAGGCTGTCTTTGACTAGATTTACCCACCCACCAGACCTTCCTGTTGGGATGCCATAAGGGGGCCCAGATAGCCCCCCCCCCATCCTCTGTAAACATGTAATCTTTACTGGCCATCGCCAGATCGGACACCTAGAAGAGGGTGGGAAAAAAGCCCAAAAGAAAAGAATGAATGAATGAACTAAAGGAAAGCATGAACTCTCAGGAAGGCTTGGTCTCGGCCAACCCAGGATCTCAGAAAAGACTATCTGCACAGCCCAGACCTCAATTCATTTTATTTATTCATTTATTATTTATTTATTAAATTTGTATGAACCCCCAATTCATAAAGTTAAAACACCAACAACATCAAGAACCCGAACGAAAACCCAAACGAGGTGCGCTGATTTTGTTCACCAAATTCCGGCTCCAGCCCTCCTGCGCTGGCTGGGATTTTGGTTCGGAGGGGAGAGAAAACCAACAAACTCACGTCTAGAGTTTTGCTTCTTTGCAAGACCCCCATTCGCTCCGAGTGCCCCCCCCCCTTGCAATCTGGATGAAATACTCTTCTCAGGGGGCTCCTTCGGCATTTCATGGGAAGAAGCTGCAACTCACAGCCGCTCTGTTCCTGCAAGGACTTCCCGCAGCCTCTTTGCACCGGGGGGGGGGGCATTCAGGGTGCAAAGTGCGGGGTACGCAGGGCAGGGGAAGACTTTGCCGGATGCACTCCCTCCCTCCCTCCCTCTGCGCCTTTTCATAAGGCTCAGGGAGCAGGAGAAGCAGAGGCGGGCAAGGCGCATGCTCAGTTTCCCTTCTGAAGTTCGGAGACTGCCAGTAGTCCGCTGCCTGCAGAGGGAGCCCCCTAGTGGTCCTTGCCTGACACGGCAGGTCATCTTGCAAGCCATAGGAAAAAGAGATGCATTTTTCAACGGGAGAAAAAGCGCAAGGCATGTTTGCCTTCTGTTCACAACAATTCAACCCGGATAAAATCTGAGGGGTGTGGGGAGTGGATTATGGAACCCAAAGGGAGCATCTCAGCTCGGCTCAGGGGCTGGAGGCAGCCCGCCCAGGGCTTCCTTGCTCGGAAGGGAGCAGGAAAGACACTTTGCAAGCTCCTCCTTTCCACGCATCCAATACTGGACCTACTTTTGCTCGTGAGGAAGGGCAAACGGCAACTGACACCATAATCTCTATGTCTGCAAGAGCAAAGTGCAGTGTAGGGGTTAAAGACAGAGAGGTGTTAAGTCCTAGAGTGGAGAGGAGGACTGGCTTCCTGCCTTCCTTTGAAAACATCCTCCCACGTGGAAGCCTCTCCTCCCCCCCGGAACTACTATGGGCAATGTCCTCTCGCGCATGCTCCGTTTGTTCTCTGAAGCTGCCGAGATCGCCCAGCATAATCTTCCGGGGATTCTGCGCGCGATGCTCGGAGGCTCCCCGGCGGGGGGGTGGGAGAGGAGGCTCCGCGGGTGGATCGTGCGATGCCAAGCGGGATGGCTTTGTACCCCTGCAGGGAGGCGGGGCTGGGAGGACTCGGCCCTTCTCCTTTCCCCGCCCCGAACGCCTCGCCCGAAGACCCGTTGAGCACCTCCGGGCCTTTGCGAATAGGTACCGCCGGTGGTTTTCGGGCGGTCCTAGAGGCTGCGGGGGGAGGCGGGGCTAAAAGGGCCTTTTCTTGGTTCCTCTCTTTGGCAGAGCGCGGGGGGAGAGTCTCATTTGGCTGGAAAGTCCCGAAGGCGGTGCGAAAAGGCACTGGGTGCCCCTCCCCGTGGGAAAGGAGCGGTGGATTTTCCCACGCCTGGCACAGCCGCTGCGGGCGGTAGACTGTACCACGGGGGAGGGGGAGAGCACATGGCGTTAGCAGGGAATCCTGGGTGCTGTAGTCCAGCACATGTGTGGGAGCTTGGAGGTCTGGGGTTACTCCAGTTTCACACACACGCTCACACATGCACATACATACACACAGCTACCACAAATTGTACAGTAGAATTATAATGACTAATAACCCTAGCTGGGGTGTCACTCTTCCACATCTCCAGGAGCCCGAATGGTTCTACTCCTAGCCAGTGCCCCCTAGTGGCAAGGGGGTGAAAGTTGTTACCCAACCACATCTGGAAGGCCCCAGGACCCCCAACCCTGCTGTTCAATAAAGGAGGGCTTGGCCGGGGGGGGGGGCAAGGGGGCTGAGGTGCGCTAGCCAAGAAAGCAGAACTCACATTTGGGGAAAGGAAATGGAAAAGGTGGTTCTTTTTTGGGATGACCCTGGCAGGCAGAAACTTGGGTCCATTTGCACTCAACCCCTTATTTTCCCCAGTGTAGCACATTTTGATGTGAAGGAATACAGACAGCCCTGATCTTTAGTGGGGAGGATCCATGGGACCCAGAAGTTCAAAGTCTGAAATTATCCAGTGATACTTTTTGCCTAAAGTATCTAAGTTCTAAACCAGAAAATATTTACATTGAGGGCCTTCAGGGTCAGTGTGGGAAGTTAACTGCACATTACTCCATGTGTCTGCCAAAGGTCTGCCTCTGGAGGATTCTATCAAAGAGCAGAGCTGAAACTTTTATGATAATTCTTCCTGTCAGGGGACATCCCTGACTGATTCAATTAGTTATTGGACTCAAAGATTGTTGGGCATTTCTCTGGAGAGAAAGGAAAGGAAAATAAATCCCCATAATGATAGGGGCACAGCTAGAATTAAATCAGTCAATAAGAACTCTGTTAAGTGGTTTGGAAGCTTGATCTTGAAATTGCCCAGGGGGAATACATGGCACCTGTGGCTGAAGAAAAACAAATCTGACATTTGTTGACTTGGTGGTTAAAGAGAAAGCACCGGGGACTAGTTAATGCCTGAGCATGTCACAGATCTGAAACAGCTCCCTGCTGAGTTAGAGTGCAAATGGACCCAAAGTTAAAGCCAAAGTTAGAGCCAAAATGTATTTTGCCTTGAAAACTAATGCTCAGGGGCACCCCCACCAAAGGGTTGATGTAATAGTGTGCCCAGTCCCCCAAAAACAAAATCAACCCTTGTCAAAAACTAGTAATCAGGACTTTGTGTAGTTAAAAAAAATCATAGACACACACAAAGAGAACTTAGAGAAAACCAAGTGAAAAGGCATCGTGAAATAAAGAATGCATTTCACCCCATGTAAGGAAGAAAGGGTACAATCCTGTAGGAGTTTAGAGACCCCTAAGGCAGAATGCATACTCTAGGAAGACTCTGGGGAAAATCTTGGTTTAAGGTATTTTGACAAGCCTTTCTATGAATAATTTCAGGCATCAAGAAACCCTGAAGATCCTTCTCTATGTAGGGTTGTAATATTTATCTTGCTATACCTCTACTTTTTTGGGGGTAATTATGGAACTGTTTTGTATGAGTGTAGAAATCTATACTGTCACAAATCTCTATGGATTTGCATGGGTGGATTCGTTATCACCTTTCATTTCCAGTCCTACCAATGTGGAAAGTAAAACAGTATTAGCCAAAGGGGGGATCCAACACCAACTTGTTTCAAAGGTTAACATCCAAGATTTGTCCCGACTGGTGCTTTGAAGCAAGCTATGACTTCTCAACCCAGATAAGATGATGATTACGATGTCCCAGCAAGTGGATACTGACTCTTAGAGCCACCACATAGGTGGCCTTTCTCTAGGATGATCTGTTCTCAGCTTGGTCTTTTAGGTCTCTTAGTAGTGGCTTCATTGCTGCTATAATGAGCTTCTTTACCTTAGATGCAAAATTTCAGGTGACACAATGGACATAGCTCAGAGCTTTTGACTTACATTCTTGGGCACGCTGGCTGATTCTGCAGGACTTTCAATGCTATTCTGTAAAAGTACAGTAGAGTCTCGCTTATCCGACATAAATGGGCTGGCAGAACGTCGGATAAGCGAAAATGTCGGATAACACACAGTAACGATTGAGTGCGGTAAAAAAAAACAAAAAACCGATCCGCTGCACCTGTTGCAATCGATTTTTGCGTTGTGGCACCGCACCCTCAGGAGCAACAAGAAAGAGCACACCCGTGCTCGCAAACAAGCAGCACACTTTTCTCGTCGCCAATTTATGTGTGTTGTTGTGTTTTTTTTAGGGGCGTTGGATAAGACGGAATGTCGGATAAGTGAAGGTCAGTTAAACGAGACTCTACTGTAACTACAATTTCCTTCTGATCACTGGCAGATCATCCACCAGGGGCTGCCCTCAGTAAAAATGGAAGGAGTCGCAACTTTTAAGTTTCAGAAGAGAACAGCACATGTGCCCAAATATTTTGTGGAGGAGAAAGTAGTACATGGGGTTTTACAGAGAAGGATAGGAAGTGACATCACTAGGACTCTGCACTTTGTTGCTTTAACTTAATTTAAGCTATCCAGAAGAGGTTGCAGAAATGTCTTGCAAGGATGGACATCCAGATGTAACTCTGTTCAATGAGCGGGGAACTTTTCTTGTGGAAAAGGAAGGAAAGCAGACATGCAAAGTTTTCATTCAGGTCTGATCTGAGTCCTGGAAGGGAGACAGCCCAGATCCCATGTTCCCCTGCCACCCCTTTCCATGCACATGCTAGGCAAGGGGGCTCTTTGTCGGATGCAAGACATGACTCTACCCAGAGGAATGGGGAGTCCTTCTCGTGGAGCCTACATTTGAGAACAAGCCATAGAGAGAATGTGACCATGTTGAAACACACTTACATTTCCATATCCAATCCACCTCAGGCAAAGGACTACTTGCCCCTCTCTTTTGGGAGTCTGTCTCCTCTGAATCTGTCCTATCATGATCTCATTTGCTGTCCTGTTCTTCCCTGGCTATATGGCAAAATTTCATGGTTAATTCATTAATTTTACTCTTTGATTATTTTTTTGCATTTTAATTGGATTAGGCTTGCAATCTTTATCTTTTTATTTCCTTTGGTTTTAAGTAATCTTGATTTTCAAACAGTTGCAAAGGAACCATACAAACTCAATAAGAAATGTGACAAATAACTAAATGTTATGACCCTGGGAAACAATGTCACAATCAGTTCCCTACTTTATTGTTATCATTAGATGTTCCTTAGTGTTTAGATCTGGCCTCAGAACAATAATGTAGCACTTGGGGATGAAGATGCAGCCCAGAAGGCCAGCACTGGAGGCCAAGATGGAGAAGACCTGCACGGCCACCACGTACTTCCCCTTGGTGCTCAGGTAGGTGGGCACAAAGGAGACCCAGACACTGCAGAAGACCAGCATGCTGAAGGTGATCAGCTTGGCTTCGTTGAAGGCCCCAGGCAGGTTCCTGGCCAGGAAAGCCACCGTGAAGCAAATGGCTGCCAGGAAGCCCATGTAGCCAAGGGCAATATAGAACATGGCAACAGACCCTTGATTGCATTGCAGGAATATCTCTCCAGGCTGGGAGTGCATGTCAGACTCAGGGAATGAAGGAGAAACTCCCAGCCATACGACAGAGATGATCATTTGGACAGCAGAGCAAGAAAGGATGATAGATTTGGCCAAAATCTTCCCCAACCACTTCCTCACTTGGTTTCCTGGTTTTGTGGCCAGGAAGGCCAGCACCACTGTGATTGTTTTGGCCAAGACAGAAGACACAGCAACTGAGAAGACGATGCTGAACACAGTTTGTCGGAGGAGGCAGGTGGCTTTCCTCGGTCGGCCAATGAAGAGGAAGGAGGACAAGAAGCAAAGCAGGAGGGAGACGAGGAGAATGTAAGAGAGGTCCCGATTGTTGGCTTTGACGATGGGAGTTTCTAAGTATTTAATGAATGTGATTAAAACCAAGCCTGTGGTTAAGGCCAAAAGTAGACCAAAGGAGACCAGGATGATGCCCAGATGTTCTTCATAGGACAGGAAGGTTATAATTTTGGGGATACATTGGACTCTGTCCTCATTTGGATACTGATCATCTGGACACTTGGTGCATTTTTCAGCATCTGAGGACACCAAAGGTAATATTTATTTTACAATCTCTCCTTTCACGTTTCAAGAAATACCTACTTTGGATGACAAGTGATACTAAGAGACAGGAAAAGTATGGCAAATGATCAAGATGAATCTGCATATAGGGAGATATGTATAGCATGGGGAATGGAAATGGAGATGTTACTGCAACAGGAACATGTTTTTTTCTTGCAGAACATCCGAGATGGACTTCTTAACATGTCCACTGAAATGAGATAAGAAGAACATCAAGTATTTTTAAGAACTATGGTTCAGTCTAGGAAATTGGGAAAAGTCTTTGGGACCACAAGGATTTCCTGGGGAATGAACTTTTATATGGCACCTGCATTATTAGAGGTATGTAATGAATCATTTAATCTTTTTATAATCTTCTATAATCTAGAATATAGCTTATTCTATAGTATTTAAACAATTTATAGACTGCCTGATTTCCAGGGACTCTGGACCACTTATAATTAAAAAGTAAAGAATTGCTGGAGAGAAAAGTCCTGAATGGCCCCCCAAACCACATGTAATCCCAAATCCCATCCAGCAGGGGCTCAACCTCACTCTGCCCCAGAGCCTGGAAGAACAGCCGAGTCTTTCACAGCCTCCTGAAGGTCACCAGGATGGGAGCCATCCTGAGGAGAAATCCTCAAAGACCTTGGGGGAAATGGAGGTTCCCTTACAGTGAAGGCAGTTTTAGCCTTGTAGGTTTTCAATTCTAATGTTAGGCTTTTATTTTAACAGTTTTATTCTTGTGGAATGAGATTTTTTTCTGAAAAAAACTGAACCTGAATGTTCTCAGTTCTCCCAGGCTCTGGGGCAGAGTGAGGTTGAACCCCTGCTGGATGGGATTTGGGATTACATGTGGTTTGGGGGGCCATTCAACATATCCCACTGCCCACTATCCACTGCAGAACACATCCTCCTGACAGGCCTCAACTATAACATGGATGATGCTAACCAGCTAGAATTCTGTGCAGCCTTAGAAGCTGCATTTAAAACCATAGGACTTACCACAGAGCCCCAAGAAAACATAAGACAGACAATCATACCACAGATCAGAGGAACACAGAACCAACTCAAAGCAGAGGACCCAGCAGCCCTCAAAGACCTAAAGAAGGACCAAACCATCATCATCCTTCCAGCAGACAAAGGCAGAACTTTGGATAAATCACAATACAAAAAGTCAAAACATTCCTGGAGGACAAAGAAATCTACCTCCTAGTAAACACCAACCCGATACAGAAACTAGACAGCCAGAATAACCCAATAAACAATAAATAATTAAATGGTACAACCCTGGGAAACAAGTTCACAATCACTTCTCTATTACATGTTCCTTAGGGCTAAGATCTTGTTCTGATTGTAAGTTGCTCCTTTGTATTCAAGGCCGGCCTTATAATGATGATGTAGCACTTGGGGATGAAGATGTAGGCCAGAAGCCCAGCACTGGAGGCCAAGGTGGAGAAGACCTGCACAGCCACCATATATTTCCCCTTGGTGCTCAGGTGGGCACAAAGGACACCCAGATGCTGCATAAGACCAGCATGCTGTAAGCGATCAGCTTGGCTTCATTGAAGGTCTCAAGGAGATTCCTGGCCAGGAAAGCCACCATGAAGTAGATGGCAGCCAGGAAGCCCATGTAGTTGAGGGCTCCATAAAACATGGCCACAGACCCTTCTTTGCATTGCAGGATGATCACTGCAGGCTGGGAGTGCAGGTCAGAGTCAGGAAATGGGGGAGAAACTCCCAACCACATGGCCCAGATTATAATTTGGACTGCAGAACAAGAAAGGATGATGGAGTTGGCCAAACTTCCCCAACCATCTCCTCATTCTGTTTTCTGGTGTTGAAGCCAAGAAGGCCAGCACCACTGTGATCGTTTTGGCCAAGACAGAAGATATGGCAACTGAGAAGATGATGCTGAATGCTGTTTGTTGTAGAAGGCATGTGACTTTCCTTGGTCATCCAATGAAGAGAAATGAAGACAAGGAGAAAAACAGGAGGGAGACAAGGAGAATGAAGGAAAGCTTCCGGTTGTTAGTTTTGATAATGGGAGTTTGTAAGTATTGAATGAATATGATTAAAACAAAGCCTGTTAAGGACAAGAGTAGGGCAAAGGAGATCAGAATGATGCCCAGAAGTTCTTCATAGGACAAGAAGGTTAGAGCTTTGGGGATACATTGGACTCGGTCCTCATTTGGATATTGATCATCTGGACACTTGGTGCATGTTTTGGTGTCTGAGAAAACCAAAAGTAAGAATTATTTTACAGTCTCTCCTTTCGCATTTCATAAACAACCTTCTTTGGATGACAGCTGATGCCAAGAGATGAGAAAGCCATAGTAAATGATGTTTTTGAGTCTGCATATGGGGAGAAATGTATAACATGATGAATGGAATTGAGGAGGTTCCTTCAACAGAAACATTTTCCGAGATGAACTTCTTAACAGCTCCACAGGCAGAAGATGAGAGTAACATTTTTTTACAGCTAAGGTTCAGTCTATGAAGTTGGGGAAAGTCATCGGACTGCAAGGATTTTCTGTGGAATGAACCTTCATAGACTGATTGGGATCTGCATGACCAGGTTATATTGAATCATTTAATCTTTCTATATTCCCTCCATCGTTCTTTACTATCTATAATTCACCCATCTCAGTCTGGATTCATAAAAAAATGATGAACATCTGAGAATATTCATCTAACAATTAGTATTTTGGATACCATGGCAGATCAATTAATCTTTCTTTCACTGATTTCTATAGCTGTACATCTTGCAATGGGAATGCTGGCCAGGAAAAATAGGATTAAAAACAAGAAGCAAGAAAAACAAGTTGAATAAATAATGATAGTAAAAACAAATAGCATCATGGCACCTGAAGACAATCTAATCCAAACCACACAACCCCAGTCATGTTAAGAAGAATTGTATTGATGGGCTCATCTAACCTCCAGACCTCTTGCCCAAAGGAACATCCAGGTCTTCAAGGACTAATAATAGGGTTGGGGCCAAACAAATATCAGGGAGTATGACTTCCAAAAGGGCAGGCATATTTTCCTCTAAATTCCTTTCCAAAATGCCTATAAGAATTTGATAGAGGAACTAGGAAGAAAAATCATGTTTAAAAAACCCAAAGGATGACCAATTTATAAGTTGCCTGAGACCCAGTGAGTCTGGGGAGCTGACAATTAAAAAAGTAAAAAATTATAGAAGGCAAAAAAAAATCCTGAATGGCCCCAAAACCACATAGAATCCCAAATTGCATCCAGCAGGGGATCAACTTCATTCTGCCCCAGAGTCGGGGAGAACAGCCAGGTCCTTCACAGCCTCCGGAAGGTCATCAGGGTGGAAGTCATCCTGAGCAGAAGCCCTCAAAGATCCTAGGGGAAATGGAGGTTCCCTTAGACTGAAGGTAGCTTTAGCCTAGTAGAATTTCATCTCTAATGTTGGGCCTTTATTTTAACAGTTCTATTCTTCTGGAATGAGGATTTTTCTGAATTTTGCACTCTTTGGGCTTATTTTGAGATATTTTGTTTCGCTGACTGACAGACTGATTGAGTGGTTGATTGACTGATATATCTTTTTATGTGTCCATTTTTGGGCACACCATAATGTAAGTTTGGTTGTAGGTTTGGTTCAGATGAGAAAAACCAATTGATCTAAGACCATTCCTCAAGTTTCAAAGAACTCAGATGTTCCTAGAAGAGTAAACATGGAAAGACCCTTCCAAACTAGAAAGCAGAAGAGATAATTTCTTTGGCAGAAGTAAATATTGCCCAATCCACCATGTCCTTTTATCTCTTTCTACCCCATTCTTCAAGATCTTTTTGTTTTTCCTCCCTTTATGGAAAAAAACAAGAAAACAATCAACCTTAGGTCATCAAAATACTTCTGCAAGGCCTGCCCTTCCCTCTGATGTCACCCACCTTCCTGAGTGGAGATGGTCCCCTCCGGACAAGGAACACAGTTGTAGCAGCAAAGTGGCTCTCCTTCCTGAGCCTGCTTGACAAATCCAGGGGGACAATTTTCCCCACATCTGGACTGAGGCAGAGGCTAAGCAGAAGAACAAGGAACGTAAAAAAAATGTGTTAGGACTAATCATCAATGAAAAAGGGAGGTAGAGATTATAGAACTTCACCATCTCAATTCTCTAAAGCTTCCCAACTAAAATGCAAAGGAATATTTTCCTTACGAATGTAGGCCATTAACCTTACAGGACATTGATATTCCTGGTCAAATAATTAAGAGTAAAAATGACCCATGGTTGCTAGGGCAGTAGTGAGGAAATATTTTTGTTTGGCTCTGAGGTTAGGAATGACATGAGATGGAGGTGAAGTGATGGGAACATATCCCTCATAAAGGTTTAGTAAGCAACTTTTGCTGCAGCAAGTGGGACACGATGATGACCACATATTGGAAAAGTATATTTCTAAGGCTATGCATCCAAGACAAGGCCTTTCTGTTCAAGAACTACAATTACAACCCTGAACTCAGGCAGAGGTCAATGGAATTTCCTCCTCCTTTCATTTGAGTGCCATGAACAAGAGAACTTGAGGCTATCAGCACCAGAATCTCCAGCTTCTGATGACTTCCTTTGGCAATTTTATGGAGAAAATAAATTGCAGAGGGGACACCACAGGACCATGATCTAGGTGCTAAAGAGTAATCACCCACCATCCCACGTTAGACATGGCTAAATCCGTGTAAAACAGTGCTCCAAATTACTGCACCTGCCAGCCAATTCAGAAAGACACCTTGGTCAATAGTACTGAAACCTCCCAAGAAGTTTAAGGAACTAGTAGGGCTCTACTCTCCACATCCAGTTCTCAGTGAAGGTCCTCCTCCGTGGTGATCGGTCTCAGCCCACCTGAAGTGGAGCCTGATAACCAGCATCCTCCAAGTGTGCTTTGAGGCTTTGCAAAACAGAAAAGGAAGCCAATACTTTCCCTACCTTGTTGCTCAGACGGGAGAGAGCATCTGGGTTGAAAGTAAGTCTCTGTCTTTCAAGGCTGCCCAATTTCTCTCTGAAGAGGATCTCAGAGTTGTGATACACCATGATCTTTATGTTCAGATCAGCTGCTAGATCTCCATTTTTGTCCAAGTACAGTTTCTCCAGGGAAATGTTACAAAACTCATTTTTTTCCAGAAATGGATGTAACTGGAATGGACAAATCCAGTACTTCAGAGGAAGGAAATGAGGTTTCTTATCACACTTGGTCTTTTCACATGACAAAACTCTCAAACTTGCCTACAGTATAATAATTGACCCAAAGAAGCATCAGAAAGAAAGAAAGAAAGAAAATGTCCTCATGACTTCTTTTTCAATCTACTTCTGCTCAGACATGGAAATAAAATGAGTCTGAGCTCTTAGCCCAGATGGGCAAAAATAATTTAATACACAATATGCAGACCTGGTGAGATGATGAGAGACTGTAATTGACCCAGCATCTACTGGGAGACAAACTATTCCAAACGTGATCCTTCCTAGAAGTTTCTGAGTTCTCTGGGTGGCCACTTGGTCCCTCAGAAGGTGAGGTCAGGCAGAAAAGGATCAGCTCTCCTTGTCTTAATCCTAATATATAGGGAAGACTTTTTGAGAAAAAGAAGGGCTAAAGTGCTTATTGATTGGAGAAAAATGTTACTCATATCTTCCAATATTAAAAAGAAAGTTTCAGGAAATTATAGACCCCAAAAATCTGACATCAATTGGTAAGAAAATGTGAGGGAATGAAGCTGGAATTGCTGCCTGCACTTGGGAAAAGCAGCTGTAGCCAGGCAGAAATGCTTCCTGCCCCACTTCTCCAAGGCTCATGCTTTTGCCCAAAGGGCTGTAAAAGTTTCCAGCCCCAGAAACCTGAGAGGTGGCCTCATGCATGCATGCATGCATGCATGCATGCATTCATTCATTCATTCATTCATTCATTCATTCATTCATTCATTCATTCACTCCCCCAGTCACAGTTCAGTCACAAGCATGCACGCTGGTGTTACAGGTTTCAGTGTTCCTGGCATATTCAAGGAGGTGTCGATGTCCAGAGGCAGCTTCACCCCATCCAGGCCCTTAGCCTACAAAAGTGTGGGTGTGTAGGAGAAAAGAAGGACAAGAAGGCAGCAAGCAGACAAGGAAGCAGAAAGCAACATCTGGAATGTATGACTATTACAGGCAAGTAAGAGGGCTATCAGTCAACTGCCAGGACCACAAGCTACGGTAAGCAGCCTGTTGTGATCTGATTCCTGCCTGGAGCTTGGGTTAGAGGTTGGCCTGGAGCTCAGTAGCAACCAGAAGAGGAGCAGCCACCTGAGGCAGCACCAAATCCCAACATGTGCAAGAACTTTTGGAGGGAGGTAAAAGTTGTATGCCACTTTACAAATGTTAAGATTTTTATTTGTTATAAGGACTAACCACCAAAGACTAATTTACAGGGCCACATCAACTTGCAAAGCCTAGGAGGGTTGAGTTGACCCAGGGCAACAGGAAAGGTGTGTGCTACAGTAAAGTATTGTGTACAGTTCTCTTCTCTGCTGTGGTGTGTCCAGTCTTTGGAAAAGAAAGAATCCTCAGCAAAAATTTAGCACAGGTCATGAAAAAACCATTCTTCAAGCACCTTGAAAATAATGAAGTAATTCGCAGAAAGCCTGGATTTGTCAAGAAAAATGTTCACCAGACTAATCTTGTCCCTTTTTGGATCAGATTGCTTCCTTAATAGATTGTGGGCATGCTGTTGATACAATATATCTTGATTTCAGCCAAGTATTAAAAAAATACTTCCTGAGATGATGATTAGGAAACTAGTTAATTGAGGGCTGGATGGCATGATAATTAAGTAGATGCAAAACAGGCAAGAAAATTATACTGAAAGAATGTTCAATGGTTCCTCATACAATTGGTTAATTATGAATAACAATTAGTTCAGAGTCATCTGTTGTTTAATATTCTCATTTATAAAGGGCAGAAGAGTTGGCCCATCATGATTTTGTGATGCAAGATTTATAGCAACTCTCAAACAAAACTATTTTGTGTTCTTACAAAACATGCCAAGTTTCCTTGAAAAATACTTTCTGATAGATAGAAATGCAAAAGTGAAATCCAGTAGGAAAGTATCTGAGTTTTAGCAACTAGGACTTGACAAACTCTGATATCTTCTATGGGAAAAGACAGATGTTTTGGTTACAATATACAAACAGAACAGTGGGAGAATATGTGGTTGAAAGGACTGACATTTACATTATGTTATAATCTTAAAGAGAATTTTTATAAAATGATGTATTGTTGGCATATGTCATCAGAGAAATTGTCAAAAGTATAAAGGTGGTTCAAATTTATGTCAGAAATGTGAACAACAAGAAGGGACATTTTAGCATGCTTGGTGGACATGTAAAAAAGCCAGAAAATTTTGGATACAAATACATACACTAATTCAGAAGATTTTAAAGATTAATATACAATTTAAACCAGAGGCTTTTCTAATCGGACTGATTGATAAAGAGTTGGAAAAAAGTAATGGAACTTTGTTTTTATACATGATAACTGCAGCAAAGTTATATGCACAAAGGTGGAAAGATTTGGCATTACCCACAATGGAGCAATGGATGGTGAAGATGACAGAACTTGTGAGATGACCAAATTGACTTATTTGATCAGAGGAAAGACAATATTTACATTTATTGCTTACTAGAAATGCCTTATAGACTTTTTGCGTGAAAAAGAAAAATGAACATATGATTTATGGTTTTGATCATTGGAAAAAAATAGATTATAGAAAAAATGAGAGACATGTTGTAACCAGAGAGTAAGAGGTAAATTTATACTTATAACTGCTGTAAAGAAAAACTGTATATTTTCTTTCTTTTCTTTTTTATTTACTTTTGGCTTTGGCTTTGGCTTGCTTTCTTTCTTTCTTTCTTTCTTTCTTTCTTTCTTTCTTTCTTTCTTTTCTTTATTTTATATTAGTTTCTGTTAGTTTTTCTTTCTTTTTAATATTTTTAATAAAAGTACAGTATATGAAAAAAAGGAAGCAGACAGATGTAGGGTACAATGTGGATCTTTCATTAAAGCTCCATGTGTATCTGTCTTTCATACTGTTATATTCAGTATGTATCCTCGTCACTCACTGGAATAAAATATCTCTTCAATTATTTTGATGAAAGGCGGAGAGAATGGCCATCAAATTGGCCACTGATATCAAATTGGGAGACATAATTTATAACCTAGAAGTGGACATAAAACTCAGATCAAATCTCGATAGTTTACCAAAGTGGGTTGAAAGTAACAGAATGAAATTTACAAGAGAGACAAGTGCAAAGATCTTCATTTAGAAGAACAAAAAGGAGATGCATCAGTAGAGGATGAGGGATCCCTCACTTGGTAAGAATATCTGTGAAAATGATCTCAAAATAGTCATTGCTTGCAGACTGAATGTGAGTCAGGAGTGTGATGCTCATGGAAAGAAGGCAAAGGCCTCCATGGGAATCTCAGGAAGTGAATGTTCTACTCTATTCTGGTGTGGTGCATCCCCAACCTGAGTCCTGGGTCCACTTGCAGGCACCACACTTGGAGAAGACACTGCAGGAGAATTGGATCAGGTTCAGGGAAAGGCAGTGAAGCTACTGAAGAAATCGAAGGAGGTGCTCTTAGCCTTGAGGAAAGACAACAAGAAGAAAGCCCAAGTTGGTCTATGGGAGCTGAAAATCAGAAGAAGTCTGGGAGCACCTTTTCCAGCTACCAATTTTTATTTACAAAGCCTGTAAGTTGGAAAAGGGAGAATATAGCACTCTTCCTGTACCTGCAAGATGCTACAACAGAAGCTGAAGACCCGTTCACTATTATGCTAGAGTGCAGGACATGAAACCAAGAACTGAGTTACAAGAGAGGAGATTCTGGCTGAATGATGGGAAAAACATCCAAAACAGAACAGAAGTTTGAGAGTTGAGCCAGTGAACCACAGAAGTTCAGGCTTCCCTTCACTGAAGGTCTCCGTGCAAAGACCAGGCAGCCATCAGTCCAAAATACTTTAACTGGGATTCCTGCAGAGAGGAGGGGATTGGGTCAAGGGCTCCTTCAACTTTATGAAGGTAAAATTCTAGGATGCTAATTACAAAGCCATAATTAAAGCATTTTTATAAATAAATCCTTTTAAAAATTAGAATAGTTAAATATCAAAACAGATGCAGAGAGAGGCGCTTACCCACCGTCACACATAAATACTTGCAATTCCTGGAAACGGAGACACAATGTGAAAAAAATGGGGGGAAAAAACCCAAAGAAACTAAAGAGATGTTCAACACTCTCCTTACCACCCCTAGAACTCCCCAGATTCAGCCCACAACCATTGAGCAGCAAGAATTGTGCAAGCAGCAGTGGGTCAAAAGAAGGAATAGAAGGCAGTGGAAGGGCAGAAGGAGGTTGAGAAGATGCCACTCCCTCTTCCTTTGGATTCCTGCTTTGAAGGAATGAAGTTTGATGGATCCTTGTCAGGACCCCATACCTGCCACGGTTGCAGCCTTGGAGCCGCCAACCTCTCTTCGTCCTCCTTCCTTCTCCTTCTGGGTCTGGAGGAATATGCAGCATTCAAGGCATGGGCCAGAGTCTTAACCGTACTATAAATGCGATGATCATTTGGAATCAGGATCCTGTCCCATTCCTCTGTGGTCTCCAGTGGCTCTTTCTGAGTGCATCTTCTGCGGCCTTTGACAGAAAAGACGTGTTTGGAGAAAGAACAGTTTAAAGCCTTCTCTCTAAACTGCCTGCTCACATAATATAAGGGTTTAAAGAAATCATCTTCTGCCCATTTTTTTGTCTGGATAAGAAAGGACCAAATACTATGGACGTATTGTAAGCCCTTATTATGTAGCAGTGGCAATTCCCACAAGGCTGTAGTGATCCAGACTTTCCCTTCAATGGGTCCTGCCAATTCTTTCAGTGTCCAAAGTACAATGACCATTCCTTGTTCAAGCCAACCATATTCTACAAAGTAAACAAAAACATTGACTTGTCTCCACTTAGAGAAGACATCCCTGACGGGTACTATAAGTCTAGTCATTGAGAATTGTTGTGATACAACAACACAAATTCCATTCCTGACAAGCAGAGGAGTCAAAGTCCTGATGAAATTCTCTGCATTGTCCGTGTCTGAAGCAACAAGACCAATTAAGGTCCATCTGAAATGGAGGAGCAATTGGACAATTGCTGGGTACTGGATTCCTTCTTTGGGGACCATCCGGTAGAAAAAAGGGAACTGAGTTTTATCATTCAGAACCTCTGAAACAACTTTATAAGTGATCTGAAAAAGAAAGGTAGAATGTTGTCATTTATGTGGGATCAGATCAAGACCAAAACATTGGATTTTAATAAATCCAGCTTGGTCTTATGATTGTTCCCAGGAATTTTGGATTTCTTTACAATTGGTAATATGGTAATATTGCCGTTGATCATATGATTTAATTTGTGTCATATTTGTGTCTCTCCTCACCCTTTTCATCTCTTGCACATTCATGAGGTTGTAGCAGAAGCCCCAAAAGTTATGGGGAAGCTGTCATGGGGAGATATGGCTGCTCTGATCCTTGCCCTTTCCCCACTGTGAATCCCCAGTCTATAGCCCTGACACCTGGTGAGTGGAACTATCCCTCATCCACTACCAACTCATGCACTTTACAGATGCAAAACTCTCATACAAACCTGTGGGATTTTGTAGGTGCCCACCACAGTGGACATCTGGATGGAGATATCGTTGTCCGTTCCATCCAGAAGAGCCATGAGGTTGTCCTTCCTTCCGCAGCTGTAGTTGGGAACATCGGCTTCTGCAGTAGAGAGCATGTCCAGCAAGGCATCTG